>NC_134014.1:22770679-23090679 GCF_040712315.1 Castanea sativa | reverse complement strand
TGACTAAGGGCAAACCCCCTCCTCAAGTTGGCCTTCATTTCCTCCCACGTCTCAATAGGTCTTTCGTGGTTTCTCCTTCTGTTCATCACAAGTTAATCCTACCATATAATAGCATAGTCAGTAAACTCAATGACAACGAGTTTTACCTTTTTCTCATTGGAGTAGCTGTGACACTCAAAAATCATCTCCACCTTCTTCTCCCATTCCAAATATGCTTTAGGATTGTTTTTCCCTTGGAATGACATTATATTCATTTTGATTTTTCCTAGGTTTCTGTCAGTCCCATCTTGCCATCTCAGATCTCTTTGGAAACCTCTACCATGTCTTTCTCCCCTTGGCACAAACCTGCCCTCACCGTTCAATGAAGCTTGATCCACTTTATCTTTGAACTCATCCTCGTGGTCGTCATCAGAATCATCCAAGTGCGCATGCCTTTCTTGCCTTCTAGCATTAGGGACTCTTTGGGAATGCTTCTCACGCAAAATAGCAATAACAACGTCTTACCTATCCATCCGATCCCAAATCTCATTAAACACCACATTCATGCGTTCAAGTTGTTGTTGCATAGCTTGCAACATGAAGGACAACTCTTCCCCTCCTTTGTTTGATGTGTTGCCCCTAGAAGATATATTTTTGAAACTGTAGAGAAATGTTAGAAATAATTTCTCACAACACTCCCTCATGTGTTTGCACTCAAATTATGTCACTCACACTCATGTTTTACTCTTGAATTGGCTTTTTCCTGATATTAGTCTCACACTCTCTTGAATTTTTTCACTCGTAACTTCCCCTTTTCAGTTCTTTATTAAACTAATAAACTTGATCAAGAAATTCAACTTGTAGTATTTAAACTAATACCGACGACAAGAAAATATTATAGAAACAATGAATCAAAGGAAGAGGACAAAAGAAAAAACAATATTTTGATTTGAGAGAATTGAAACTACAAACAATATTTTTTTTCTTTTCTTTTCTGACATCTTTTTATTTATTTTATTTTTTTTAACTTGGTGTTCGATTTTAACTTGGTGCATGACACAAAACAAGAACAAGGAATAATGAACACAAACGGAACAAGATACTGAAGATAGGATGATAAGAAGAAAGAAAAGATAAAAGGGCAGTAAACCTGATTTTTGGGCTTTGATACCAAATGATGCAAACCTCAATTGACAAGCTTTGAGACCCAATAAAAAATATTGGAATACTTGCCCAAAAAAGTTAAAATTCAGATTTTTGATAGAAAACCCCGACCCATAAATGAAACACGAACCAAAGGTATAAAGTAACAAACCTCGATACAATGATTATAATTGCATCATGAACTGAAGGTATAAAATTTGAACGCCACAAGGAAGAATCCTAGATAAGTTCACAAGTTCTTTGAAGAACCAATGGAAGAAGCAAATCTCATGTTTGTCTTGATTTTCATTCCAAAATTGATTCCTTGATTACAATGAGTTCATGCTATTTATAAAACATGGCTAAAAATAGGAAAATAGATTTTTTTAAAAAAATGACTAAATAATAGAAGCCTAAAATTAAAGTTGATTTGGTTTGAAATTAGCAGCTCCTCTATGCCAAAAATAGACTCAATTGGGCAAGGAAATCAAGCCTTTGGACGGCAAGTCAATCAACCAATTAATTGGTATGGAACTGGAAAGTCAATCAGCCCATCCATGCCAAAAACACACTAAAATGGGCAAGAAAATCACGCCTAAGAAACGCAAGTCAATCATCCAATTATTTGGTGTGGAATTGGAAAGTCAATCAGCTATTAATCCACACCATTACTACATAAATTATGCCCAATTAAGCAAGATCAGCCCTATCAATAGCTTGAATTAAATTTATTACGCCTTCATCCTCCTTTGAGCCAAGCTTGGAATGCCCTGTTTTAGAATCAACTTAAATCTCTTGAATCAGCCCATTAAGTGCTTCTTTGATCTTCTTGGATCTTGCTCAAGTACTTAACTGGAACATGCAATGGATCCTTTAATGGTGCTTATTGATTCTCATCATTCCCCATTTCTTTTGGTCTACTGATGTTGAGTTTGGACGATTGGCTCACTGACGATCCTCCACATCGTCAGCCTCCATCAACATTTACTAAATTATCAACCAAGCAAAAAAATATTCAGAATTTTTGATGAGCAAAGAATTGGACATTATATGTTGATTGATTCTTCCTCAACATTAAAACTTTAAGGCCATTGAATTCACCTCGTATAACATTTCCCAAGTAGTCTTGATAAACTCAATTCATTATGTCTACAAAATAAAGATTTAATTACAACTTTGAGTGATACATTGGTGATAACAATTCCCTTTTTGTCCACAAAACGTAAAATAACGACCATTTGTTCTTTCATTGAGATATCACGAGACTCATCAACTAAAATTGCAAATAACCCATTGTCAAGATTCTTGATGATGGCATTGGTAGTTTCACATGCAATTGCATTCATAATGTCTTTTTTAATATGATGGTGGGTTGGCTTGTTTTTTGGCGTGTTTTGCAACACTTAATGGCTAGATTAATTGTGATTTGCCAAAAATTGTAGAAATTGAAGGAAATTTATTTATCAATTGATTCACGAGATTCATTATGACCACGAAAAGCTAACCTTGATGCAAAATGAATATTATGCAATCAACTATTGCATTTAATTGAGCTTGATAACCAATCTTCTCTTAATTTGAATGCTTAACAAAAGCACTTTGAATTTGTTGCTTTTGCTTCATTAGATCTTCATTATTCTTGACAACTTGGTTATGGGGAGTGTGGGGTGTAAAAGGACCCAAGTGGGCATTTGGGCCCTTGGGCTCTAGCAAGGAGGGCCAATCTGTTCTTGGGCTAAGAACTTGTTAGTACTGCGGATCGGCCCATACGCCGAGGGTCCGAGGACACATCTGAGGGTGAGTTTCTCCTCGGACAGACCCAAAAAAACTCGTAAATTCAGTACGAAGGCCAAGGCAGAATTCGGGAAAGACTGTTGGTTAAAAGGGGGAAACCCTGAACCTACTAGATACACCGGTGTTTGAGAAACACCAAGAGCAAAGGCTGCCACCTCCACATTAAAGGCTCTGCACCTACCTCCCTGGCCGCATTAATGGGGAAGTGACCCCTGAATAGTAAGGCTGAAACTTTTGGTTACTATTCAAAGGCACTAAGGGAAGAAATATCTCGGGGGGAGGGAGTTTGAGCAAACACGTGGATAAAGCATCAGAAAATGAAGTATTTAAGGGGGGGTGTCTGTAACTAGAAGGGGGGGGGGGATGAAGAATTGTAACCTTTGAGAAAGAAAGAGAAATAATACAGAAGTAGTCCTTGGCTCACGTCCGAGGAGGTCTATTTGCAATTATCATTTGTTATTTACAAGTGTTTGCACATCTTAGCCTGTTATTAAGTTCTCAGTACTTCTAATCTAGATTTCAAGCCCACACTCTACAAATTTCATTGTTTAAGGCTCATTGGGCCTGAGCCCATGATTGTCTTTGGGTCCAGGTGCATTTGTGTACTTACAGGGAGTATTAATGCCTCCAACATGAATTTGTAGTTTGTCTTATCCATTCCAAATTTTGAATCCTCCCACCACAATAGTTTCTCTTCCCACTTGTTGACCAACATTTTGCCTAAATAGATAATAATATAAGTAAAATGAACATCATTTTTTATGTTGTATTCCAAAAAAAATTTGTATTCTTTAAACCAATTATGGTTAAATCGAAGCAATATTCAATTCATTTCTATTTTAGGGAATTAATGGTGAACAGGTTGGCAATGACCTTTTTGTAAATGTAATCTTCTTATTTCTTCGTGACCATTAGGATGATAAGATGAAATCGTTTCTCGTAGCCCAAGATATGTGGAAGATTGTTCAAGTCAATACAAATACTATTAAAAAAGGAATCTTGAGGTATAAGTGATTTCTTTGTTAAAAATTTGTCCATAATACTAGCAAAAAAATAAATGATAAACTATAAGTTTATTCGACATATTATTTCCTAATACAATAAAGACACTAATTATTGTTGCTAAGATTAGATTTTAAAAATCATCAATTATTTTTTAATACAATAAAGATATTAATATATTTGTACTTAGGGATTTGTGATTTCTCCTAATATGTTTTTATATGTATTTTTGGTCCTTTGGATATTTTATTTTCATGTATTCAATTTCACTTAACAATAATCATTAATTTTAGCAACAATTATTAATATCTTTATCGTATTATGAAACAATAAATGATTTTGAAGATTTAATCTTGGCAACAATAGCTAGTATCTTTATTGTATTAAAAAACAGTATTCAGAATGAACTTATAGTTTATTCTTTAGTTTTTTGCTAGTACTATGGACAAATGTTTTATTAGGAAAATTGTATTAAGAAACAATAAATGATTTTTGTGAGAGACCGTGCCCCCGGCCCGTTTTTTAATGGTGTGTGTTGGGCCAAACCCACGTGAATGGGTGGAGTCGTGTTATTGCCTCTCAAAATGGAGGTTCGACTAGTTATATTTCCCCCTTTAGATTAAGGGTTTTACAATGGAGTCGTCACTTGTTTAATTATTGGAAAAATAAGAAAACCAAAATTGAAAAATTTCTCATTTTATTAATTTTCAATTGAATTTACATTGATCATAGGAAAATTACATTGTTTTGGTCCTAGATACAATCTAAGATAAAGTACATGGCTTTGTTTCCTACTTACAATCTAAAAATTAAAAATTACATGGATAAGTATTTGATCTACTAACCCTTGATTTAAGTTCGGAAGCTATGTTACAAAGTGGAAAGGTGTTAGACACCCACCTTGCCCGGTGAAACCGGTCTTCTAGACTATGGTAGCCAACATTTATATCACATCATCTAATATGTTATCAATTAATTTGCATGTTGAATTTAATGTGTGTGAATGTGATAAACCCTAATTTAATTTATTAAGCATTGCATTTGGATTTGAAAAATAAATTCTAGTGAATGTGTGTGGATGGTGATATCCTAGATTCAAGGATTTAAAAGAATTATTAAACAAACATATTTTTCATATTTTTGATGTGGATTTAAGATCAAAACTAGTGTTATGTATGAACATGTGATGAACAAGCAAGAACATGTGAAGAACATATAAGAACAATTAAGAGCATTCAAACATATTCAAGGGAATTTAAATGATTACTATCATGTTTTAATCTTAAACTCTCATCATGGCAACACAAAAAACAATTAGGGAAATGGATTATACCTTCATACAAGATCCATATGGTGGAGGAGGAGACTCTTGAGGGAGGTCCTAAGGGTGGAGGAAAGGAAGAGTTAGGAGAAGAAGAGTGAGTCTCACTCAATACCTTGAGTTTCAAGAAGACCAAGATATGACAATACTACTCAACTTCCTAGAACTCAAGATAGGAGAAGAGAGGGGGGTTTTTGTGTCTCTTGGAATGGAGGAGAGGGGAGGTTTATATAGTAGTAGTTGAGGAAATATGAATGGAAGACCATTTAATGAGGGTTGACAAAAAATCTTGAACCTAGACCTCATTTTAGCCTTGGGGGAAATCTAGAGCATTAAATGTAGAGATTGGTGGGAGTGAGGAGCAAGCCAAAATTCGGTTTTTCCGTAGCTGCTAAATAGCCTGTAGAGCCAACTTCGAAAAATCATATCTAACTCAATTTTGATCGGAATTGTCTCGTTCTTGTGCTCAAATTGAAGCTCTGGATGTCTAGTTTCTGGGAAAATTAACCTCATTCACAAATTCAAAATATTCTGAGAGATATCAATGAAATGGTGAGCAGATGTCATTTTGTTAGAAAATGATTTCAGCACAATTAACAGTAATAGGTCCCAAATTAGCTCCTAATCTATATATATAATAATAGATAAAGCAGAGAAAAAATCCAATTAAATTTCAAATTGAAATTTAATTAGAGTCTAATTTTGCACCATGTGTCTCATTTAATCTAAATTTTAGAATTTTGTGCTAAATGCATTAATTTAGTGTAAAAATTGAATTTAGGGTTCAATTTTGAGCTACGTGTCCCATCTAATCTAAAATTTTAAATTTTTGTGCCAAATTAATTAATTTAGTGTAGAAAACAAGGAGTCCAATATAATAAACCATAAAAAATATAATCATATAACTTTTAAAAATTCAAATTTATAAGTCATATATATATATATATTAATAGGTAAAGTTTAGAGAAAATTGAATTATAATCCAATTTTGCACCGTGTGTCTAAATTTATGTGGAAACTACACCATAATTATCCACTTAAGTTTGTGCCATATGTCTATTTAAGTTTTTTAATTCTTGTATAAAGTGACTTAATGAGTGCAAAATATTAAAAATCTAATATTAATAAACTATAAAATTAAAAAAAAAAAAAAAACAATCACATATACTCAATAAAAATCACATGTTTCTCAAAAAATAAATAAAATAAAAATCACCACATAACAAAAATCACTATACGTTTTACCTTATTAAAATTAGAAAAAAAATTATCATAAGTGGTGTAAGTGCACAATTTGTATTTTGACCCAAAAACAAGTGATGGGCTCAGGCCCAAAGAGCTTTATACAATGAAATTTGTAGAGTATGGGTTTGGAACTTAGGTTTGGGATGTTGGAAGTTGATCAACAGGCTAGAATGCTGCAATCTATGCAAATGACAAATGAATATGATAAAGAAATCTCCTCGGACGTAAGCCGATGACAAATTGTATAGTATTTCTTTTTCTAAGCCAGAGATTACAATTCTTAGTTCTTTTTTAGCTAAGAAAAAAGATCCTCCCTTCTTTCCTCTCTCGTCTTCTTATATACTTATTCTTCTTCCCTGTTTCATCCACGTGTCACACAAATCTTCCTCTTAGATACTTGTCCCATCCACCACCTTTTTGAAGTCTTCAAATAATAGCAGGAAGGCTGAATTCTACTGTTCAGAGGTCATTTCCCCATTAATGCGGCCAGGGAGGTAGATGCAGGGCCTTTAATGTGGTGGTAGCAGCTTTTTCCTTAGATATTTCTCACACGTTCCTGCTTCTAAAGGGTGCTTGGATCACACTTTTACCCACCAGTCCTTTTAGAATTCTGCCTCTAACCCATTTAGCAAGCCCCAGGGCCGTTGCTGGGCCTGTCCGAGGAGATACTCCTCCTCGGACCTCTATAGTACGGACTGACTTGTGGGCTTAGAGACCCTGATCAAACAGATTTGTACCAACCAATCAGGCCCAAACCCCAAACGTTTGTTCAAGCACTTTTACCCCCCACAAGTGGTATTAAATTTAGGTAAGAATTTTAATATGTGACTAATTACAATTACTTTAAAAAAATAATTTGACTAATTATCTATATTTTATGATAAAAATTGTGTTTAATTTTAAATATAATTATATGTATGCATGAATGCATGTGTTGCATGCTTAAAAAAAATTAATTTGACTAATTATTTATATTTTTATAAAAAAAATTTGTTTAATTGTAAATGCATCCATGCATTTGCATGAAGTTACATGCCAGTTAACATTAAATGGCTCCAATCACTCTCATTTCAGACTTAATTGATTTCAAATTTACTCTAATTAAAAGATAATTGCACAAATTATTCATTGAATAATTAATGCTTAATTATCTAGTGTATGCAATCTTACCATAAAATGTAGTCCTAACCAATCAAATTATGACACATCATTAATCTCAAATTGATTATAATTATAACCAATTGGGATCAATTGTTCATACTTACATATAGTCAAACTCAATTTGTGATAGTGCATCTCGGCCATCAAAACTTGATTTGATGATAACTTTCAATCTGATGGTCCGATTAGAGTTTATGACCAATCGATTTGATCATTACAATATCAAGATCATTTTGGTGAAATGAGATTAAGGATCTAATGACCAGAATCAAGATGCATATTTTCCAGGAAAAATTACTCTTTTACCCTCCAAGTGAGGTTAAATGCGAGTTGCAAAATGAGGTGTGAACAATTTTCAAGATTTAATCTTAGTAACAATAGTTAGTATCTTTATTGTATTAAAAAACAATATTTAGAATGAATTTATAGTTTATTCTTTATTTTTTTGCTATTACTATGGCAAAAGTTTTGATTAGGAAATCACTTATACCCAAGGTTGTCAGACTTGGATTGGACTGGCCCAGGCAACCCTAAACTGGATAAAATTCCGGTTATTTTACTAAGATATACAGATCTCTATGTTATGCTATTTTAATTTTAAAAATTACAAATTGGTAGAGGAAAGGGATGGAACCGGTTATTTTACTAAGATATACAGATCTCTATGTTATGCTATTTTAATTTTAAAAATTACAAATTGGTAGAGGAAAGGGATGGAACCTAAGATTTGAAAGTCTACAGACAACATACTGACACGCTGACCACTAGGCTAAGCTCTTTTGTTATGTCATTCTTGGATTCAATATTTAATTTGTTTTGAGTTTAGATTATAGTTTTTCAAACTATCATATTAACCCCTCTAAATCTATTATTATTTTATAATATTATTAGTGGTTCAATAATTACGCTTTTTACATGTGAATATACAATTTATTAATTTATGTTGAAAATGATTTTATTTTAGACTAATTTTTTTAGTTAAAAGATTACTAAATACACATTTTTTGCTCTTATTTATACTTTATTATTTTATATTAACCTTATAGAAATGGTGAAAATTCATTTGAAATTTTAAAAATTTTGTAAACATAATTTTAGTAAAATTTTGTAAACATAATTTTAGTAAAATTTTGTTAATGCTTGCCATTCTATTACCTTTATTTTGTATGCTATTATTATTAAATTAATTATAATATCATCATAGTTTGACCTTGGTTGAACCTCGGTCCAACCTTAAAAACCTTGAACATGTTCCTAATCCGGTTCATTGAAGGTCCGGGCCTAAAAACCATGCTTATATCGTAAGATTCATCTTTTAAGGCAAATTTGTGTTGACTTGAATAATCATCATTCAGATCCAGAGTTATTAGAAAAGATCTCATCTTATCATTCTAATGATCAGGATGACATAAGAAGGGCATATTTACAAAGAGATCATTATCAACCATTTTTCCACAATTTCCTAAAAAGGAAATTAGTAAAGTGTTGCGTTGATTTAATCCTAATTGGTTTAAAGAATACAAAAATTGGTTGGAATATAACATAGAAAATGATTTTGTATTTTATTGATGTTGTTACTTATTTAGGCAAGATGTTGGTAAGCAAGTGGGAGGTGACACTTTTGTGATGTGCAATTCAAAATTTGGAATAGGAAGACTAGTTACGAATCCTTGTTGGAGGTGACATTAGTGCCCGTATCTAGGTTGTAAAGAATAGTAAGGATCTAATTAAGCAAGATCATCACATGCAAGATGTTTTTGTCAAGTAGTCAAATCAAGATAAGATTGATTATAGAACTTAATTAAGATAAAATTCTCCTTTTGTGTCAGGAGTTAGCTTGTGGGGGTTATGGTAAATCTTGTGATTAAGGGAATTTTCTTGAGCTTCTACAATTTTATGCAGATCACAATGAATCTAACAATGCAGTGTTGTGAAACACTCCGAAAAACAACAAACTAACCCACCATGACATTCAAAAAGACATAATGAATGCAATTGCATATGAAACTACCAATGCCATCATCGAGGATCTTAACAAAGGGTACTTTTCAATTTTAGTTGATGAGCCTCATGATATCTCAATGAAATAGCAAGTGTCCGTTGTTTTGTGTTTTATGAAAAAAAAGGGAATTGCTACATAACAGTTCCTTGGTATTGTACATGTAGTAAATACTGCCGCTATGTCACTCAAAGCTACAATTGAATATTTATTTTATAGACATGAATTGAGTTTATCAAAACTACGTGGGCAAGGTTATGATGGGCCTAGCAATATGCAAAGTGAATTCAATGGTATTAAAGGTTTGATTCTAAGGGAGAATAAATTATTATTTTATGTTCATTAACTTCAATTGACTCTTGTAGTTGTTGATAAAAAGCATATTAATATTGCTGATTTTTTCTTGATTGATTGGTAATTTAGTAATAGTTGTTGAAGGCTCTTATAAGAGATGAGATGCTCTTTTGAGATGCACAACATGCAAAAATTACAGAAGCATTAAAGGTGAACTCTGAAGTGGGCAAAGTTTGAATCAAGAGAAAATTCTTAAATGTGCTGGTGATACACGATGTGATCATATTATGGGACAATTTTCAATTTGATTTTGATGCTCTCTTTTGTAGTTGATGTACTTTGGTATTATACAAGAGGATGGCCTACACTCCCAGCAAAAAGTTGAAGCTCAATCTATTATGAGTTGTCAATAACATTGAAAAGGAAAAATCAAGATATTGTAATGTTATGCCACTTGTTAAAGTGTCTAAGCAATGATTGCAGGTGATGAGAGTTTCTATTGACTGAAATCTCTTTATTTTGTAGCAAACATAGTATCAAGAATATTGATGAAATATTTGTAGTTGGTGGGAGGCCACAACGCAAAACCCCACAAATTACAAATTTGCATCAATATAATGTTAAGCTATTCTACATAGCCATAGATATGCAACTTTAAGAGCTCAACAACAGTTTTCAGAGGTGAATATCAAGTTGCTACTTTGTATGGCTTGCTTGAATCCAAGATTCCAAGTATTTCATTTTTTTTTTTTTTTGATAAGCAAAAAGTTAATATGTCTTGCAAAGTTCTATCCTTATGATTTTTTTACGACAAATTTAATGGCACTTGACATTCAATTTCAGAATAACATTGTTGATATGTGCTCCAATTATTCGTTTTTAGAACTTAAATGAATTGGTGACTTTGATAGAAAGATGGTGGAGACACAGAAGGATGCCATATATCCAATATTCTATTTGCTTGTGAAATTAGTTTTGACATTTTCTGTGACGTGGGCAAAGGGCGCACCAATTCCCTGCCACTCCAGCATTAGGGCAGTCCAACAAGGCCACGCCCACCATTTGGCCGAGGTGTTGGAGCGTCCTCTTCTGCTGCCCAAGGACATGGAAACCTTGGAGAAGATGGGTCAGCCTCAGTTGTTCCTCTCATTAAAAAGGGGTTTAGCTCTGGTAAGTTCCACCTCGCACTCGTACTTTATATTTATTTGTAAACACTTTACCGTATTTAACCTCCTAACATTTTTGCAGTCCATCCAAGAAGTTTTCGCGGCCGAGAAGTTCGTGGAGGATTCTCGGAAGCGCGCTGGGATGGAGCAAGAGCTAAGGCAAGAGGTAGAAAGGTCCCTAGGCCAGGCCCTAGCAGAGAATGGGAAGATCACGTCACAGCTAGCCGACTTGAAAAGAGAGAAAGATGGTGACAAGGCCAGCTTGAAGACGATGGAGAGCCAAGTGGAGGGGCAGCGTAAGCTTCTCCGCCAAAAGGATGATGAGCTCGCCCAAGTCCAACAGGCACGCTCTGACTTAGAAAAGGAGCTTACGCGGGCGAAGGAGGAGGCTCGCGCCCACAAGCACGCACTGGAGGCCGCGAAGAAGGCTAGCTATCAGGAGGGGGTGACTAGAACGCAAGAACAGCTGACAGAGGCTTTTGAGGCCTTGTGCCGAGAGTACTGTCAGCAGGTCTGGAGAGAGGCCATGAATGCAGCAGGGGTTCCTCAAGCTTCCGAGATAAGGAAGTCCGAGAACATTTGGCTTCCTCTAGACATACAGGAAATTGAAGACCCTCCTGTTGCTGCCTCTCCTGCCCTTCCTCCTGTGGTGCAAGAACTTGTTCCTGATCCTACAGAACCTGAAGGTTCCTATAAAGAGAAGGACAAGTGTGATGGCGCCGAGAAGGAGCAAGTTCAAGACATGGAGCCCCTTGTCCCTTCAACAGACAAAGGGAAGCAAGTTTTGTCCGCCTTTGAACTGGAACTGAAGAGTACCGAGGCTGGTAGTAGCTCCCTCCAAGACCCCCCTGTACAAGCTTAAGGCCTAGGATAGAACCTTTTGTACTCCCCTTTTTTGTATATAATTAATGAAGAATATTTTTATTCAACTTTCGTTCATATTGTCTTTGTTTTACTTCATTCTTTTTGTGCTTGCCATGAAAGTTTTCACTAACAAATAGTTAAAGGGAGAACAGCATAAATAAGTCTAACTCCACCAATCAAACAACTATGACTTCAAAACAGCCACATAACTTAGTTTAGATATTAAACAATGTCATAGTTTAGACAACTCACATGGTGGTTAAACCTTTGTAATCTGACGTATTGCTTTCAGTAGGATGTAAGGTCCGAAGACCATTCCTTACAAAAATTTGTTTAACACTTAAAGATGTGGAACTTGAGATCCAAATTAATGAATGGTAAAATATTGATTTCCACAAATCGGGTAATAAGAATAAGAACAGTGACAAGATATTAAGAATAGTGACAAGATATCAATTTCCACCAGGTTTGTGGTCCGAGGACTACACTTAACCAAGTTTCTGTTTGATTCTTAAGAATAGTAACTTCAAATGTTAATTTCCCCAAAGTAGGAGGTCCGAGGACCCGGCATAACTAAGGTTCTGTTTAACAAATGACAAGATATCAATTTCCACCAGGCTTGTGGTTCGAGGACTACACTTAACCAAGTTTCTATTTGATTCTTAAGAATAGTAACTTCAAATGTTAATTTCCCCAAAGTAGGAGGTCCGAAGACCCGGCATAACTAAGGTTCTGTTTAACAAATGACAAGATATCAATTTTCACCAGGCTTGTGGTCCGAGGACTACACTTAACCAAGTTTCTGTTTGATTCTTAAGAATAGTAACTTCAAATGTTAATTTCCCCAAAGTAGGAGGTCCAAGGACCCGGCATAACTAAGGTTCTGTTTAACAAATGACAAGATATCAATTTCCACCAGGCTTGTGGTCCGAGGACTACACTTAACCAAGTTTCTGTTTGATTCTTAAGAATAGTAACTTCAAATGTTAATTTCCCCAAAGTAGGAGGTCCGAGGACCCGGCATAACTAAGGTTAACGTTTAACAAATGACAAGATATCAATTTCCACCAGGCTTGTGGTCCGAGGACTACACTTAACCAAGTTTCTGTTTGATTCTTAAGAATAGTAACTTCAAATGTTACTTTCCCCAAAGTAGGAGGTCCGAGGACCCGGCATAACTAAGGTTCTATTTAACAAATGACAAGATATCAATTTCCACCAGGCTTGTGGTCCGAGGACTACACTTAACCAAGTTTCTGTTTGATTCTTAAGAATAGTAATTGCAAGCCCCCGAGGTATTTATAACGTTGAACTGAGAACAAACAAAAGCATATTTTATTAATAATAATACCTCTGAAGGTTATTTACATTCCATGGGCGTGGTACAATTCTTTCATCTAGGTCAACTAGTCGATACGACCCTATGCCTGCTACTGAAACAATGCGATAGGGGCCTTCCCAGTTTGGTCCTAGCTTACCCCAAGCTGGGTTCTTAGAAGTGCCTACAACTTTTCTTAGTACAAGATCCCCAGGTGCGAGTGGCCTTAGCTTCACGTGGGCATCATATCCCCGTTTAAGCTTCTGTTGATAGTAAGCCATTTGGACCATAGCTGCCTCGCGTCGTTCCTCAAGTAAGTCAAGACCTTTCTCCAGGAGTCCATCGTTATTCTCCGGGCTAAAAGAACTCGTCTTCAGGGTGGGAAAACCAGATTCCAGGGGTATAACAGCCTCGGCTCCATAAGTCATAGAGAATGGTGTTTCTCCCGTGGATCTGCGCGGCGTAGTCCGATACGTCCACAGAACATGTGGGAGTTCTTCTACCCATCTGCCTTTCGCATTGTCCAACCTTTTCTTGAGCCCACTAACTATGACCTTGTTAACAGCCTCGGCTTGCCCATTTCCCTGAGGATAGGCTGGGGTGGAGTATCTATTTATGATGCCCATGTCACCACAGTATTTCCTAAAAGCCTTGCTGTTGAATTGAACGCCATTGTCTGAGATAAGTGTGTGTGGAATACCGAATCTAGTGACGATGTTTTTCCAGACAAATTTTTTGGAATCAACGTCCCTGATATTTGCTAAGGGCTCGGCCTCAACCCATTTAGTAAAATAGTCTGTCCCGACAAGAAGCCATCTTTTATTTCCTGCAGCCCTTGGAAATGGCCCCATTATGTCCAATCCCCACTGTGCAAAAGGCCAAGGACTGGAGAAAGGGTTTAGAACCCCTCCAGGTTGATGAATGTTAGGGGCGAACCTATGGCATTGATCACATTTTCGAGCATAATCCTGAGCCTCCCTCTGCATATTGGGCCACCAATAACCTTGAGTCAGGGCTCTATGGGCTAAGGACCTTCCCCTAGTGTGGCTTCCACAAATCCCTTCATGCAATTCTTCCAAAAGCGTTTCCATTGATTCCAGGTGTACACACAACAAGTACGGTCCCGAGAAGGATCGTTTGTATAGTTTCTGGTCCTCGGACAACCAGAAACGTGGCGCCTTTCGACGTATCTTATCTGCTTCAGATTTGTCCTCAGGAAGGGTGTCATTCTTAAGAAAAGATATAACCGGGTCGATCCAACTAGGTCCAGGCCTTATCAGATGAATGTGAACTGTGCTGACAACGGCAAGAGTTGGCTCTAACAAATCCTCCACGAGGATAATCCTGGGCAAACCCTGAGCCGAAGACGTTGCCAACGAAACCAAAGAATCTGCATGGGTATTTCCATTCCTAGAAATGTGAGCTAAGACGAAGGAGTCAAATTCGGCTTGTTGACGCTTGACCTGGGCCAAATATTCCTGCATTCTGGGGTCTCTAGCCTCCATGGTGCCCGTGACTTGGCCGACCACTAACTGAGAGTCCGAGAATGCCTGGACTTCCTTTCCACCCATCCTATGCACCATCTTCATGCCCACCAAGACTACTTCATACTCGGCCTCGTTATTAGTAGCCGAGAACGCCAATCTCAAAGATTTTTCGAAGATAATCCCGTCAGGGGATATCAGGACAAGTCCGACACCAGACCCTTTCTGATTAGCTGCCCTATCCACATACATTCTCCAAGTCGAAAGGGCTGCGGCCGTGATAACACCAACTGACTTTCCATCCATGTGTGCTTCTTTCAGAGTTTCTTCTAGCATTGGTTCGGTAAACTCTGCCACCAAGTCAGCGAGGACCTTCACCGAGGTGCGAGGCTTGTATTTAACGTCAAAGGCTCCTGAATGGTTCCCCACTTCGCCACCCTGCCAGAGTAATCGGCGTTGTGTAACACCGCCTTGAGAGGCAATTGAGTAAGAACCACCACCGTGTGGGACTGGAAATAATGAGGAAGCTTCCGAGTGGCATGAACTATGGCCAGAAGTGCTTTCTCCAAGAGTAGGTAGCGCACCTCGGCCTCATTCAAAGACTTACTAACATAGTAGACCGGTCTTTGCACCCTGCTTTTATTCCTTATAAGGACCAGGCTGACCGCATGAGCGGCCACTGCCAGATAAGCAAACAAAACCTCGTCCGTCTCGGGGCGAGATAAAATGGGTGGTCGAGAAAGATATTGCTTAAGCTGTTGGAAAGCTAACACGCAGTCCTCGGTCCATTGAAACCCTTTTCACTTGTTCAACAACTGGAAGAAAGGACGACACCGGTCAGCTGACCGAGATATAAATCTGTTCAATGCGGCAATCATTCCGGTCAATTTCTGGATTTCTTTTGGGTTCCGAGGCGGTTGCAAATTCTGAATAGCCTTAACCTGCGCTGGGTTTACCTCTATGCCTTTATGAGTAATCATATATCCCAAGAACTTTTCAGACCCCACGCCAAAAGAGCACTTTGAGGCGTTAAGGCGCAGCTTATACTTTCTTAGCATCTGGAAGGTGTCGGCTAGATCTTTCACGTGTGAAGGAATTGTTTTACTCTTCACCGCCATATCATCCACATATACTTCAATGGTCTTCCCCAGTTGCTGTTTGAACATTCTGGTCATCATTCTTTGGTAAGTAGCCTCAGCATTTTTCAACCCGAATGGCATAACCTTATAGTGGTAGTTCCCCGTTGGAGTAATGAAAGTAGTCTTCTCTTGATCCTCCAACGCCAAGGGAATCTGATGGTAACCCTGGAAGGCGTCCAAAAAACTCATCCGAGGATGTCCGACAGTGGCATCCACCAGTTGATTAATACGCGGCATTGGGAACGAATCCTTGGGGCAGGCCTTGTTCAAATCTGTGAAGTCCACACATACTCTCCACGTTCCATTCTTCTTTTTAACCACAACCGTATGCGCCAACCATTCGGGGTAAAAAACTTCTTTAATAGCCCCAGCCCTCTTGAGTTTGAGCACCTCTTGCTTCACGGCCTCGAAATGTTCTTTGGAAGAACGCCGAGGTGGCTGCCTTCTCGGCACAATGGCAGGGTTGACGTTTAAATGATGACAAATGAAACTCGGATCTACGCCTGGAGCCTCATAAGGGTCCCACGCAAAAACATCAATATTGTTCTTCAGAAATTCCAACAACTCTATCTTCTCTTGGTGTGGCAAACGTATGCCAACTTGGAAGAACCTCTCTGGGTCATCTGCTATTAAAAACTTCTCTAACTCCTCACAAACAGCCTCATCTCCTGTCACCGCTCCAGGTGCATCCGGAGCTGTTAATTGCTATGACTCTTAGATGGGCAAAGCTGATGACTCGGCTTCTGATTGATGAAGCACTGCGGCCGATATGCATTGCCTGGCCACTGATTGGCTGCCGAGGATTTCCTCAACATACTCCTCTGAGGGGAACTTAACCTTAACATGCAAGGTAGAGGAGACAGCTCCCAGAGCGTGCAGCCATGGCTTGGCGAGGATGGTTGTATATGGGGAGTACGCGTCGACCACAATGAAATCCACCTCAACCGTTTCTGAGCCGGATCGGACGGGCAAACGAATCTGTCCCTTTGGCACAACGGCTCTTCCTTCGAAGCTTATGAGTGGCGAGTCATAAGGAGTAAGATCTTCCAACTTCAGCCTTAGCCCCTTAAATAAATCAGGGTACATGATATCTGCACCGCTGCCCTGATCAATCATCACTCTCTTCACATCATAACTCCCTATCCTGAGAGTGACCACAAGAGCATCGTCATGGAGTTGAATGGTACCAACCTTATCTTCCTCCAAAAATCCCAAGACGGGTAAGGTCACCTTCAACCTCTTCAGCTTGCAGCCTAGTTCCTCGGCCTGAGAATGGGAAACCGCCATCACCCTAGTGGGACCTGAGCCAGTCCTGCCAGGTGCAGCGAAGATAACATTAATCGTTCCCAATGCGGGCCGAGATAGATTATTCTTCTGATTGTTCGAGCCAGATTGATTGCCCTGTCCACCAGGTTGACACAAGTGCTGCTTTAGTTTCCCTTCATCGACCGAGTGCTCCAAGTGGTTCCAAAGGGTCCGACAGTTCTCGGTAGTATGGCCCACATCCTGGTGGTACTGACAAAAGAGGTTTTGATTCCTCTTCGCAGGGTCTCCTGCCATCTTACTAGGCCATCTGAAGAAGGGCTCCTTACGAACTTTCTCCAGCAATTGATGTACTGGTTCTCGGAACACAGTGTTCACGGCCTGAGGTGCTGCCGAGCTGGACTACCCAACATAATCTCTCCTCAGCTTGTTGTTGTGGTACCTGTCCGACCTAAAATCCATTCTCTCCTGCGGGATAACCTTCTCCTTACCCTTTCCTTGCTGCTGGTCTTCCTCCACTCTCTTGTACTCGTCAATACGGTCCATGAGGTGACGTACGCTGCAGACGGGCTTTTTGGTCAAAGACTTTCTCAAGTCGTGATCAGTAGGAAGACCTACCTTAAAGGTATTGAGCGCCACCTCATCAAAGTCACCATCTATTTCATTAAACATTTCCCAGTACTGGTCGGAATATGCTTTCAACGTCTCCCCTTCCCTCATGGTCATGGATAGCAGCGAGTCGAATGGCCGAGGTACTCTGCTACACGTAATGAACCGCGAAGCGAATGCTCTAGTGAGCTCCCCAAACGAACCTATAGACCCCGATTTAAGGCCGTTGAACCACCTCATAGCCACGGGTCCCAAGCTAGAGGGGAAAACTTTACACATCAGGGTCTCGTTGTGAGAGTGCACCGCCATCCTCTGGTTAAAGTGACTCACGTGCTCCATTGGATCAGTCCGGCCATTGTAGATGGTGAAGGTGGGCTGGGTAAACCTCCTGGGGAGCCTCCCCTTCTCAATTCTTCGTGAGAATGGAGATTTGGAGAATTGGTGCAAAGCCCGGCTCATAGCATCGTTCCCTAAGCCCCTAGAAGGAAGTTTATTGCGTCTGGGAGCTGGCTGGTCGTCCTCCTCACAAGAGGACACTGCGCTGGGGGGTGAGCATGACCTTGAGCTGTAACTACCTCCCCTAACCTCCTCTGAGGAATGATTAGATGAGGATGGTGAAGACCTACGTCTAGCGCGGCGTAGCTTTCTCTTCAAACGATTAATCTCCTTCTGCATGGCTTTAGCACCATCCTCGTGGGTGGTGCTACCCCCACCATAAGTATGGCTAGCCCCTGGGTATTCTGTATGAACACTTCCCTCACGATCCCTTCGACGCTCAAGACGTTCGAAAAGATCCTCCGGTTGTGATCCCTGAGACTCTGCATGGTGTGAGCCTAGGCTTGCCGTAGTATCTCAACTCCTTTTAGACTAGATTCCCACAGACGGCGCCAATTGTAAGTGCACAATTGCACCTGGACCCAAAAACAATCACGGGCTCAGGCCCAATGAGCCTTAAACAATGAAATTTGTAGAGTGTGGGCTTGAAATCTAGATTAGAAGTACTGAGAACTTGATAACAGGCTAAAAGTTACAAACACTTGTAAATAATAAATGATAATTGCAAATAAACCTCCTTGGACGTGAGCCGAGGACTACTTCGGTATTATTTCTCTTTCTTTCTTAAAGGTTACAATTCTTAATTTCTTTCTTAGTTACCCACCCCCCTTTTCTTTGGCGTTCATCCCCCTTAAATACTTCTTTTCCTGATACTTTATCCACGTGTTGCTTCAACCCCCTCCCTCCTAGATATATATATATATATATATATATATATATATATATATATATATATTTTAGTGCCTTTGAATAGTGACCAGAAGTTTCAGTTCTACTGTTCAGGGGTCACTTCCCCATTAATGCGGCCAGGGAGGTAGGTGCAGAGTCTTTAATGTGGAGGTGGTAGCCTTTGCTTTTGGTATTTTCCTAACACCGGTGTACCTCGAAGGTTCAGGGTTTCCCCCTTTTAACCAACAGTCTTTCCAGAATATTGTCTTGACCTTCATAGTGAAGCTCCGAGTTCTCCTGGGTCTATCCAAGGAGAAACTCACCTTCGGATGTGTCCTCGGATCCTCGGCGTATGGGCCGATTCGTAGTACTAACAAATTCTTAGCTCAAAAGCAGGTCGGCCCTCCTTGCTACAGCCCAAAGGCCCATATGCCCACTTGAGTCCTTTTACTCCACACAATATCCATACCCTACCTAGTTAAGCTCTACTCATGAAAAACCGGGTATTATCCGAAACATTTGGATTGGGTAGGGTTGGATATCCATTACCCAATAGGTATGGCCATCCCTAGTCAAAATATAGTAGAGGCCAAAATAAGTTTATTAGATCCTTGATCACACGCGGAGAATCCTCTCTTTCTTATCATGTCACTCAAAAGTTTCCCTCGTTTTGTTATATGTTAAGGTTCATCGTATTTGCTCGCTTTTGCTTGTTGTAGTTGCACCCTAATCCTTTGGTTTGCAAGTTTATGCTTTTGTGCGCAGCTTTTGTGACAATGCTGCTAGCCTTCATCATGATATGTGCTGACAAGAATAGTATTGGTGAGAGTTGTGGACTCAACTCCCAACTCGAACCCATATTTAAAAGCAAAGCCAATCCAAGCACACGACATATTGCAATGCCCAACGCCTTTTAATATCATGAGTTCAAGAAAAATCCATTGAGATTAGCAGTAGAGCTGTGAGTAATAGCATGAATATGAATTGACCGAGTTGGAGTTTTTTATTTATTAAAAGGAATCACATACCCAATAAAGCATTCCTTAAAAAGGTAAAAAAAAGGTGTAGAGTACTTGGGGCCATTAGCTATTCTAAACCGTCCCTCATGTACGTACTGGGAAGCTTACTTGCAATTTAACCCCCATGACCCATTCATGCTATGGGAATCATATACAACACAAATGATTTTTTTCTTTTTTTTTTGAGATAGTTTTAATTAACAGTGTTCGCTCCTGATAATAGCTCTTTATTATCAGACCAAACACAAATCAGTTTTTGGTGTAGGTAGAGATTGAACCCCATTAGAAACTTTACCAGCTGAATTAACTGGAACCTAACAATACAAATAATTAAATATGCCAATTTATGAAGGAACATGGACCGACCTACGTACATGCATGCCAGACAATATCTGCAAAGTCGTTTTAGGCAAAGAGAATCCAAAGATTTATATCCATCACATTATTCACATGGAATAATGTTGTACGGGTAAGCAATGGAAATTTACTAAATGATAACTTTGTTCGGTTGATTCTCAAAAAAAAAAAAAAAAACTTTGTTCTGTATGGTATGTAGCAATTATATCACCTCTTGCTGTTCCCATATGTTCATTATTCAAATTCTTTCTCTCCGTTGTAAAAGCATGTACCTATTAAATTATAAAAAATAAATAACAGTTACCTATTAAATTGGATTTTTGTACTTCTTTTTAGTAATCTTACATATAAAAAAGAACACTTGGAGGCGGCTGCAAATTCTGAATAGCCTTAACCTGCACTGGGTTTACCTCTATGCCCCTATGAGTAATCATATATCCCAAGAACTTTCCAGATCCCACGCCAAAAGAACACTTGGAGGCGTTAAGGCGCAACTTATACTTCCTTAGCATCTGGAAGGTGTCGGCCAGATCTGTCATGTGTGAAGGTACTGTCTTACTCTTCACCACCATATCATCCACGTATACTTCGATGGTTTTCCCCAGTTACTGTTCAAACATTCGGGTCATCATTCTTTGATAAGTAGCCCCAGCATTTTTTAATCCAAATGGCATGACCTTATAATGATAGTTCCCGGTTGGAGTAATGAAAGCAGTCTTCTCCTGATCCTCTAACGCCAAGGGAATTTGGTGGTAACCCTGGAAGGCGTCCAAGAAACTCATCCGAGGATGTCCAACAGTAGCATCTACCAGTTGATCAATCCGTGGCATTGGGAACGAATCTTTAGGACAGGCCTTGTTCAGATCAGTAAAGTCCACACATACTCTCCACTTGCCGTTCTTCTTTTTAACAACAACAGTATGAGCCAACCATTCAGGGTAGAAAACTTCTTTGATAGCCCCCGCCTTTTTGAGTTTAAGAACCTCTTCCTTCACAGCCTCAGAATGTTCTCGGGAAGATCGCCGAGGTGGCTGCCTCCTCGGAACAATGGCAGGATTGACGTTTAAACGATGACAAATAAAGTTCGAATCTACGCCTGGAGCCTCATAGGGGTCCCACGCAAAGACATCTAAATTATCCTTCAGAAATTTCAACAACTCCATCTTCTCTTAGTGTGGCAAAAGTATGCCAACTTGGAAGAACCTCTCTGGATCATCTGTTATTACAAACTTCTCTAACTCCTCACAAACAGCCTCGTCTCCTGTCATCGCTCCAGGTGCCTCCGGAGCTGTTAATTGCTATGACTCCTGGATGGGCAAGGTTGATGACTCAATTTCCGACTGACGAAGCACCGCAGCCGATATGCATTGCCTAGCCACTACCTGGCTGCCGAGGATTTCCTCAACATGCTCCCCCGAGGGGAATTTCACCTTAACATGTAAGGTAGAGGAGACAGCTCCCAAAGCGTGCAGCCATGGCCTGGCGAGGATGGCTGTATATGGAGAGTACGCGTCAACCACAATGAAATCTACCTCAACCGTTTCTATGTCGGATTGAACGGGTAAACGGATCTGTCCCTTCGGCACAACGGCCCTTCCTTCGAAGCTTATAAGTGGGGAGTCGTAAGGGGTTAGATCTTCCAACTCCAATCTTAGCCCTTTAAATAGATCAGGGTACATGATATCGGCACCGCTGCCCTGATCTATCATCACCCTTCTCACATCATAGTTCCCTATCCTGAGGGTAACCACAAGAGCATCGTCATGGGGCTGGATAGTCCCTACTTTATCCTCCTCGGAGAAACCCAAGACAGGTAAAGTGCCCTTTAATCTCTTCGGCCTGCTACCCACATCCTCGGCCTTTGCGGATGGGAAACCGCCATCACCCTAGTGGGACTGAGCCGGTCCTACCAGTGCGGCGAAGATAACATTAATTGTTCCCAATGCTTGGCCGAGATGAACCTTGTTCCTCCGGTTGTTTGAACCAACTTGACCGACCTGCCCGTGGGGCCGACACAAGTCTTGCTTTAACTTTCCCTCACCGACGAGTCGCTCTAGATGGTTCCACGGGGTCCGACGGTTCTCGGTAGTGTGACCCACATCCCGATGATACCGACGAAAGGTTTTGATTTCTTCTCGCGGGGTCCCACCGCCATCTTGCCGGGCCATCCGAAGAAGGGCTCTTTACGAACTTTTCTAATAATCGATGCACCGGTTCTCGGAACACGCATTTACTCGAGGTGCCGCCGAGCCGGATTGTCCGAAGTAATCCCTCCTCGGCTTGTTGTTGTGATATCCGTCCAGGACCTGAAATCCCTTCTCTCCTGTGGGATAACCTTCTCCTTTCCTTTTCCCTGCTGCTGGTCTTCCTCTACCCTTTTGTATTCATCAATACGATCCATAAGACGGCGTACGCTGCGGATGGGCTTTTTCGTCAAAGACTTTCTTAGGTCGTGATCAGTAGGGAGACCCACCTTAAAGGTATTAAGCGCCACCTCATCAAAGTCGCCGTCTATTTCATTAAACATCTCCCGGTATCGGCCGAGTATGCTTTCGGTGTCTCCCCTTCCTTCATGGCCATGGATAGCAACGAGTCCAATGGCCGAGGGACTCCTGCTACACGTAATGAACTCGCGAAGCAAATGCCCTAGTTAGCTCCCCAAATGAGCCTACGGATCCCGATTTGAGACCGTTAAACCATCTCATAGCCACAGTCCCAAGTGGAGGGGAAGACTTTACACATCAAAGTCTCGTTGTGAGAGTGCACGCCATCCTTTGGTTGAAGTGACTCACGTGCTCCACCGGATCGGTCCGGCCATTATATATGGTAAAGGTGGGCTGGGTGAACCTCCCCGGGAAGCCTCCCCTCTCAATCCTCCGTGAAAACGGAGATTTAGAGAAGCCGGTGCAACGCCTACTCATGGTATCGTTGCCTAAGCCCCTAGAACGAAGCTTCTTACGTCCGCGGGTTGGTGGTCGTCCTCCTCACCGTGAGGATGTTGCGGCGGTGGGGGAACATGACCTTGAGCTAACTGTAGCCAAGTCCCCTATCCTTCTCTGAGGAAGAACTAGACGAGGACGGGGAAACCTTACGTTTAGCACGGCGTAACTTCCTCTTCAAACGATTGATTTCCTTCTGCATGGATTTAGAACCCTCATCATGGGTAGTGCTACCCCCTCCATGAGTATGGCTAGCGCCTGGGTATTCTGTATGGACGCTTCCCTCACGATCCCTACGATGTTCAAGACGTTCGAAATGATCTTCCGGTTGTGATCCTTGTGACTCTGCATGGTGAGAGCCTAAGCCTGCCATAATATCCCTACCTCTTCTAGACTAGATTCCCACAGACGGCGCCAATTGTAAGTGCACAAGTGCACCTGGCCCTAAGAACAGTTATGGGCCCAGGCCCAATGAGCCTTAAACAATATGAATTTGTAGAGTGTGGGCTTGAAACCCAGGTTAGAAGTGTGTGGGGATTAAATGACAAACTAAAGATTGCAAATACTTGGAAACAACAAGGGATATTGTAAATCGGCCTCCTCGGACGTAAGCCGAGAGCTGTTCTTATATTATATCTTTCTCCTTGTCTTTTTTCTTTTTTAGGTTACAAAAAGTTTGTCCCTGTTTCTATTCCAGGTTCCTCCTTAAATACTCCTCTTTTTAATACTTTGTACACGTGTTGCCCCAACTCCTCCCTTAGCCTAGATATTTCTTTTCTTAGTGCCTTTGAACAGTAACTAGAAGTTTCCCTTCCACTGTTTAAGTGTCACTTCCCCATTAATGCGGCCAGGGTGGTAGGTGCAGGGTCTTTAATGTGGAGGTAGCAACCTTTATCTTTGACATTTTTCCAACATCGGTGCTTCTAGGACATTCAAGGGTTCACCCCCTTTAACCATTGGTCTTGTCCGTGTCCTTTACTAACCTTTACCATGAAGTCCCGGGTTCTTCGGTGTCAGTCCGAAGGGAAAAATCATCCTCGGCTGGACCCTCGGACCCTCGGCGTATGGGCCGACCCGTAGTACTAACAAGTCCTAAACCCAAGAGCAGGTCGGCCTTCCTCAGCATGACCCAACGACCCATATTCCTATCAAGGTCTTTTTACTCCCCACAATAGCCCCTCAAAACTCTAATTTTCGACATCCGAGGAGAAAAATAGGGTTTTGATCTAACGAGGATCCACTCCACACACTTTATGAGTGATGGCACGTGTGGAAATCGTTTCGCGTCCCAGAAGATGCCACTTGGCGGTTTTATTTTCAAAAACGCGCGCATTTATTACTGTAAGTTACTCTTTGTCTCCCATGTTCAACGGTGAGATGGGCATCCAACGATCCTCGTTACTCCACGAAATTTTAGGCGGGACAAATATAATTTCGAGGCCGCCTTTTCGCACGTCGTGACGCTTCGGGAACCTGCGCCTTCATTTAATTCATCAGGGATCAATCCCATCAAAACACCAACAATCATTCTTTACCCGCAGAAAACCGTGGAAACCCGTACCTTCAACTTTGTAAGTTCTTGCTCTCTCTATTCTTAACCCTTTCTCCTCGGATACAGTCCTCGGCTGTCTTCGTAAACATTCTCCCCTTTAGAGTTTAACCTTTCGTTCTTTTCTAATGGGTAGGTTTAAGTGTCTAGTTGATACCGTCGCTGGGATGGAAGGCTTTAGGGCCAAATACCGTATTCCCAGCGATGTAGGACTAAAATATTGCCCGGCAGAAGCCGTGGCCGGTTCTAGGAAAGAGGGAGAGGTTATCATCCCTATGATAGCCTTTATAGAGGGTGGGATGACCCTTCCAATGAAACTTGTAACTAGGGAGTACCTTCGCAACCACCGGTTGTGTCCCGATCAATGCCTCCCAAACGTTTTTAGAGTTCTAGGTAGTGTAGATGCTCTAAACGAGCAGATGGGTTTAAACCTCACATGGCACGATGTCGTGTTCCTATATGAGTCCCATAAACTTTCTAAGGTAGGTTATTATATTAAGTCTCGGTCCAAAGACCGTTAGGCTAATCTCTTGTCTGCCCAAATCAAACAAAGGCATGAAGGACGACTACTTGATCGTGTCTGGGAACTGGCACGACGGCCTCCACTGCCCAGTTGAGTGGGGGGATCCAGGTGCGATGCCGTAGGATTAATCTCCCCACAACACAACTTCTTCTAACACACACAGAAATGCGTATTCGTACTTAATTAAATTTGTTAAATATCCGTGTGAATCGACCGGGTTTGTTTGTTTTGACGTCTTTTTTGCGGATAAAGCAGCACGTGCGTCCTCGTCTGAGTCACTGTAACATCGCAGATCTAAACCGAGTACTTCGCTCCGAGGTGTTCGTTAGCGAAGACTTACAACTCCGGGCTGCTCACCTCATTCTAGGGTACAATCCCCTTTCCTTGGACTTCCATGAGATAGAGAACGCCATAATTGCGAACGACCGAAGACGAAGGAGGATGAACGTAGCTCGGCCCCACTTTCTGGACGACCGCGACCTCCCGGACGCTCCTAACACCTTTTTATACAACCAGCCTATAGCAGCAATTCCCCTTGCTGTGCACTCACAAGCAACTGTCGTTCCAGAAGAGCAGGTGTCTTCTTCACACACACTTGACGACGAGATAGATCAATTCCATCTCGAAGACACCGAGAGACCTCGCGGGAACCAGTTTGTGGTACTTTCCGACGAGGAGGAAGAAGCCACCGAGGCCTCTGGAATTGCAGGGTTTGTGGTTGCCCTTCCCGAGGACGAATTTGAAGAAGACATGGGAAGAATGGAGGGTCTCCTCACCAATAGGGCTGCTAAGGTTGCAGAGAAAAAGAGGGGGACGTCTCAAGTTCCCCCATCCTTACCACCTCCCCCTCCTCCAGCTGAGCCAAAACTTCCAACCGAGGATCCAAAGAAGAAGACGAAGGGGGATAACGAGGGGACGATTAATAAAGACCCCAAGAAACCACGACAACAACTCCCACCGGCCCAGCAGCAGAAAGTGGACAAGGGCAAGGGTAGGGCCCGCTCGGTTGAAATCGGGGAATTCAGGGACGAGGCTGAAGTGCGCCGAGCACCGACCACCTGGTCCCCCGATCTAAGACTGGACGGCGCACCCATCTCCTGCCAGTCCAGTATAAGGGCGGTTCAACAAGGCCATGCCCACCACCTGGCTACAACAATAGTGGCTGTAATAGTGGGCTACTGTCTACCTATTTTCTAAAACTTTGGCTACAACAAAGTAGCTAAAAGTTAAAAAAAATCTAACTTTGAGCTACAGTGGCTGTAATAGATAGCAGCCCATAGCTCAAAACTTAAAACAAAAAATAATATTTTAATGTAGAGTGTTAAAAAAAAGTATTTTAGGCTACGTTTGGTAATATGTAAAAAAATTTTCGAGTGTAAAATATTATTTTCACGAAAATGAAAATATTTTCAATTGTTTGTTTGTGTTTTGAAAAATTTGCTGGAAAAGTATTTTTAGTGTTTGGTATTGCATGTAAAAATCTATTTTCAAAAAACCAACAACCACAATCACCACCATAAACCTAGCCACCACCGGCCACTGCAAACCCAGCCACTATCATCCATCACATAACCAATTAATCTGAAAAATCATAATCAAAATCAAAACCCATTAATCTCAAAATCAATATCAAAACCATCTACCAAAACCCATAATCCACCACCATTGAAACCCACATACCACCATAGCCAACGATCCACCACCCCTAATCGACCACCATCAACGCTTAAACTCACCCCCAACCCACCACCACTGAAACCCATGAATCACCCCAACCACCAATCCTCCAAAACCCAAGCAAAAATGTTATTTTACAATTAAAAAAAAAAATTTAAGCCAGTGACAGCGTGGGTGGTAGAAGGATGGGTCTGATGAGTGAGAGAGAGAGGACGAAGGTGAAGTAGATGAGAAACTACCTTCACCGGTAGAGGGGCTTGCAGGCACGACGGTGAGGCCGGGGGTCGGGGATTGGGATGTGGTGAAATTGGGGTGGGTTTAGTTGGGTTCATCGGAGATGGGTTTGAGCACGACAGAGTTGCTGAGGCGGTGCGATCAGATTGGCGATGGGTTTGAGCGGCGCGATCAGACCGGCGGGGCCGTGGGTTAGGGACTGGATCTAGGCTTCACTGGAGATAGCTCTCTCCGTCCTTCAGCTTGGGCTTGGGCTTGGCTTGAGTGATGAGAGTGAGTGAGGAGAGAAATTTTCTGAGGAGAGTGGAAATGGTTTGAAGGTAAAATGAAAGTGTAAAATGATTTACGGTTGTGGGGTGGGTATTTTACGGTCAACTGAAATCTTTTTTCAGTTTGATTGTAATTTTCTGTGTTGTCAAACACCAGCAATGGTGTAAAACAATTCCAAGAATTCAATTACACCTAAAACAAACGTAGCCTTAATGTATTGATGATTGTGATTGTTAGTTATTGTGTTAAATATATTATTTTATTGTATTTTTTATATTATTTTAATGTTAAATGTTAATATAAAACCTTTGTTGTAGGGTGTATTATAAAGTAGGTTGTTAAAATAGATAAAGTAGTATTTTGAGTTGCTAAAAGCTAAATATTTTTAGATGTTTTATTGTGAATGCTCTAAGAGTACAAAAGTAAAAACATGCATTTTTTCTTTCTCTTTTCTTTCAAATGATCTAATATATGAATTTTCACATCATTAATAAGGGTACAAGGGTACAAAGGTAAAAGCATGCATTTTTTCTCTCTTTTCTTTGCAAACAAACAAAGAAAAGATAAAACTCTCACATTTTCTTCTTTCCTCTCTTTCCTATATCCAAACGCATCAAAGGAATTGTAATTGAAATTTGGGTTTCTTAAGAGTGTTCTTGTCCACTATTGTATTTCCTTATTTTTATAGTGAAATTTCTTCGTCATCACCGTGGAGGTAGGCAGATTGCCGAACCACGTAAATTCTTGTGTTCTTTGTGTGTACTTGTTATTTAATTTCCGTTTATTTACTGTTATTGATTTGAGTCCTGAGGTGTTATCGGCATAATAAGTGGTATCAAAGCCAGTTAGGATTCAATTCTTTGAATACAGTAAAGATGTCAAGCACAAAGTATGATGTAGAGAAGTTTTGTGGTAAGAGAAAATTTTCTCTTTGGCAAAGGCGGATGAAGGATCTCCTAATTCAACAAGGAGTTCATAAGGCCTTGCTTGGGAAGGAGAAGAAACCGGAAACGATGAAGGATGAAGAATGGGTAGAGATGGATGAGAAAGCAGCTAGCGCTATTCGTCTTAACCTAGGTGATGAGGTCATTCACAACATCGTAGAAGCAAAGACCGCAAATGAGGTTTGGGAAAAATTAGAAAATCATTATATGAGAAAGAATCTGACGAACAAGTTGTACGTGAAGAAGCAATTGTATAGTTTTCATATGAAGGAGGGTATAAATTTGTTGGAGCATCTCAACAAGTTTAACATGTTGAACACCCAACTGTCAAGTTTTGGGGTGAATTATGAGGATGAAGATAAATCGTTACTCTTATTGGCATCGCTTCCTACTTCTTTTGATCATCTAGTGACTACGTTGATGTACGGGAAAGAGACTATAGTACTTAAAGAGGTGACTAGTGCTCTCTTTTCACACATGAAGATGAAGCAAGATGGTGATGGTTCTCAGGCTGATGGACTTATTGTAAAGTTTGAGTCAAGTAATATGGGTAGAAGCAAATCAAGAGGACGGAACTCCAACAGGAACAGATCACAGTCTAAATCACGTGCAAAGAAAGATGTAGAGTGCTTTTATTGTCACAAGAAAGGGCACTACAAAAATCAGTGTAAAGATTTGAAAGAGCATTTAGAGGAGAAGAAGAATGGAAAGAAGCCCCTAGAATTAGCTAGTGTTGCTAAAGAAACATCAGATGACAGTGAAATTGGTACAAATTTACTTTCAGTTTCATCAGGTAACAATGTTCTATTGGAATCTTGAGTTTTAGATTCAGCATGCTCATATCATATAACTCTAAAGAAAGATTAGTTTGACACATATAAGCCTTACAACGGTGGTATGGTCCAAATGGGTAATGATGCTACATGCTCAGTTATTGGAATTGGTACTGTGTAGATCAATATATTTTATGGAGTTGTAAGAGTTCTTAGTAATGTCAGACATGTTCCAAATCTTAGAAAGAATTTAATTTCTTTAGGATTATTGGATGATTTGGGCTATTCATACTCATCAAAGGGTGGAATCATTAAGATTACCAAAGGTGCTTTGATGGTGATGAAGGAACAGAAAGTAAGCACGCTTTACAAATTGATTGGGAACACAATTGTAGAAAAAGTTGCAATCACTACTCTGGTGGAGTCCAGCACTAATGACACAAAATTATGGCATATGCGACTTGGCCATATTGGTGAACGTGGTCTGTTAGAGTTGCACAAAAGAAATTTATTGAAGAGGGTGAAGACATGCAAGCTAGACTTCTGCAAGTATTGTGTGTATGGGAAGCAGCATAGAGTTAGTTTCAAGATAGGCTCTCATACAAGTAAGGGTGTTCTTGACTACATTCATTCAAATGTTTGGGGCCCAATATCAGTTTCTTCTCATAGCGGTGCTTAGTACTTCGTCAGTTTCATTGATGATTACTTTAGGAAGTTATGGATTTATTTTATGAAGCATAAGTCTGATGTGTTTAGCATATTTTAAAAGTGGAAAGCACAGGTTGAGAATCAGACTAGCAGGAAGATAAAATACCTTAGAACAGATAATGGATTAAAGTATAAAGATAAAGAATTCATAAGATTTTGTGAATTAGAAGGTATTACTCGACACTTCACAGTTAAAGGAACTCCACAGCAGAATGGGGTTGTAGAGAGAATGAACAGAACCTTAGCAGAAAGAGCCAGATGCATGAGATTGAATGTAGGGTTGCCTAAGGTATTTTGGGCAGAGACAGTTAACACATCAAGCTTCATTATTAATAGATCTCCATAATTAGTCATTGATTTCAAGATTCCAGAAGAGGTTTGATCAGGTAGATTAGTTGATTATTCAAGTCTAAAAATCTTTGGTTGTCCACCTTATATGCATGTGCAAAATGGAGAGTGTTCTAAATTGGTCGTATTTCTTGGTTTTAAAAAAGGTGTCAAAGTCTACAGGCTTTGGGATCCAATCTCAAAGAAAATGGTGATCAACAGAGATAACATATTTGATGAAGCCTTTATGTTGAAATAGAATGAAGTAGAGACATGTGATGATATTCCACAGAAGAAATTAATTGTTGAGGTGGAGTTTGATGAGAATAGTTCACCCAGTGATAAGGGTGATGCTGAGATTGATCCACAGCAGCAACAAGAAGAGTCTTATTCAATTGCTAAAGGTAGAGAGAAGCGAGTTCACAAAGCACCACAGAGATATGGCTTTGAAGACATGGTTAGTTTTGCTCTTGGAACCAGCGATGGAGATCCATTTACTTTTAAGGAGGCTACAAATAGGAAAGACAATGATAAATGGCTTGTAGCAATGTTAGAAGAGATGGAGTCACTACAGAAGAATAAGACTTGAGAGTTAGTGAAATTTCCTAAGGGAAAGAAGGCTATTGGTTGCAAGTGGATATTCTGCAAGAAAGAAGCATTGTCAAAAAAGGAAGGTGAAAAATTCAAGGCATGTTTTGTGGCAAAGGGTTATTCACAGAGAGAATGAATTGATTATAATGAGATTTTTTCACCAATTGTGAAGCACACCTTAATTCGAGTAATCCTAGGATTTGTGACAATGCATGACATGGAGTTAGAGTAGCTAGATGTGAAGACCACATTCCTCCATGGATATTTAGATGAAGAGATTTACATGTAACAGCCCGAAGGCTTCAAAGAACTTGTCAAGGAAGATTATATTTGTCTGTTGAAAAGATCATTATATGGCTTGAAGCAGTCTCTTAGGCAATGGTACAAACGGTTTGATTCATTCATGGTTCCACATGGGTACATGCGCTGTGAGTATGACTGTTGTGTTTATTTTAGAGTACTTGCTGATTGCTCTTATATATTTCTTGCTCTATATGTTGATGGCATGTTAATAGTTGCAAAGAGTAAATAAGAAATTGTGAAGTTGAAGTCTTTGTTGAGTAATGAATTTGACATGAAGGATCTTGGAGCTGCCAAGAGGATCCTTGGGATAGAAATTCATCGAGATAGAGGGGCTAGTAAATTATGGTTATCTCAGAAGGGATATCTTAAGAAGGTGTTAGAGAGGTTTAGTATGCTTGATGCAATACCTGTTAGTACACCACTTTCTGCCCATTTTAAATTGTCTTCACAGTTGTGTCCAAGTTCAGATGAGGAGTAAGAGTATATGTCTAAAGTGCCATATGCGAATGCATTTAGGTGTCTCATGTATTTGATGGTGTGCACTAGGCCTGATATTTCTCATGTAGTCAGTGTGGTATTTAGATATAAGGCAGATCTAGGCAAAGAGCATTGGAATGCAATAAAGTGGATCTTTAGATATCTTACAGGCACTCGTGATTTCGGTATCCTATTTGATCAGAGAGCTAATATAGTAGTTGTGGGTTATGTGGATTTTGATTATGCAAGGGACCTTGATTCTAGAAAGTCCATGACAAGCTATGTGTTTAGGTTTGCTAGTGGCCCAATTTGCTGGAAGTTTACACTACAAGATGTAGTTACTTTATCCACTACAAAAGTAGAATATATGGCGATGACAGAGGCAAGAAAAGAAGCTGTTTGGCTTAGTGGACTGATTAATGAGCTTGGTTTCAATCAGGATAGCATGGTGCTACATTGTGATAGTCAAAGTGCAATTCATTTGGCGAAGAATCAGGTTTATCATGCAAGAATAAAACATATTGCTGTGCAGTATCACAAGATCAGAGAATGAGTTTCGTCTGGTGATATTTCTTTGTCGAAGATTCTCACTAGTGAGAATGCCTTTGATATGTTAACAAAGCCAATTCCAACTGACAAGTTCAAGCACTGCTTGGACTTGATTGATGTTTGCAGCTTGTGAGCCCTTAAGGGCTAAGGTGGAGGCAATGGAGGAGTTTGCTAGTGTAGCTTGATTAATTCAAGCCAAGGTGGAGATTTGTTGATGTGGGCTGTGTGACTTGTATTGCCAAGCCCAAGTCAACATAAGTTGATAGAATTCCAATTATAATAGGAATCTTATCTAGCCGACTTAACGTATGTATCCATATATATGTGATTAGGTGCGGCAAAGTTGATTGATAAGAGAGAATTCCAATAACCTATTAGGTATAGCCACATAAGAGAAAATGGAGAAAAAGAGAGGTAGTCAACTTCTATCCTTATTGTTTTTGTTAGAGAGTACTAGGGTGTAATTGAGATTTGAGTTTCTTAAGAGTGTTCTTGTACACTACTGTATCTCCTTATTTTTATAGTAAAATTTCTCCGCCGTTGCCATGGAGGTAAACAGTTTGCCGAACCACGTAAATTTTTGTATTTTTTGTGTATGCTTGTTATTTAATTTTCACTTATTTACTGTTATTGATTTGAGTCATAAATTACTATATGCACAACATGAATTATTTTCTTTTCTTTTCTTTTTCTTTTCTCTTTATCTTCCCTTCCTCTTTTCCTTTTCCGTAGCCACAACCAAACACAGTGTTAGTGTTGTGTGGGTAAGACTATTTGAAGTTGCACGGCAGGAGTATGATCCGTTAATGTCTCATTCTGTGAACACATATCCCGAGGGTCTGGCTGGTCTAATCAAGCATATTAGCCACCATATGTGGACCGGGATGAGTCTCAAGTAGTACCGACAGCAAGACAAAATTGATGTCTTGTCCATACTCCATAGCTTCCCAACGCAAAATGTGATTGTTATATTTATACCCCAATAATGTTAACCCAAGGGTTTGGCTTGGGTTTGAGTGTCTTCAATGTCTTGTACAGAACCCAATAATGTATCTAAGAATTGATGTGTTAGCACTTAGCAACCTACCGTGTCAGAATTCTTATCCTCCTTATGGAATATTGATCAGGTTAAAGACGAGGAAACTTTGTAATTTCTCAATTTTCATGGAAGTTAACAATGGAAACGGATTTGGATCAGGTGTATTGCACCCGGTGGAATTCACCCCTTTTATCTCTCTTTTTTTTTTTTTTTTTTTTTTTTACTTTAACTCTTTAGTTCTTTTTTAATATATTTTATTTAATGATTAAGATTGAAAGTTACTTTTTTAACTTTCAATCTCAGCCATTGAATACAATTGCACCAGGTACAATACTCTATTGCACCAGGTGCAATACTCTATTGCACCTGATCTAAATCCGAAACGAGATAGGATTAGCTCTCTACAGTCTAGTCTAGTCTAGTCTGGGTTAATATAATTTTGGTATGTTTTGGTGACAATTTTTTAAAAAGTTTTTTTTTTATAAACTTTTTAAAGTTGTACTTTAACTAACTTTTAGCAAATAAAAAAATTTCAGCTAAAAAACTACATATAAAACACTCCTAATTAGGCATAAGGGACGTGAAATAATAATGTTCTTTCCACAACCTTTACAAATTCAAAATTTGAAAAGGTAAGAGACAAAATTTAAAGAATCCCAAATTTTAGGGGTATGTTTTGCAAGTTTAGTCTACTTTTTTTTTTTTTTTGGTGCAATGAATGTTTGAGAATAATTTATTTATCTAAAACTGAAATTTTTTGTTTAAAGTAGGTTCTGTTTGGATAACTTATTTTTTGCCAACTTATTTTACTATTCAGCTTATTTTTGTTATTATTCATGGCTTTATTGCACTTTTTGGTACTATTCATGTGTCCTACTGTACTATGTCAACTAACTTTTACCTTTACCTATAGTATTTTCAGCAAAATAAGTAGATCTCAAACAGACATGTACTATAGAAAAAAGTTAAAAGCTAGCTAAATAATACAGATGTACAGTAGGACTCATAAATAGTTCTAAAAATAAGCTAAAAACTCTAATAAACTTCAACTTTCATCGCTTTCCAAACACACTCTTAAAATAATTTGTTAATGGACCACTAATAAAATGTTTCTAAAAATATTTTCTAAATCAATGCCTTTAAGAATACAACAAGGATTTAGTTAACAGGTGTCCTTAGGAAATTTGTTAATAGATAATTTTAGAAAAATTTCAATGTCACTGTCTAAGGAAATATAAAAAATTTATTGAAAAAATCAGTTGTGTTTTTCTCATAAAAGGTTTCTAAAATTATTTTCTAAACCAATTTTCATAGGCTTCGTTTGGTTAGGGGATCAAAAAATGGAATAATAGAAAATATTTTAATTTCCCCTCATGTTACTTATTTGGAGGGGTGAAAAAGTTGAGTGATGAAAACTCTTTTATTTGGTTGAGAAAAAAAATGAGAGAATAAAAAATGTAAATAGTATAAATTTACTCTCGTACTCCTAGTAGATCATTTTTTTATTAAAAAAATCCTATTAGGGGAAAAAAATCAAAGTTAAGGTAAAAAGATTAAAGCCAAATGTGTAACTTGAAGTTAATAAAAAAAACTATCAAAAAATAAAATAAAATGAAAAAAAGAAAAAGAAGAAGAAATATCAATGTAACATATATGTGAGGGAGGACCAGAGGAAGATGGGTAATTTGCATAGAGAAAATTGAAGAACCCACCATTTACTTCCCCCTCTCTTCTATCAACCAAACACACCAATTATCCCATTTTCTCTCTCTTATTTTCTATTCATCCACATTTTTCACTTTAACCAAATAAACTTTAGGGAGATTTCTTAACTTTTTTCATATAAATATTATCGTTCCATCTTCAAGTGTGGCTGTGGAAGGAGGCTCCAAGTACAATTTTCTATAATGTAATTAAAATGAAAATCAACAATATTGCAGCCGTTGAAAGTTAGCAATAAATATATTGCCTAATAACCACCGGGCTTTGTAACTTAGGTTGCGTTTGTTTCAACGGTAAATCAGTTTCAGAAATTATTTTTCAAATTTGTGTGTGTTTGGTAGCAACTGAAAATTTGGTCAACCGGAAAATCACTTACCTTTGACCGTAAAAAAGCCCTTCCCACCCGTAAAATAACTTCCGTTTCTATTTTACCTTCAAATAGAAATTTTCCAGAAAACAGAGAGACAAAGCACGAAGAGAGAGAGAGCACGAAGAGAGAGTAGAGAGAGTGAGATCGCACCCCAACCCACGCCGGCGAGATCGCCATCGCCATCGCCAATTAGATTCGCGCCGCTCAACGCTCAAACCCATCTCCGATGAACCCGGTCTGATCGTGCTCGCCTTCGCCTCCGACTCCGCCTCTGCCGCGCGATCTCGCCTCAATGTCGAACCCAGTCGCCTCTCTCTCTCTCTCTCTCTCTCTCTCTCTCTCTCTTCGTTCTTCTCTGACCGGATTTGATGAGTTTTTTTTTTTTTTTGGGTTTTGTTCTTCTGTATTGAGAAATGATATTTGTTTGAAAGCTGAGAAAATGTGAGCAACGAGTAGAAAATATATTTTCTATAATATTTTCAAGATCACAACCAAACACTTGAAAATATTTTCCAAAGTATTTTTTAAAATACTACTAAACACCTAAAAATATTTTCTTTTCTCAAAAATATTTTCAGTTAAAATTATTTTACACCCAACCAAACACAACCTTGTATCCGATTTCATTGTAATCTTGAGTTCAGAGTTCTATCCCCTATAATCACTTAGGAAAAAAAAAATTTATATATATATATATTGCCTAATAATTGGATGTGATATGATTTCCATCCACGCTCCTCGACAAAATCGCATGTGACTTGACATATCTAAATTAATATTTGCTTACAGGTATTTTGTGTACAATTTTTATTTTAAATCATAGAAAGAAAGACTAGTCCTCTTCACGAGCATCTTTGACACTTGACACACTTCCATTTAATAATTTAAGTACAAGGGAGCGACGTGGACAAAATCTAAATGAGCAGGTCTAAAATGGAGGAGCCTATGTGAAAAATTTATGTCATTCACACTCTTCTGTGTCTTTTCTAAGAATAAAAGAGCACGTTCTCTCACTTTGTTAAAGCTACAAGATGGGTGTATTTGCTAGCAAGAACATGAGCAATTTAAGTGACAAAGATGTTAAAGGGTTGAGGGAGAAGACAAGGTTTCTTGAGAAGGAAGTGAATGAGATGGTACATGAGAGGGAAAAAGAGAGCAAGGCTTATGAGGAAGACATGTTGGTTTTTGCATTTAAGGAAGCCGAGTGGAAGCAAGAGAAGAAGAAGCTAAGAGAGGAGGTAAAGAGGTTGAGGAAGATAGTGGATGAGAAAGAAGATAAGATTAGAGGGATTGGGGAGAAGAGTGAGAAAGAGAAAGAGTGGGAATTGCTGGGAACGAGCTTCTTGGTGGAGCAAATGAGGGAGGAGAGAGCTCGGAGAGATGAGGCTGTGGAGAAGTGGAAGCAACTATATCTTGCTATAAAGATGGAGCTTGATGATCTCATTCAAAGAACAAATCATGGTACGTGCTATATCTCTCTTTCTCTCTCGCTCTCATAATCACATACTAAGCATGTACTATGATCTCATCGATGTTTGAATTTTGTTCTTTCTTTCAACATATTCACTCTATAACCTCAGTTCTACAGCTCTACAGTTCTACTCTTGATACAATTTATGAAATGTACATTTGATGAAAATGAAATTATTATGGTTATTACGTGAAAAATGCACAGTTTCTTTTATGTAGCAATATGCAATATAGGATAGGAATGCAATGACCTTGGTTCTAATCTGTTAGTCTAGATGTGTAATCTTCATCTTGCCCACCACCGAGCGCGTTGGTCAACTGGTAAGGGGTTGTCCTAGCTTAACCAAGGTCTCGTGTTCGAGCCTTGGGGATGCAGCTGCGTTAAAACTCGGTTGGGAGAGCTTTGCCGCCCTTGTGGTCCTACCCGGCTCGAATCCGGATTTAGTCGGAGCCCCTGTGGTTCCGGACACCGGGTGGTTTAACCAAAAAAAAAAAAAAAAAAAAAAATCTTCATCTTGCCCATATCCAAATTGTGAGATTATTAATTATAGTATTATAGTTGTCATAAAATCTGTAGTGCCTATGATTGAGTGCATATCATAGGATGGGATTTTTTTTTAAATTTTTTTTAAGGGCGGTTAATGACAACGATAGTGTCAGAGGTTTTAAGTATTTGATTATTCTTCTAGTTGTGTATAGCCTTCCAAGTAAATTACAAAGGAAGGAATCTTTTGGGAGACAATGCTGGCTACAGTTTTGACTTTTTTTTTTTTTTTTTTTTGAAGAAACGGTAGGGTCTTTAGACACTCACAACTCCAGGCTTAAAAGATTCTCTAGGCCAACCCTTGGATTTAGAAAGGAAACGTTTCTTTTCACCGACAGTTATATAGTCTATATATTCAAAATATACACATATTATTTTTCAATAATATACACACCTTTTATAGTAACGACAACATGCAAGACGCTTTATTCATGAGAAAGAATATTTCTAAATTTTACTTTATAGCAAGGCCTTTTCCTCTTCTTCTTGTTTTCTTCTTCTTCTTCTTCTACTTCACTCTTTGCTATGGAGTGTTAAAATGCTTTGTTTTTTTCTGGGCTCAAAGGTGTCAAAATTCTTTGAGAACTAATTAATTATGCAGATATATGCAATTCTCTGTTTTATGAGAGAATATTACGGTTTTATGAAATCACCTCCTTACAGCATGAAAAACAAAAACCTACACATATTGTAGAAAAGAGAAGCAGAACAACTCAACTATATAGGTAATTTAATTTAGGCAGTGAATTAAGGCCTAAATAAAAGAAATCTCTCTATTGACTAATATAATTTATTTTATTTATTTTTTTAACATTTTAATTAAAAAAATTTCACCCAAAAAAAATTTTAAAATTAAGGTTCCCACAGTTTCAAAACATAGAAGCCTTTTTATTTATTTTTTATTAAAACATATAGAGAGAAGATTAAGGTCCCACTATATCCCACTTTTTTTTACTTGTACTTTTAAAGTCTTCATACACATTTGCACCTTTGTAGCTATTGTCACATCACATCATTCTGAACGAAACTTGCCAACGTCTCCACACACATTTACACCTTCTTCATGCTTGTTAATTATTATCACGTGGGTTGAAGTGATACATCAATCCACTTTTGTTATTTTATTACAATATTTTTATAATTTAGTTACTTTTTTAAACAATAATTTAATTAGTTCTTACTTTTCCCATCTGTACCGGTCATTTTTTATATAATGAAATAGAACCAATCCTTTTTATTTTAAGTAAATTATTTAATTTGTATATTTTGGATATCAATGGATGTTGCACAAAGAAAATTTTCAAAAAAAATTAAATCAAATAAAAATCCTAAAAGATCAACCATGTCACAAAAAAGATTAAGAGAATTAGCAAAATAATTAACCAAAAAAAAAAATGATAGCAAAACAAAACTTGAATACAAAAATTTAATTTGTAAGTTTGTATCTCATAAAGCAAAAAATATATTTTTTAAATAAAGAAATATAAAAAATTAAATACATTATCTAATTAATATTTAAATTTAAGAAAGTGTCCCACGCTTGAAGTTTGCTTTTGGTTACAAAATTTGTTAAAACAGCCCTTAAGAGAGCCCTTATAAGACCATCTAATAAGTTACTTTTTTTCCATTTTACATAATACTAGGAATGTATTAATGCCTATTACCAAAATACATAAGTGAAATGGAGGCTTATGAGGTGTTTGTTATTGTTATTTAAACAACAGTTTTTAGTGTTTAAACAACATTTTCACATATTTTTTTATCCATACATATTTCTACAAAACAATAACAGCATTATTAAAAATCTCAAAATCTCATACTAAACGCTTAGTAATTCAACACCTCCTCTTTTTTTTTTTTTTTGTTGTTTGGGTACGTAAATGTTAACATGCCACATTGTTCAGCAGGGGATGTACAGTATTGGAGAGCAGAGGAAGAGGACATGATAGAAGAGTTACAGAGGGAATTGCTTGCCAAGGAAGAGACTATCAAAGCCTTAAAAGAGCAACTAGCTTCTATAGAGCATGAAGAATACAAGAAGGAACGAGAGATTGACATATTGAGGCAAAGCTTACGAATTATGAGCAGTAAGAAGCCATCGCGTATCACCAAGAATGTTGCCTGAATGTTCCCTAGCGTTAATTAGTTCCTTTCTTGTAACTATAAAATCATAACGCTATTGATGCACAGTAAAATTAGTGTGTTTTACAATGGATTCATTCAATAGAAGGAAAAAAAAAAGAAAAAGAAATTGGCCTCCTTGAAATTTTTGTTACTATAACTTGAGAGAATATAGAAAGATAATTGTTAAATATTAGCATTGATACACCATGTTGAATATGCTATTATGGATGCGGAAGCGAAAACATAAAGTATAGAACACAATAACACAAGAGGATTACGTGGTTCAGCCTAACGGCCTACATCCACGAAGGAAACCCTAAAGGGCTACATCAATAATATATTAGAGTGTAAAACAAATCATGCGTATTCTGATACCATAACATGTGTATATATAGTAGACTAAACCCTAAACTAATAGACTTCTAGTACAAGTAGGAAACTTGGCTTGCACACAAAGTAGAATTAGGCATGGGCTTATGCTAATGGGCTAATATATCTCTAACACCCCCTCTCAAACTCAAGATGGAAACTTGATGAAATCTTGAGATTTGATTAGGTTGAAAAGATCCCTTGAATGAAGTTTGGCTCTGTGACGGTGGCTTGAGAAATGCAATGGTCTTGCAGTGTTGATGCGACTTCTAACGGTGACATGACTATACCGGAGAATTTTGATGGCAGCAGTGGAAAACCAAAGAAGATAAACGCAGCGAAGAAACACCGAGGAAGACAAATATTGCTCTTAATACACCGTAAGGACAGAAAACCATGGCCATAGGAAGGTAGCTCTGATACCATGTTAAATATTAGCATTGATATACCATATTGAATATGTTATTATGGATGCGGAAGCGAAAACATAAAGTATAGAACATAATAACACAAGAGGATTACGTGGTTCAGCCTAACGGCCTACATCCACGGAGGAAACCCTAAAGGGCTACATCAATAATATATTAGAGTGTAGAACAAATCCTGTGTTACAATGAACCATAACATGTGTATATATAGTAGACTAAACCATAAACTAATAGACTTCTAGTACAAGTAGGAAACTTGGCTTGCACACAAAGTAGAATTAGGCATGAGCTTATACTAATGGGCTAATATATCTCAAACAATAATAATGATAGTCACACATTCTTTATTATACATTCATCGTATATACATGAGATATAGACTTAAATCATATTTTAAACCTAAGATTTTAAAAATACAACTTAAAAAATGAATTTTGCAATAGCAAGTGTATAATAAAATTTTCCGTAATGAAAACTGAGCTTACCAACTTCTCTATTTCACTCCTATTTAAGTCTTTGAATTAAAAATAATTAGCATATATTCAGCCAAAAAAAAAAAAGTATATGGCCAAAAGAATTGAAATCAGTGGCTAGTTTAAGCTATATTTGGAGAGGCAGTATTCAAATATAAAATGAATTGGTCATATGGTCGTTGGTATTATGAAGAGACGAAGCATTCTAGGAGAGTCATACCCGTCTTTTTGCCTGACCTCTTCGACGTTCATGATTGGACAATGAAAATGGGAGTGACTATGATGATAATTAGACCATATTTGTTGTGTCAAAGTCAGGATAACACAGCGGAAACTTCGCAATGGTAATCAATATGCGTCCAACTGCCCAAGCAGTCTTCCATTTGCCCATTAAATGAATTTTGTTTGTTTGTTTGTTTGTTCACGGAGAAGATAACACGCTACCCGCTAGGCCAGAAAGTCCAAAAAATAAAAATAAAGAACAAGAAGTGGGCCCATCCTGAATCCCTATCCTACTTTATCACTTCCCAGAATCGCAACCCAAGTTTCAAGCCTCTGGATCCCTATTTAAGGACACCACACCCTTAATGAAGTGGACCCATCCTGGCCACCCACCTAGCCCAGACATCATCAGATCAAGCCATAAATGTGTCCTAAAATTACCTTGAGAGTCCAAAAGGGTAAAATTATAAAATGGAAAAGCAAGACCAAGGCTAAATCCTAATGCCCTGTTTAGATGTTTAAAAAATGAAGGAGAGTAGAGTAGAGAAAGGAAGAGTAATTTAAATTCATTATTTGGAAGTTTTTTAAGGAATGAGGGGGAGAGATTTGGAGGGGTTTGAGGGGGTTTCAACTACCTCTAACCCCTCATTTTTAATTTTCCCAAATTGGAGAGATTTGAAGGGAGAGTAGAGTAGAGTAGAGTAGATAAATTATTGACTAAATGAATTCTCCAATTTATCCTTTTTAAATTAACAAAATTACAAACCAATTAATCATAGACCCATGTTGCAATTTTTTCAAATATGGGTAAATTTGTCTATTTAATCATTTCCTCTCCTCTCCATCCCAATTTTAAAAATATCCAAACAAGGGAAATGGCTAATTACTCCCTCCCCCCTTACTAATTTTAAAAACATCCAAACAAGGTGGAGGGTAATCATTTCACTCTACTCTCCTCCTCACTACTCTCTTTTCATCTACTCTCCTCACTCTCTAAACTTCCAAACAGGCCATAAAGGCGAGGGTAGCTGGAAGGGTAAGCTTCTCTCTCATGTAGGTAGGGAAATTCTCATCAAGGCGGTAGCACTCTGGAAGGGTAAGCAATTTTTTACCTATATAGCTGTGCATTGTAGCAATGTAGGTAAAAAAATTTACTTATACCATCACTATTGTAGCACTCTTTTTGTATATAATGGTGCTAAAAATTATTTTTTAGCTTTTTAGCATCACTGTTTTGGATGCTCTAAGAGCAACCACATGAGCTCGTGTAAAAGATTTCGTCTATTTTACACAAAAAACTTACTTTTAAGATTTTACACATTCACTTTTACAAAACACCCACATCAGTTCATCTATTCTACCACCTTTATTAATTAAATAATCAATTTCCTCACTTTTTTATTATTTCTCTCAACTGCTAGACTATATACACACGCTCTCTCTCTCCTTCTGTTCATTTCTGATTCATTTCTCTTTCGCTCTCTCTCTCTCTCTCTCTCTCTCTCTCTCTACCCATTTCAGATCAACTCTCCCTCTCGATCAACTCTCCGATCCACGAGCTCTAAGCTCCGATCTACTCTCCCTAGCTCCGACCGCTCCGATCCACGCTCCGATCTACTCTCCCTAGCTCCGATTCGAGCTTCGATCTATTCTCCCTAGCTCTGATCCACGAGCTCCGAGCTCCGATCCACGAGCTCCGAGCTCCGATCTAGTCAAGCACTAATCAAGCTCCGATCAAGCGCCGATCTGTGTTTATGTATCTATGTTTTTTTTTTTTAGCAAGTGTATCTGTGTTGATTTTCTGTGTGGATGTGTTTGTGTATGGGTGTGTTTGTGTGCATCTGAGGAAAAAGAAGAGGATGAGGAGTTGAGTTTTAGCTGGGTTTGTTGAGCACGGAAAAGAGAGAGAGAAAAAGGAGCGAACAAGAATGATAAAATAATGAGATAAACGAGCTACAGTAACCGTGTTAATATACACGGTTACTGTAGCTCGTGGATGGATTTACAAAATTTTAGACATTTTTAAACCCACTAATGTGGGTGGATTTTTTGCTCAAAATGTGTAAAATTGGTAGTTATGTCTATTTTAGAAGTTTTTACATCAACTGGTGTGAATGCTCTAAGGACTCTTTCAGCAAAAATCTACCAAACCATAATACTCTAATCTAATGTCCTGCATAGGATTGGCAGATACAAATAAAGGTCTAAGCGCCTCACCACTACAAAGAAATCCCATTGGCTGGCCTCCATAAGAACTAGAAAATACAAGGAGAAAGTCTATAAACTTGTATCATTTTTCTTGGTAATATAAAGACTTGGGAGTAGAGTTTCACTCTACTCCCCCCACATGGATTTTCACCATTTTCACTCAACCAAAGGGATTTTCCACATAAACAGTGCTTTTTGTTTGTCTTGCGTCTTGTCCATTACATATCACGCCATAAATCATCCTTAGTCAGCCATTAATCCATGTTAATGGCGCCCAAATGTATGGGTAGTCTTGATAAACCAATAGCCAATGCCCTATAATCAAACTACCATGTACAAGGATAACTCTGGAATTAGGGAAGATAATCGCTAAACCGAAGGAAAGAGATTGGGTGAGATCAAAATCAAATCCCAATCTCAAAGTAATTTGACCTCCAATCACCTTATAAATAACGTCACCAACCCTAAAGTGTACAAAAATTCTAAACTATTAAGAGATTCGTTTTCCTCATATTTGCTACTAATTTAAGCATCAAAGAATCAAAGAATCTTCCTCGCCGGCACTCCAACAAGTCTCTATATTCTTTTGCAAGTGTTTTTCACAAATCGAGTTCAGCCCCTGATCAAACCATTTCATCATTTGTTGTTTTCGTTGTGTTTTTTTTATAATAAAAAAAAAAACACACAAAGGCATCCTCCCAAGGCATTCCAACAAATATTTTCTTTGTGCGTTACACCAAGTAATGTAGAATTGTTTTATTGGTGCTTCGCTTCTATTTAAGATTGATTTGATCCAGCAAAGCTAATAGAAGCCTTCTTCACGTATTAAATTTCTGAAGGTTGCGTTTGAAACTCAGATTTGGATTTTAAATTAATAGATTTGTTTAAATTAATAGATTTATTTTCTTTGGGCGTTACGTCAAGCAATGTAGAATTTTTTTATCGGTGCTTCGCTTCTATTTAAGATTGATTTGATCCAGCAAAGCCAATAGACTTCTAGCCTTCTTCACGTATTGAATTTCTAAAGATTGTGTTTGGGAATTTGGATTTAGATTTTAAATTAATAGATTTAAAATAAAGGAAATCCATTGATTTTAGGAGTTATTTCAAATCCAAGCATTTTAAAGGTTTAAAATCCTTGGTAAATTTGCCAAATCTATATCCTTGACTTTTTTAAACTTTCCAAACAAGTTATTTGAATTTTAATCACCCAAATCCAAATCCAAATACCAAAATCATGTCATCCAAATACACCAAAAGTGTATTATCCAACGACAGTAATATTCTCTAGACAAAAGCGACAACAAAAAACCAAAACTATATGTAACCATTAGAAAAGGGATTTTTGTGTTTTTTTATCCATTGTTATTTATCAAGGAAACTTGAGATTATGTTATGTCGTTTGTTCTTTTTTTGAATTTCTTCTACCTATCCATGTTACCATGTGTCATGAAGTAGTTTAATCGTTATCAGAATGAAGGTCATGGAATTTCTTCATACTTCAAAGAGTAATGCTACTAACAACATTTTGTACAATAGTTGAGTTGGCAAGTATTTATTGATTCTCATTTGAACCCATTATTAGTATCATTTTATTATCTACCATTTACAACATGTTATATCAATAGTTAGGAAATATTTTGTAAAAATTATTATGAACTTAAAGTTGTTATTGTTCCTTCTCTTAAAATTCTTGCTCAAGGCTTGATAAACTCCGGGAGATCAATCCAATCCAATCCAATCCCATGGACACGGGCCAACGCACAAGCATGCACACATGGTCATTGGCATTCATAGACTTCCTGTAGTTCTACAGTCTTATCGAATCCATGTGGTCCATCAGCGGAATGCTAGAAACTTGTAACAGCCCAAGGAGCGAGATTTCAGCACCAAGTATGGCTAGTCTTTCATAGCAGCATAAATATTCACATAAAAAAAAAACACGAAAATAAGAAACCCCTTGAGCATTTTCCTAAATCAACCACTTCAGCAACGTTTCTGTCACATCAGGGCTACCTTTTCTCAGTCTTCATTTGATGCCAAACGCAAACAAGCAAATACAATTTTAGGCTGTGTTTGTTTTGGCTGAAAAGGGTTTCAGAAAATCATTTTACACCCCTATATGTGTTTGGTAAGCACTGAAAATTGGGTCAAACGGATTTTAATTTTCGGGTTGACCGTAAAATACCCCTCTTGGCCCGTAAAACCATTTCAGGTCTTATTTTACCTTCAAATCATTTACACTCCTCACACATCCTCTCGAAGCTTCTCACACGCACTCCTCACAGACACTCTCCAAGCTCAGTTGTGACCGAGCTCCACAGCGCAAGACAGCACCCGCCGCAGGTCAGCCCTCCCTCATGCCAGTTCGTGGTCCACCCACAGTCCGACGACCCATAGTCCACCGACCCAGAGTCCGCCAATCCACCCATGGTAAGTTTCCTCCACTGTTTGAACAAAAAATGTCCAACAACCTCACCATTTCCGGCTAATCCACCCTTCATTTTGTCTGATCCAACCTCCGATCCACCCTCCATTTTGTTCGATCCACCCTCCATTTTAACCCAACAACCTCACCTCACCTCACCTCACCTCTGACCCACCCTCTACAAAAGCCATTCCACATCCCCTCAGACCCATCTAGCCAAAACCTATCTCAGATCCAATCTATATATATATATATATATATATATATATATATATATATATATATATATATATATATATATATTTATTTATTTATTTATAAAATTATTTATTTAAATACATATTTATTTACTTTTTATAATTATCCATTATTTATTTAATTATTGATTTAAGAAATCTGTGTTTGTTGGTGTTACAATTATACAGAAATATATGTGCATAAATTTTGTGTTGGTTGATATCAATGTGAATTCTGTGTTGATATAAATTTTGTGTTGTGTTGGTGAATGTATATGGCACCTTGTGAAGACATTTGTTTTGTGTTGATATAAAATTTGTTTATATACAGTGTTGGTGATATATTGTGTTGATATGAAATTTGTTTAAATTTTGTATTGATATACTGTGTTGATATAAAATTTGTTTTGTGTTGTGTTGGTGAATGTATATGGCACCTTGTGAATCCTATGGATACACTGCCACAATGGTTGTGTCTTTTCCCTTGATCTTGAACTGGGCTTGTTATGATATTTATGTGAATTTGGATGGTTTAACAAACTTTGAACATGACTGTATATACTGATTGTGTTAGAAATCACGGGTGTTGTGTTGGTATATGATTGTGCTTTGCTGTTTTCTGTTTGTGGTTGTTTTTATATACTGTGTAATCAATTGCATGTTTGTTTACGTACCTGTTAGACCATAGTGTTTGTGATTTTTTAGATGAAGAAAAAAACCAAAGCCACAATTGTTGCCTCAGCTGCATCTATCCTCCTTGTGGGGGTTGCATTGTTAAGGAAATTGCGGCGTAGACGACTGCCTAGGGCTCCTTATGTTAATCATGCAACCGAGAGAGAGGAATACATAAATAGTATTCTGCATGGAAGTGAGAGACATTGTGTGAATCAAATTAGGATGAAGCCTATAGCTTTCCACCACTTATGTCACATCCTCATTGAGAGGGAGCACGTATGTCCGACTGTTCACATGTCTATTATGGAGCAAGTGCTAATTTTCTTACACATTATTGGTCATAATGTGAGGTTTCGTGTAATTGGTAGTCGGTTCCATAGATCGACTGAGACTGTTCATAGATACTGTTAGGACATATGTGTTTCACTTGTTTAGAACATATGTCATTCATTATTTATGTAAGTGGTTAATCCTTTGACAAAACGCACTTTACTTGTATTTGGATAGATCTAGGATGTGTTTAATACTTCAAAGAACATGTTGTTCAAGTCTAGTATTAAAGCCATGAAGATTGGACCAAGAAACAAGTGACAGAAAGGTGTTTACTAAAGCTGGACACTTGCTGGACACCTGATGGATAGCTGCTCGACAGATGCTATCTATTGAGGTTTAATGAGGCTCGACAAGTGCTATCTATCGAGGTTACAGAAATCAGAATTTTCAGATCTGATTTTTGGGCCAGGCTTTTGTATTTGTGTAGGGTTTCTTTTCTCACAACCCTAGACATATATAAAGCATATTTTAGAGGCCGTCACATAAGAGAATACAAGGAGAACATATGCAAAAGGTGACCGAAGTCTTATTCTCTCAAAAAAAGAAGAAGTTACTGCGTCTTTACGCCTTAGGGTTTTGTAACCAAGTGCTTCTTGATCTTCATTGTTGATGAAGTGAAAAACTTTGCAACCAACATTCTTCCTTCTTTAGTTGGTGAGTGAGTCACGTATTGGGATTCGTGCAAAAGAGTGAGTCACGTACTAGGATCCGTGCATCAAAGGGTGGCGTTCATATATTGAAGAGTTCAGAGGATCTGAAGCGGTAGAAGGTTTTTGCTGTGAGTTCATCTACAGGGATTGTAGAGTCTAGGGACAAAAGTTTTGTACTAGATCTGAAACTTCTCTTTACTATAGTGGATTACTTTTCGGGAAGGTTTCCCCCCAGGTTTTTTACTGTGAAACTGGTTGGTTTCATTAGTTTTCCTAGGTCATCATATGTTGTCTTCTTTATTTTTCTGCTGCACTTAGTTTTGACATGATATTGATATTTAGTTGTTTTAACAAGTTTTATGCATAATAAATCTAATTAACAACTTGGGTTTAAAACTTATTAATTCTATCAACCGGGGTCTAAATTTCCCAACAAATGGTATCAGAGCAGGTACACTCTGATTGGATTAATTTCCTGAGTGTGATCCTTGACCCCCGTTGTCATGGATACTTTTGGTGAGTTATTAAAATTTTTGAGCTTTTTAACTCAATTGCAGGGGAATTCTAATTCTTCTATGTCCTTTAGTAGTCATACTAGGACACGTGTCTTTTCATCTTCACGGCCAAAGACTCGTGCTGTGTGGGTGAGAAAGGAGCCTAAGACTTAATTGTCTTTTCTGTTTGTCCTCTGATTTAATTCTTTCTATCTAAAGTAGGACTCTCTTTGCTTGATTTATTTTCTGCTTTTGAAATCATGCTTTCATGCATCTGCATTCTTCTATCATGCCTTTATGCATTTGCATCTTTCTTTCATGTTGTTTGTCTGTTTTTGTTTGGTTTATTAGGCTTTATTTTGTTTTGTTTTCAAAATAAAAATTGAAAAAATCAGAAAAATGCAAAAACAGTATGTGTTTGTGTACATCAGTTCTTGTGAACCTTAAAATGGCCATTGAAACAGAGTTTTCTAAATTTTGTATCTCTTGTAGCTTAGATGAGTATTTTTATGCACAACTAAGCAAGTGAGCTTTGTAGCTCTTTATTTGTGATGAGTAAGGTTAAGTGATCTCTTAAACTTAACACTCGTATCACTCTTTTTGACGGGTAGGACTAGAAAATCCTAAGAGAAATGCATAAATAACCATCTCACCACTGTTACCCGTCAATCATGATATGACATCTGTATGTTTCGGCATAGCAAAAGTGCAATGTCAAAAGCTGAACATAACTGGGTATTTCTTTTTCTCTTTTTCATATACCCATGCATGATTTGCTTAATAAAAAGAAAATATGCAAAGAAAATAAAAGCAAAAAGATTAAAAATGCTTTAAATATGATTGCAAACGTGTTTTCTAGGAGATGTGGGAGTTATAGGATGTACCTCAAAGGTGATAGTCCCCATCAAACAGTTATGATTGTGTGTGAATTAAAGTGATTTTCTCATATTTCAAATCGTCATAACATAGAGACACTTATGCAATATTGCGATGTTTTCACACATAACACGCAATATTCTTTGCTACTCTTGATACATGTGCAGGTACAATGTGATTTGGCCATCACAAGGTTTACATGTGTTGATGTATGCTCACTAAACTGCCTTAACTTATTTTTGAAATATAAAATCAGTTAGACGTGTTTAGTGTGTGTGTGTGTGTGTTGGGAGCTATATGCTTCACTCTTTGTTGGTTGAGAGATGTTTTTGAGAGGTTAAAATGTTGGTTGGGTTATTGGCTGAGTTGCATGTTTGATTGCATTCTTATCTGTGTTTTTCTCCTCTTTGAAAAACTGTTTGTAAGCCATCTCGACACCTTCTTGACACCTCTCGATACCTGGCTTATCTGTCGAGTTCTTCTATTGCATCTTATCGCAATCTCAACACCTCTCGATAGCTAGGTGAATCGATTGAGAAAGTTCCTATCCCCTCAATAATTTCTCGATAGCTTTTCGATCCATCGAGGTATACTCGATAGCTTCTCGATACCTCTCGATCGATCGAGATCCTCTGCATGCATTTGTTTTTCACATGTTTTGCATGTTTCCTTTATCTTGTTATCCATAGCATCTTGTTTCATTACATCCATGCATGTTTATGGATTCTTTGTGCCCCCTTGATCATTTTTTATCATCTTTATGTTTCTCGAATGAAGCTTTATAGTTTCCTGTACCCTCTGTCAATCGTGTCAAAAAGGGAGAGAAATTGGAGACTTTGTGGTTTCTTTCTTTAAGATTCTACAAGTTAAGGGGAGAAATACATGCCTTTGTAAGGGGGAGATGTGTTTCATCTTGTTAGGAGGAGTGTTTACCTCTTTGTTGTTGTAGGAGCTACTTTTAGCTTCATCTTCTTATACCTAGGTCTTGTAACCATTATTACATACATTGTGCTCATTTTGTTATATATATATATGATGTTGTATGTTTCTTTCACTTATCTCTACATGTGTTGTGTCTTTTCTTTCTTTATACACATGTTTCTTTATTTTTATGCAATCTATTATTTCTGTTTCACACTAAAATGCCTTGATGAGTTTTATTTAAAGTGTTTCAGAAATACAAGTTGTCAAACTCTACTTGTCATACACTCTCTTCTTGCAAAGTTTTTCAAGAGTTTGTGTTAGGATAGATTTTATTGTATTCAACAAGTGTATATGAGTTCAGTGATTTATAACTTCTCTCATATGTTCATTTGTTGGTTATGGTTTTGTCACAGATTGCCAAAGGGGAAGATTGTTAGGACATATGTGTTTCACTTGTTTAGAACATATGTCATTCATTATTTATATAATTGGCTAATCCTTTGAAAAAACGCATTTTACTTATATTTGGATAGATCTATGATGTGTTTAATACTTCAAAGAACATGTTGTTCAAGTCTAGTATTAAAGCCATGAAGATTGGACCAAGAAACAAGTGACGAAAAGGTGTTTACTAAAGCTGGACACCTGCGGATAGCTGCTGGACATCTGGTGGACAACTGCTCGACAAATGCTATCTATCGAGATTTAATAAGGCTCAACAGATGCTATCTATCGAGGTTACGGAAATTAGAATTTTCAGATCTGATTTTTGGGCCAGGCTTTTGTATTTGTGTAGGGTTTCTTTTCTCACAACCCTAAACATATATAAGACATATTTTAGTGGCCGTCACATATGAGAATACAAGGAGAATATATACAAAAGGTGACCAAAGCCTTATTCTCTCAAAAAAAAAAAAAAACTGCTGCGTCTTTGCGCCTTAGGGTTTTGTAACCAAGTGCTTCTTGATCTTCATTGTTGATGAAGTGAAGAACTTTGCAACCAACATTCTTCTTTCTCAAGTTAGTGAGTGGGTCACGTATTGGGATTCGTGCAAAGGAGTGAGTCACGTACTGGGATCCGTGCATCAAAGGGTGGCGTTCATATATTGAAGAGTTCAAAAGTTCTGAAGCGGTAGAAGGTTTCTGCTGTGAGTTCATTTACGGGGATTGTAGAGTCTAGGGACAAAGGTTTTGTACTAGATCTGAAACTTCTCTTTACTATAGTGGATTGCTTTTCAGGAAAGTTTCCCCCTAGGTTTTTTACTGTGAAACTGGTTGGTTTCATTGGTTTTCCTAGGTCATCATATCTTGTCTTATTTATTTTTCCGCTGCACTTAGTTTTGACATGATATTGATGTTTAGTTGTTTTAACAAGTTTTATGCATAATAAATCTAATTAACAACTTGGGTTTAAAACTTGTTGATTCTATCAACCAGGGTCTAAATTTCCCAACAGATACTTCCAGGTCGTCCTCAGGGGATCCTGAAATTATATATAGCTCTAATAAGACTGCCTAGCGAAGATACACCCCCAGAGATAAGGAATAGCAGAAGGTTCTACCCATATTTCAAGGTAAATATTGCAACTTGTGTATTTTTGTAAATTGTGAAGATTTGTGTAATTTTAAACCATTATGTCTGTCGAAAATTAGGATTGTGTTGGAGCAATAGATGGTACACATGTTCGTGCATCTGTGCCACCTGAAATACAAGGAAGGTTTCATGGTCGCAAAGATGGAACCACGCAAAATGTGTTAGCTGCCATTAGTTTTGACTTAAAGTTCACTTATGTATTGGCTAGATGGGAAGGCAAGGCACATGATTCACGTGTATTAAATGATGCATTTGCTAGGCGAGGGATATTTTCAATTCTCAAAGATATTATAGGATTACTTCACCTTTTTGGTTTATTAGTTTAATAAATATTGTGCGTTTTCCTAAGAATACTAGTGATTTGGTTTAATTGTTGAATATATGTAGGTAAATATTATCTTGGTGATGCTGGGTATGATAATAAAAATGGAATTTTGTCACCTTATCGGGGTGTGCGATATCACTTGAAAGAGTTTAGTGATTATCCTCCTAAGAATGAGCAAGAATTGTTCAACCTCCGACACTCTTCATTGAGAACTACCATTGAGCGAGTGTTTGGAGTGTTGAAGAAACGTTTTTGAATATTGCATGCAGAACCATTTTGGTCTTTTGAAACCCAAGTGAAAGTAGTGTTAGCATGTTATGTGGCTTATAATTACATTACGGGGGTTGAACCAAATGACCATATTATGAAAGCTGCAATGAACCAAGTAGAGTCTAGTGGCCCCCAACAAGAAATACAGCCACGTCGGGACCCCGTTGGATACATTAGACTATGGAATGCTAAGAGATATAAGATATACCAAGTTATGTGGTCTTATTATACCAGCAGTGGAGAGTAGTACTTTATTTAGATTTCTATGATTGTAATATGTGCTGTATTTTTTTCTGTAACGACAATGTATTTACTATAAACTTCTGGTGGTGTAAGGAAAAAGTATTATCAACATTACATTGTTATTTCCAGCATTACATTGTTATTTCTGGTGTTAGCATGTTTCGTTCTGTTGTGCACATCTATAAGCGTGGTTGTATGTGTGTTTCATTTGTTGTTCATATTCCGAGTGTAATTACTAAATGCTACTCTCATTTTTAAATGCTACTCTCACTATACAATTTTCATATGTTGTAATGTCGAAGGGAAAAGAGAAGGTGGGCGCCACTAAGCAGTTCAGGTGGCTGCCCCCCATGCACACGGCTATGCTTAAGCTACTTGCTGATGAGGCTGCGAAGGGCAACAAGCCTTCTAACACTTTCAAGGCTGGCTCCTTTGCTCTTGTAGCGAAGGAGATATCTACTCAATTTGCGGTCGAGTGCCACATCTCTTATGTAGAGAATCGACTATGGACTTTGAGGACCATGTGGACCACTATTCAAACAATTAGGAAGAAGAGTGGTTTCGGCTGGGACGATAACTTAAAAATGATAACATACGATTTGAAGACATATCAAGAAGAAGTCATGGTATGACTTCCAACTATATTTTCGTAATATAAATGATAATATATGTTTTTTTAGTTATAGTGTCATTCTTTTTAGGATTCCATTGTTTTTACAAATTTTCAAATATAACTTTCATGTGCGAATCTATTGTAAAATCTAGTCTTAGCATTTGTACATTGTATTTTTAGTTGTACTTATCTTCAAAATCATGGGTTATGTAATCTGTTCCCTAACAGATTTTTTTGTTTATCATTGACCTAGATCTGATCTAATGGCATCTATATTGAATTGAATATTGAATTTATGAGTGAAGTGATTATTGCATTGTTATATGTTCATTTCTCCCTTACAAGCGCATCATAAGCATGCAGAGTATCTGAACAAAAAGATTGAGATGTACGATAAATTGGCTATTGTTATGGAGAAGGATACAGCCACATGTAGCTTTTCTAAGTCATATGTGGATATTGAGAATGAGCTAGACAATGGGGACAATACTGAGTTTGTGGCGGACAATGTGGAGGAAGGTGTGGTGGAAAAAGGGAAGAATGCAGTCAAGTCATCCACCACTGGGTCGGGAATTTCCAAGTCCCGCAAAAGAGGTTGTGCACCTTCTAACAATGATGATAGTGTGCTGACTGATCTATCTTATCAGCTAAAAGAAATAGCAGTGGCTTTGAAAGAAATCAACCGGGGCCCGATGGATTACACAACTCTTTACAATGAGGTCATGACTATGGTGGCGGATGGGTATAGCGAAAACATGCTTGCAACTGCATTTGACCATCTCTGTGAAAATAAGAAGGCAGCACGGGAATTTCTAGCCAAGAATGCTAAGCTGAGAAAGCTGTGGATGGATAGTTTTTTGTTCACACAACTCTGACTTGTCTGTTTCATGTTGACTGTGACAGCAGCTTTAGGAATTAACTTTTGTTGTAGTACTAGTATTCACCATTCACCTACCATTGTATTATATATATGTAGTCTTTTGTATTATTAGGACGATACAATTGCCCAAATTATGTATTTGTACTGTTCAGATACCATGTGTAGGTATCATTTTTGTACACCATGGAGGTGTAATGCCACTCTCCAAGATTGATGTGGCTGTTTTGATATAAATATTATGGGCATATTCAGATGATTACTTTTGTACTGTTACAGGTTTGTCTAGGCAATGCAGGTGCTGAATTTGTAAAAGGCATTTCATAAATTCTGTAAAATGATCCACAAACCAAACATGGGAATTGGTTTTCCATAAAAAAGATTAGCATTTTCCGTAAAATGTTTGAACAAACCAAACACCGGAATTGATTTTCCGTAAAACGAATTCCGCAGCAGCCAAACAGTCGACCCATAAATTTTTGGGTTAGACCGACTTCCTATTTCCTAATGCTACAGACAACGTACTCAACAAAACAACAAATACAAACTTTTCCATCAAGTAGAGCATTCTGACAGGGAAATGAAAATTTCGTATGAATTCCAGAATTGTCCCAAAGAAGAACATCTTCAAACAAGCAATGCGTACGTGAGTATGTTGAAGCATAGTAACACGAGCAATAAGCCAATAATTACTCGTAAGGCAAGAGGGAAGAACAGTAACTATTCTATCACATGTAATTCAAATTATGCTAAACCTGTGAAATTAAAAAATTTCCCACTAGATGGAAATTGGGACCCCAGCCATCCAAGATAGACCCTCTAGAATTTTGCTAATACAGATTGTCCAGAAGCCTAGGTTCGATGATGAACTTGACAGAAAACAGGGCTCTTTCAAACTATAAAGAAGCTTTTATAACTTTCTGAAGGAAACTTGTTTATAAATATAGCACTCAAAGGTTACACTACAATACACTTGTACTAGGATACAACACATCACTTGATTGTGATTAACACAAATTAACTAAATCAATTAGGCCTTCAACCTGTCAATTTGTTTGCTCTTCATTTTTTTTTTCTTTTATAAATACCTTCATCCTGTCACTTTGTCAGCTAAATAGATCCCTCTGCCATTCTGCTCCATCTTGAACCATATCTTCCAGTAAAAGCTCAGCATTTTTCTGACTGCTTCCACACATGTTCTTTTAAATTGTCCTTTCCTTACCTTCAACCTAAATCAGAGGATTGTGATCAGTATCTCATTAAGTTTTGTTCATTTCAGTAGCATTTTGTATTTTTTTAGTTATTTTTTTCACTGTACTCTATCTAAACTAATATTCTAATAAGTTATAAGAAATTGCATGTCTTGTTGAGTGATTTTTTTTTTTTTTTAAATTTATAAGTCTAGTAGAATTATTTCTTTTATGTCAAACTCAGCATCATAGCAAGAAAAGGTCTTCTTAGATATGCACCTACTGCTGGATGGAGACTCAGTAGGTGACTGCAGGCTTCTTGTCACCGTCTGCCCTCACAAGTAATCTGCAGTGACCCCATGTTTCTTTTGAATAAAGGAAAAAATCTAATTTATATATATATATACATAAAGAGCATAGTGAAAGGGCTCACTCAACCAAGTACCACAGTGGGGTATGCAAGATAACACAATAGCATTTAAATTCTAAGAGGGGAATAGAATTTTAAAGCAGAGTGCTGAAGACAGAAACTGTGCAAGTTCCCTTTTTTAATTTGTGACTGGTGTGAGAAAATTACTGCAATCCAGATAGCCCAATTAACATTATAAATGATCATCATCATTACAGAATTAAGGCAATCATAATTCCAAAATTTCTCATGAAATTAATTTTCAGCCATGTATATAATAAGAAATAACACTTGAGAACCTTGTCAACTGAACATTTCCAGTGAAGTTGCTAAAATTTGTAATGATATTAATTATTATGGTGGTGGGTTTTAGGAAAAAAAAGGAGTTCCTCTAAAGTATATTAAGCCTATTAAAGATATGCATGAAAGAGTTGTAACTAAAATGAGAAGATGCAGAGGAATCACAAGTATGTTACATATCACTATAAGTTTGCATGAAATTCATATCTCTTTGCACTGGCTACTGATGAGCAGACCAATTCAAAATGAAGTCCCTTGGAATATATATATATATATATAGAGAGAGAGAGAGAGAGAGATTGTAAATAATAAAATTTTAGAGGATGAAACTAAACATGGAGTTAATGTTAAGTTAGAAGTTAGGAAGGATGCTTTAGAATCTAATTGCTTTAGGCGAAGTAGGACTAAAACAAAGTACATGAAATGTAAGTTTAGTAAAAGAAAAAACAAAGATGAAGAGGCTGTAAAACTCAATGCTTAAGTTATTTCAAAATCTTGAATCAATAATTAAAAAGATTATATAAGATAGGAGAGATTGAATCGGATGTGAATAATAAGATAGAGAGGGTGGATAAGTGAAGAAGCGCATCATGAGTCTTGTGTGATCCTAGAATATCTATTAAGTTAAAGGGAACATTTATAAGATTGCTATAAGACCAGCTATACTCTTTAGTACTGAAAGTTAGGCTATTGAAAAGCAACATGTTCATAAAATGGGTATAATGAAATGAGAATGTTAAAATGGATAATTGGAAATACAAGAAAAGATGAGATTCAAAATTAAACTTTATCAAATTCAACATTGTCTAACAGAAAAAACTTTCGAGACAAGTGGTAATCTATTTTATATAACAACAACAAAACAGGAACCTAACATTCCACCTAAGGAAAGGTTTTTAATGAATTGATTCATTTAACCCTCCACCTAAGCAAGGTTTTAACGAATTGATTCATTTAACATTCCATCTAAGCAAAGGTTTTATTGGATTTTTTAATTTTTATTATTTATTTATATTTCAACAATAAATAATTTCACCTCCTTCAATCTATTCTAAAACAAGATAGTGTGTAGGGCTAAGTTAAGTTGATATATTCTCAATCAAATTTATTCTCTCATCCCCATAGAACACAACTTTAACACAAACCAAAGTCTCTTTCAACCCTTTCAAAGGGAGTCCCAACCAATAAAATTTGCAGCCTGCACCCTAAGAAAAGGCACGGGAACTCTACATGGAAGCCATATTTGTATCTTTCTGTAGGGTTTGGGAGAGGGGCTTAGTAGGCAACTTTACTCCCAAATTTCTACATACAGATTCCAAGACTTGAATTCGTGACTCATCAGTTGGGCAGAAGGTACATACCATTGCACCAAGTTCCAACAGTATTCAAGACCAATGCTTTTTGAACAATAAATTTATTTAGACCCAACCATAGAATATTTCACATACATATATATACTTACATATGTACATGTCCCATATATTAAAAAAAAAATACATATGTACATGTGGTGTGAGTGAGAAAGCTAACATTCCCCAGCACTTGAAGGTGTTAGCGATGTACCCAAGTTAATAAAAATAAAAAAAGTCTTATTAAGCATCAGGTTACTCCTTTTAATTGAGGATACTCATATTGCATCACATATTTTCCTATCTTTCCTAGAATTACAGCAGCCTCTTTCACTTCGCAAACGAATCATAATAAAATTTGTTGCTAACCATGGGTTTGACCCTAGCCCACTCTGCAAGAATTTCCCCCATGATCATCATCGACCATTTGTGTTTGTTGAAAATCATACCTACTTAACTTCTCAAAACTCAAAAGGTTTCACTTCAAAACTATTTTATAATGCTCTTCCACAAACATCCTCAAAATCCTGGAATTGGAGTATGAACAAGTAAGATGTAGAAATCCTTGCATTCAAGGACATAGCTATGATTCAGACAATAAAACTAACAGCATTATGATAATGAATTAAAGAAACTGTTTTGCTTCTTTGATGACTTATTCCTACTTAAGTAAGCAAACCCCAAATAAAAAGAAGAATAAAATAATAAATGAAGTACAAGCTATTCAAACTTCAAGCTCAAGTGAATGTGAAAGGAAAAACATACCGTTAAAGTGGAGTTGTGCATGGGAAATGAACTCTCGCTATTAGCATTCTAAAGCATATGTAGGGACCTACAAAAAAATAAAATAAAATAAAATACAACATAAAAACCAAAATACACCAAAAAATTCCACATCAACATCTTGTTTAATCTAGGCCAAACTACAATTTTGGTCTCCGTACATTTGTTACAATTTCAATTTCATCCCTATTCATTTAATTGTATTAGTTTCATCCATCAACTTTCAAAATCAAGGTACCTAATTGGGTCAATTTTTTGGATAATTTGATAGTTAGGGAAGGGGAAATTTGAACCCTAGATGTCTCATTGGAAACACCATGAGATGCATACTAGTTGAGCTACAAGAGCCACAAGGCTCTTGGCTATTGATTATGTCAACTTCGCCCCTCAACTTTCAAAATCAAGTCAATTTTGTTCCTCAATTGTCAAAATCAAGTCAATATAATCCTTTTAAGTTGACTTGATTAAGGATAAAATTGACTTGATCTTGAAACTTGAGTGACAAAATTGCCACAAAATTGGATGTATAAGGATGAAATTGAAAATTACCCCTATTCTTATAGAAGGAAATGTGTAGTTTGGCCTTCAATCTACGATATAAGCAATGTCACAGAGCAAATTTAACCGTTTCAAAACACAAGTGACTGCATTGGCATGCCTACGCAACTAGATTGATTACAAAGTTTTGGGTATGTGTGGTGAGAAAACATAAGAATTCTCTTGGTACCTTCAGTTGACTTAGGCTCATGTTTGTACCAATTGATAAACTATTAACATTGATTGAAAACTAGGAAAATGAATTGACTCAAACAAAGAAAGCAAGAAGAACCATTTCAACTCAAGGAAGGAGCCTTCCTCCCCCTTGAAAGTTCAATTGGTTCTGTTCTCTCCAAATAGTTCACATGATATACAACAGAATTGCCCCCCAAATAACTGCTATCCAATGCCAACCAATATCCCTATTCCAACATGTTAGCGATTCCACCATTTACTTGACATCACAATTTCACACGAGATACCAAACAAGCTAAACACAAATGTCCACAAACTATACGCATAAGAACAGTGTAGAAGCAAGTGATCCACCAATTCCCAACTAATCGTACACATGCAACACCAGTTAATGACAGATATATTCCTCTTCCTCAGAGTATCCAATGTAAGAATATTTCCCTTGGTGGCTGTCCAAGTGAAAAAAGCTACTTTAGGAGCTTTCACCTTCCAAATCTCGAAGGGAAAGAATGACTTCCTCCAGGCACTAAAACTCATAACATTTGTGTGGACAACAGATTTGAGGAAAATCCTCATAGTTGATAATCTTATTAGATGTCGGATGATACTGCTGGCCAGGTGTGCTATGTACAAAAGTAACGGTGAGAACACATATCACTTCACTTGCAGGGGAGCTATGACCAAAATATTTGCATTTGAATCTAATTGGGTGATGCCAAAGTTGGTTGGGGAGCTACAACAATGTTGAAAAAGGAAGCCAATTGAAGTAAAAGTCGTGTTGTTTTAACAGTCTGGTTATGTGTGTCTAAGGAACACAGTTTCTGCAATTCCTGCATATTAAAAATATTTCGGAAATTTAGGATTGAGAAGTTACAAAGGGATTTTCTTTGGGGAGGTCTGTAGGATGAGCATAAAGTTCATTTGGTAGGATGGGATATGGTGTATTTTCCTAGTTTGTGGATCAGGAAAATCACTACCTTTAACAAAGCTCTTTTGGGTAAGTGGTTGTGGTGTTATGCAGTTGAGGAGAGACAGTTATGGGGCGTGTGATCAGCTTGAAATTTGGGAAGGATTTTTTTTTTTCCAGGGGGGGGGGGGGGTGTGGTTTACTCGAAGTTGCGTAGGGGTTTACATGGTTGTGGTGTATTGCGGGTTATACGGATGGGTTGGGAGAGTTTTAGTAAGTTTATCTACTTTGAGATTGGGTTGCGAAGTAGGGTCTGGTTTTGGTATGACTGTTGGTGTGGGGATGAGCTGATGAAAGTAAATTTCCTATGTATGGGGCTGTTTCTTTCAATATATTTTTTATGTTACTTATCAAAAAAAAAAATGTTGGTGAGTCATACTGTGGAGGAAGGGTGGAGTTGGATATACGGTTTCAACGTGGTTTTAATGATTGGGAGATGGAGTTGGTGGGGGACTTTTTTCATACCTTTTGAGTCACAGAATCCTCCTATTGAGGAAGGAGATAGGATGAGGTGGTGTTTGGGGTCGAAGGGGGATTTTGACATATAGTCTTTTTATGGTGCTTTGAGGCGACCAACTCTATTACTTTTCCTTGGAAAAGCATTTCGGGTATAAAGGCTCCACATCGAGTGTCTTTTTTTGTTTGGACAGCTGCATGAGGGAAGATTCTCACAGGTGACTATTTGAGGAGACAGGGTTTTGCTTTTGTGGATTGGTGTTGCCTCTATCGATGTAATGGGGAGAGTATTGATCACCTCCTGTTGCATTGTGGGGAGGTTTCTCGGTTATGGAGTTTTACCTTTAGATTGTTTGGTGTTACTTGTGTTTTACTCAAGAAGGTTACTGATTTATTAGAAAGTTGGAGAAACTGATTGAGAAAGCACTCTTCGAATATTTGGAATTTGGTATCTCATTGTGTCATGTGGATTATTTGGAAGGAGTGAAATAATCGCATTTCTGAAGATTTGGTGCTTACCAAGGATAAGCTCCTAGCATTATTTGCAAGATCCTAGTTCAATTGGTCTCATGAGTGGGGATTTATCTCTAAGGAATCCATTCTGCTGTTTTTAAATTCCCTTCTTGTTCATAATTTTTTGTTTTCTTTATGTTGTACATATTTTATCTGCCTACTTCATTTTTTTTAATGAAGTAGTTTTTTCTTAATACAATTTTTCTTATCTATCCAAAAAAAAACCTCAAAAATCCCTAAGTATCTTGGGTTTTACCATCTTAGAGTGCAAGTTACTCCCTGTGTACTTGGATGTCTTTTTTTTTATATCCATAAATCTTTATTACTAATAAAAAAAAATCGTCTTCAAGTGCAAGTTAGTTTTTTTATAAGGTTTCTTTTTAGTCAAACTAGGAGTTCTTGATACTGCTAGAAAAAGAAAAGGCCTCACATATATTTGTGCTCTAAAAAAAAACTAACAATAATACTAATAATACCAAGTGTTTTAAGCATTGAGGCATGTTGGCTTTTGTGTGTTCTCTCTTTTTTCATTTTTTGATAAGTAAGAATCATAGTATTAAAAAAGACTTCTTCATGCAAAAAAGCAGAGAAGCCGAAAGAAATATAAAATAATTTTTAAAAAAGAAATAATTAGGTACAAAAAGATAGAGATTCTATAAACATAGGAATGATGTAAACCCCTAAGCATACCAATCAAAGAAAGTTCCTACGAATGAGGTAAAGATGATCCCCCGTGCTCTCCAAGCCATCATTATGCTCCCGCCAAATAGTCCACATCAAACACAAGGAAACCAGATTCCAAAATATTCAACGAATGTTTTCCCATCCAGTTCCTCCACCCAAATAATAATTCGATCACTTTCTCTGGAAAAACCCCAAAAGATACAAAGCTCAACAACTAATGAGCCCCCTTGCAATTAAGTAAAGGGTGATCCACTACCTCCCCACTACATCGGTACAAGCAACACCAATCCACTATAATATAGCCTCTTCTCCAAAGATTATCACAAGTGAGAATTTTCCCCTACTGCCAAGTGCCAACCAAAGAAGAAAAAACTCTCCAAGGGGCCTTCACACTCAAATACTTTTGGAAAAGTGACAGAAGTTGAGCCCCTCAAGGCATTATAATACGAACGAATATCAACCTCCCCATTCTTCTTCAACCTCCACTGCACCCAATCTTCATCCTCTCTTACAGGAAATATTAGATTCCAAAAGATGGAAAAAGACAGCTACTAAATCTATTTCAAAAACCTCATATCCCAACTCCTCTCCCCTTTACCCAGTCTCACCAACAAAAAGTCCATTGAAGCCTCCCCAATCAGTAGAAATTGCATACAAGACCAGGAAAGCCACTCTGAGAGGTTGTTCCCCCTCACCAACAATTATGTTAAAAACGAACCCAACTCCCCACTCCAACGTCAAGCTAGATATGCTAACCAAACCGCTCTCAACCCATTCCAATGAGTCCTCCAAAGACCACAACCATGAGAACCCCTCCCTAACTTCAAACCCTCCCCCCCCCCCCCCCACCAGTCCTCTCCAAACTTTGAGGCTTCCACACCCCCCGTAAACGCGTTGTCTCAACCCCAAACCGCCACAGCGACTTTCCCAATAGGTCTTTTTTAAAGGTAGCAAGCTTCCGGACCCCTAACCCTCCATTAGCAATAGGAGCACACACTTTATTCCCCTACCCAATGATGTTTAAACTCATCCCCCATACCACCACATAAAAAATCCCGCTGCAACTTTTCAATCCTAATAGCCACACTTTTAGGAAGAGAAAACAAAGATAAATCATAAGTAGGAAGGCTCAAAAGAGTACTCTTCAATAAAGTCAAGTGATCACTTTTAGAAAGATAGGAGTTTCCTCCACCCCGCTAACCAAATCTCAAACTTCTCCAAGCTAGGATTCCAAATAGCCGTCAACTTGTAGAACACCCCAGGAGGCAAATCAAGATAGGTCATAGGCAAGCATCCTACCTTACAACCAAAAAAAAATCGGCCAAGACATTGATATTCTCAACCTCCCCTACAGGAACCACTTCACTTTTGTGCACATTAACCGTCACTTTTTTGTGTTCTTTTCTCCCTTTATCTTCTCTTCTTTCTTTTGGTACTGTTCATGGTTATTGTTCACAGTTCATTATTATCGTAAAATTATCTCCTTATTTTCATTTTTTTACTTCTGTTACAACCCCAAATCAAGCCATTTTTTTACCTATCAAAACCGTAAAACCTAACATACTTTCTTCTACCAAAAAGCCATCAAAAAACTCATCAAACCACCTTTTAATTCATAATACAACCCCATTACCCTTTCTTCAACGATTCTAAACCATAGGTCCACAAATCCTCCTAAACTTAACCTAAAACCACCACAATCACACATGGACAAAGTGGGGAATTTTTCCGTCAATTGTATATTTTTTGGAATCATTGTATATGTAAGTTGTCATGAGTTGATAGTTGAGTATATAGCAAGTATACTACAATTGTCCCAACGATCCCTTTGTAATATTATTTCTATCAATATACATATTTACATATCCCAAAAATAAAAATAAAAAACTGAAGGAAAAAATTCTAAAATTCAATTGGAGATCAGGTAGCATCATTCAGGTTACAAGAACTATATTTCTTTTTTTTATATATAAGTAAAATACAAGGTTACAAGAACTATATTTCAAATGAATAAGATAAATCTACTAATCATATTATCTATTTAAAACCAAATTTGATTACTAGGTCCACAAACTTAATGATTGTTAAAATAAATAAATTAATAATTTGCAGCATATAAATAAAAATAATCATAATGGATCTCCACAAATACTAAACAAGCAACCATCCCTCTGATCACATAAAAAAAATTGATCACATGCAAAAAACAACATATCCAATTTTGCTCCCAAAGAATTCCAGGTGCAAAACTGCATTAAATGGAGGTGGGAAATTCTGCTAATTGGACCTATATACCTCAAGCATATTTTCATCAAGAAAACGAGATGTTGCACAATTCATGGCATAAGAACTATCATGTTGAAGGATCCTAAGCTTCCCTTCCTGCATTTAACAGCAAAAAAAAAAAAAAAATTATAAAAAAATCAGGCTGGTGATATCCAAAAAACAAAAATGTAAGTACAAAATCCTGTTTACCTTAGTCCCATAGACAAGGCCACCTCCAACAGATGGATGAAAGCAGGCTACATTGACCTCATCCTCAGCACTAGGAAGAACTCTCACAAGTTCCATATCAGAAACTCTGTAAACCTGAGTAATAATAAAAACTTATTAAATTTTTATTTTTGATTGATAAGTTATAGTGTTATACATGCACATGAGTCGAACTCAGAACCTCACCCTCCATCCCATTATTATGGGAAAATGAAGTGTCAGTTGAGCTATAACTCGTAGACAAATAAAAACTCTAGGATCATAGAGGGATAACTGTGCTTCATGTTTTTTTATACACAATAATATTCTTGGGGAAAGAAGTTCTACACGCATATCCAAGAGTACAAAAAAGATAGATGTGAGTTCATACCTCCAGAATTGTGTAAATGGGTACTGTTGTCTCTCCATCAATGACAACACTTTTAAGAAGTGAACTATGGCGACGACCGTAGGCAAGTAACAAGTGCTCTGACGTGGGTGAGAACTGAGGAATGAAATAATATACATGTTTAATAAGCAAAGCTTCCAGTTAATAAATACATACAATGTATCTTTCAAGTATATAATATACGTGATTATTCTTTGACAACATCATTTCAAGTTATATCATTGCCCTTAGATGCAAGACTGCAAGTAGCAAACAAATGTAAAGCCTGCAGGCTTACACTGCTCACTTTTCAGCCAAAAAAAAAAATCTTCACATGGAACAGCACATGCATTAGAAGTTGCAAAAAAATTCAGGGATGTATAATACCTCTGTTTATTCATTTCTTCTTCTTCTTTTTTTCTTTTTTTTGATAAATAAATAAAAATTTTACAGAAAGAGACTACTTCATTTATTAGAAGTGACTGGTTGAATTTTTCCAAAATTCTATTCATGGAGAAGTGCATTAGTTGCAGAATACTCAATACCTATCACTTTGTAGCATGGATGGGGATAAAGCTCCAGGGCCAGATGGTTCATTATTACTATTTTCTAATCATGTTGGTCTAGGTCAGTAGTGATGCTATGTGTTTCTTCTTCTTTTTGATAAGTATGTTTCTACTTCTTTTTTTCTTTTGATAAGTGATGTTATGCAATTCTTCTTTAAATTTCATGACAATTGCCTTTTTGGAAAAAGCTTGAACACAACATTTGTGGCTTTAATTCCTAAAAAGGCAGGTGCAATTGGAGTGACAAATTTTAGGCCAATTAGCCTGGTGGGTAGAGTTTATAAAATACTGGCTAAGACCTTAGCCAATCATATTAAGGGATGTTAGCCCAATTATCATAGTATGGGATACATAGAATGCCTTTATTCAAGGGAAACAGATTCTTGATTTGGTCCTTATAGCCAATGGGTGTTTGGATAGTTTCCCGAAATCTGGCACATTGAGGGTGTCGTGTAAGTTGGATGTGGCTAAGGCATATGATCGTGTCAACTGGAGTTTCTATTGTACTTGCTTCAACAATGTGGTTTTGGGGAAAGATGGAGAAAGAGAATAGAATTTTGTATTTTAGCTGTCAAGTTTTTATCTTGGTAAATGACACTCCAACTAGTTTCTTTGAGATTAGCAGGGATATGTGTAAGGAAGACCCTCTTTCTCCATGGTTTTTTTTTCTTGGCTAAACCTCTTTCTCCTTGTTGTTTGTGATTGTTATGGAGGCTTTAAGTCGATTGATCACTAGAGCAGTTTCAGAGGGTTATCTATGTGGTTTTCCTATTGATAGTTTTCGAGGGGAATCAATGGTTATTTCTCATCTCCTTTTTGCAAATGATACTCTGCTCCTTTCTTTTGAGGAAAATTCTACACACATTCATTATCTTCAATGTATCCTTGTGTGCTTTGAGGCAGTTTTGGGCTTGAGAATTAATTGAGCAAATTTGAAATTGTGCCAATAGGGGAGGTTTCGACCATTGAACATTTGGCGAGCAATTAGGGATGTCAAATCTCATCCCTTCCATTTAGGATTACCTTTAGGAGCTTCTTTTAAGGCTAAGTGTTTTGGACTATTATTAAGTGTATGCAAAGGAGATTAGTTGATTGGAAGAAAATGTATTTGTCAAAGGGGGTCGTCTTACACTTATTAAGATTACATTCTCTAGTCTCCCCACTTATTTCTTATCTCTTTTCCTTTATCTGTGGGCATAGCAAGTAGATTGGAGAAAATTCATAGGGATTTTTTTTAGGTGGTATGGTAGATGATTTCAAGTTTCATCTAGTCAATTGGAATATTTATTGCACTCCTGTTTACAATGGGGGCTTGGGAAATAAGAAGTTGTTGACCTTTTAATCAAGATTTGTTGGGTAAGTGATTGCGGTGGTATGGGTTTGAAGAAAGGGTGCTTTGGAGACGGGTCATTGAATTGAGGTACAATCTTGGAGGAGAGTTTGGTGTTCGGGGATTGTCTAAGGGAGCAAATGGGGTGGGTTTGTGGAAGTATATAAGATGTGGCTGGGATAGGTTCAAATGCTTCATTCCTTTTGATATTGATAGCTGGATTCTGGCATGATTTGTGGCAAGGTGAGACTCCCATAAAGGAGAGGTGTCTTGCATTATTCCTTATCGTGTGAAGTAGCAGCTCTAGATACCCACATTAAAGGGGGGGGGGGGGGGGGGGGGAACCCAACAAACAAACCAAAACAAGAAAGCAACTGACCTGAATTGATGTTAAACAATGGGCAGCGCGTATTGCCCGTGATGCGAGCACCAAACCAAATCTAGATAATAATAAAATATACATAGAAGATCAGGAAGAAGTAAGAGAAAAATATAAATCAAAATCTGGAAAAGATATGACCAAATGAAAAAGTTTAAGCTTTACGTTGCTTCCTCAAGGGAATATATCCTAAGCTCATAGAGAACTTGATGAGCTGAAATTGGATGTCGTGTTGGGGATGTTGCAGCCCCTGCCATGTCATGGTGGACCTGGCTTTGCAATCCAGGATCAGCTTCTAGATGAGGCAGCACACATGCAACACATGCCGCTAAAAATCTCCCGCAAGGTGAAAAATGAGCACCCATTTCACTGCAAATGAGTCCTTACATGTAAACATCCATCAAAATCTGGTTTATGATATCATGCAGTCTAATGCATTAACATGATAAAAAGAAATTTGGAGCAATAATCAATAAATAAATAAAAATGAAGAGAGTTAAAATAATACCAATATCTCTGTTTTCTAAGTAAATTTTGCTCCGCAAAGAACTATAGTTAGATAAGTAGAAGTAACAATAGCACTTCTTCCCATGATAGGTCTTTTAAGGTTAACCGACCAAGTAATAGATAAAAAAGAAATTTAAAAAAGGTTGACATAGCTAGAGAAAACTATTATTTAAAATTATAAAAAGGTTATACCTACAAAGCACAGCATGTGGTATCGTTAATCGACACTTCTCTGCATCAAGAAAGGCACATGGATCTTTTACATCATGAGGCCATATTCTTAACTTCACAGTGCAAGGTAACTCTGCAGCAGCAGCTGCCGCAAGTGAGGTTGCAAGTTCAGATTGGATTCTGGTAACAGCAAGTTGAGGATCGCCTTCATCACGTGGAATGTGATTGAGGATAGCACCTTCAGCAGATCCAGTTGTGGGCACCATGCGGGAACGTGAAGAACGCTGCCGTGAGCTAGATCTTCCAGTGACCCTAGATTGGTTGGCACCAGTTGGCATAACTGAGGAAGCCACAGGATTTTCCATTTCACTAAATGCTGATATATTTTCATGAGCTGAAACATTGATTGAACTCATGGTGCGCTGCCCAGCTTGACTCTGGCCAATTAACCACCCTTGCAAGAATGGTAGCTCCCAATACATTGGATCACCAATAGGGAAAAAACGATTATTTCTCTCTTCAGGCTGCGTTTCCATGGTCTCCATAGCATCCATAGCTGATTGAGTGATTGCATTATCCGTTTCACTCATTAAAGAATCATTTCCTGTATCTTCTGGCACAGGAGATGAGCTATTAGGATCAACAGGAGACAACAGAAGTTCATACTGCCCTGACGGAGTAGAATACGTCAAAAGCCGCACTGAAGCAGAGGGATCCACTCTTGGTTGCACATTACTTGAGCCAACATCCCCATGAGTATTCTGCAAAGATATTCTCCCATCATCTCTAGCTAATGAGGGCCATATCAAAAAGGGGAGAGACATGAGAGGAATTTCATCTGCTAAACAAGGACGACCACTGGAATGAGAATCAGCCAAGTACACAGTGGGTGGAGGATAGCGCAAGTAACCTGGAGAAGTTGCAATTGTCATTGAGGAATCTGATGAGTCAAGGTCATTGACCTGCAAAGCAGCACAATATTAGAACCAACAAGATAGATCATGAAAGGCTAAAATGCATAGCAATATGATACCACCAAAAATAGTCACCTCAGCAGTTAAGAGAAAAGGAGCTGCGTGTGGGTGAAAATGCACAGCCCGAAGTGACCGCCGTGTCTTCAGTACAATGACTGGTGATGATGTCTCTCCTCTCCGGTTGTAATGCCACATATAAAGCTAAGACAAATTATAATCCAACGCATTAAAGAACAAGTCAACATAAGACATTATGTAAATATTCGAAGGTCAAAGAATCCTCACCTTGTGACCCGAAGCCACAGCAAGAAGCTCCCCTTGGGCATGGAAGGCAATGGATGCAATAGGACGATCTGCATGGAGGAAGGAAAGAGCTATCATATCCATCATAAAAATTATATAATCTCAGAATGATACTTTTCTCCAAATGCTAGATAAGGAAATCCATAGAGGTAATTACAAAAATCACGTGATCCTATACACTCTGCAGTATTTGCATCCCACAAACGAACTTCATGATCCAAACTTCCACTAGCAAGTATTTCAGGATATAATGGATGAAATCTAACCTGCAAAGTTCCACAAGCACATGAGAAAGGAAGTTGCATAGGAGAAATAGAACACTCATAGAATAAGTGCACGTGATGTTACACACATCATATCTAATAATATGCATGAATTCTCGTAACGGACAATGTATTCAATCAGCCTAAAAGATCAACAAATGTCAATAAAGCATATAAGATAAACTTACCACCCAAGGGGTCCTCCGGTGACCACTCAAAACCTTTAAGCAGCTCCCAGTTTGGCAATCAATAATCTTCACCGTGTGGTCTCCACTGCAGGAACATAAACACGATGCAATTTAAAATTGAAACATCTCTAGAGAAATTCGTGAAACAACCTTGGGCATAAGCTAAAAAGATAGACAGAAGATGGAAACTCACTGAGTAGAAGCAAGCGTCCTCCCATCAGGGCTGAAGGCTGCTGCTATAGTGGACCTTGGAGGAGGCAACAGTGGACAATATTTTGCTGATAAATGCCGCAACGTTTCTGCCTCCACCCTGGAAAAATGTCAAAAGCTCAAAAAAAAAGATAAACAAATATACTTATTATACCAATGAATGAATATAAGAGGAGCAATAAAGAACCCAGACAGTACCATGAGACAAGCCCTTGTCTTGCATCTATTGCTGCTTCATGCCTTGACCCAACCGAATCAAGATGCGGTTTTGAACCTTCTCCCCATAATCTTCTTGAAGAATTCTTCGTTCGAGGACAAACCTCCCGTCGTGCCAACAGTCGAAAGACATTGCCACCACTAGTAAACCATAAAAGCAAAACCAACTTAGTAGAGGCAACACCAAACACATTTAATATTATTATCTATTAAAAAACAATAAGCAAAATAACCCCTTCAATCAAACAGCAAAGCTAAATTGAGCAGCATCAAAATAAGAAAAATCTATACCTATACACCACATTGTTCATGAATCAAGGAGTTTTGAGCATAAATCTGAACATTACAAGTGATAATAATCAATAAAGTACTAAACGAGATATTTTGTAACCATCGGATTATCAATTTTGGCAATTTCACCAAACCTGAATTAAAAAAATTAAAAATATCTAGCATCGGCAACTGAATTGAGGTTAAAGTTAATTTGGCAGAAATTGCACGAAATTATATAAAAACACTAATTATAAGGTTGAAGTACAAAAAATTGATCCGAATTTTAAGAAAACCACAAAAATTGAGTCCAACGGAGAGTGAATTCTCCGAATCTGATCGAAAATCCAGATCTTCGGCTAAAGCGGAGGGGATGTTGATGTATGGAAATCCAAATAAAGAAGAAATTGAAGAATCCATAAGAGAGAAAGCGAGGGAAAAAAAGGGAATAAGATTCACCTGTGCTTGGAATTGGTGTGAGGAGAGCGTGGACCAGAGGTTGAAGGGGCGTTGGCGTCGTCTCCATAGAAGGATGCCCTCATCTTTGTTGCGGAGGAGCTCATGATTAAAGACTTTGCACCATATTCCCGAGAAAACGAAGCGGGTACGAGGAATTTTCCCGAGAAAGTGAGGGAGGGGGCGATGGATCAGAGAGGTGGGAAAGGGCTGTGTCTGTGTGGAGGGGCAGCATCGGACTTGTTAGATGAAAACGACGGAAAAATATTTCCAAAAATAATATTATTTTATTATTTTTAATTATTATTATTATTATTATTTAAATGGTCATTGTCTTGAACTCGGTGTAATATAGCTCCTGATATGGATTTAGCTAATTTGTAATAGCAATTCCATCCTTTTTTTTCTTTTTCTTTTTTCTTTTTAATTCCATCATTCGATTTCATCTTTATTACCTAGATTAATTACTACAAAGTAACATTAATTCTTTAAATTGAAAAATAGTTATTTCTTTTTAAAATGAATATAATAGTTACCTATATAATAAGTCTTCAAATTAATATATTTTCAAAAATATAAAATTGTATACATCATTTTTTATAAGTTTTCCATATATAAGAACAAAACTTATAGATGGTAATAATTTTTTTTTTTTTTTTTTTGCTGAGAGAAAAATGAGTGTGTGGGTTGTTGTTTTTTTATAGCACGCAGGCCCAAGTAGAAAACAGGGATCCTAGGCCTTTATGCTTAACGTTTAAGAGATTGGGCTTGGTTCACCGCAGCTAAGTGGGCTGAATTCGAACCAAGTTGTGCACAAAGCATGGATCTTACAACACATACATACTAACAAACAAAAAATATACACGTATTGCCCAGCAAGGAACAGTAAAATGATATAAGTAGAAGGAAAAAAAATTGAAATAAACGTTAGGTATCCTTAGGATAATAAGGAATGCTTCATTATTTTTCTTAAGTTTTTAATACATCATGCTCACTAGGAAATATTACAAGGTTCAAATAAGTTCAAAAATCACAGACTTAGATAGCTCCTCAGGCTTCTAAAACTTGCGAGGTTTGAATCCCTTTGAACCCAAATGTATTCTTTAGTGGCTATTTTAGGATTCGGGACGGTGTTTTCCTTCTTTTCTCTCTTTTTAAATCTTAAGGAAGTTTTTCAAAAGTTCTTTTCTTTCTGATTCACTTATGCTAAATGATTTTCACCGTTGGCTCCCTCCCCTTTTATAGTGTCATCTTAGGGATTTTGGTGTACCACTGATTCCCTCCATTTGCTACTTTAGGTACTAGAACCAATGTTATGTCAACAACATTGGTGGCTGGTCTCTTCCTCATTTTCTCATTATTTTCCCCTTTTGAGGTTTCCTCTCCAAAAGCCCCTAGCTGACCTTCCTCTTCTAGGAGGTCCTAAGGGCTGACTTTTGATCCTTCTTTTCCCAAAATTTCTAGAGACTACTTTTCAGTCCTACCTTTTGACTGCTTTTCCTTTTGTCATTTTCTCTAAATGGGTAGATTCCTCTCCATCAGGCTGAAAGATCCCCAACCACCTTCCTTCATGATCCATCTCTCTAGGTTCCCCGAGGTACCAGACCTTTTTTCCAGGTAGCATTGGTTCCTAAGTCTTCTATCCTTTTTCTACATCATTAGGTGGCTGATAGGACATATCTGTTCTCATTCTTTGTGTTTATGGGCATGCCTCCTTGAACTGTCTCAGTCCCAACCTGGCCCTACTGCATATCCCGAGGATCCCAGACTTTTGAGAATCCCCAGGTATTCTGGTTTAGTTTTCCCTCTAGGTTCCCAACGATTTTCTCACTTAAGGGTTTAGTTAAGCTTCTTTTCCTTCTTTGCTTTATAAGGCCCGAAGCTTGTCCCTTCATGGGTTTGGGCCCCTTTCCATTTACTTTAATGAATTTGGACCTTTCCCTTTCCTTCAATCCCCACATGGTTCTTTGGGCTTTTATAAAATATTATGATATTTTGGACCTCAACAATATGTAAGGGGCGATCTAAGTTAGTATCTTCCACCTAGGTGTGACATAGTGACACCTTACCAGCTAAGTCTGGACCTATAGGAGTAAGAGATCTCAGATGGTGTTTTCCCTCTTTTCTCTCTTTTTAAATCTGAAGGAAGTTTTTCAAAGGTTCTTCTCCTTCTAATTCAGTGTTGCTGAATGATTTTCACTTTTAGCTCCCTCCCCTTATATAGTGTCATCTGAGGGCTTTTGGTGTACCATTGATTCCCTCAATTTGCTGCCCTGAGTACTAGAACCAATGTTGTGCCAGCAACATTGGTGGCTGGTCCTTTTCTCATTTTCTCATTATTTTCCCCTTTTGAGGTGTCCTCTCCAAAAGCCCCTAGCTGGCCTTCCTCTTTTGGGAGGTCCTAAGGGCTGACTTTTGATCCTTTTTTTCCCAAAACTTTCAAAGACTACTTTTCAGTCCTACCTTTTGACTACTTTCCCTTTTGTCATTTTCTCTAAATGGGCAAATTTCTTTCCATCAGGCTGAAAAATCCCCAGCCACCTTCCTTCATGGTCCATCTCTCTAGGTTCCCTGAGGTACCAAACCTTTTTTCCAGGCACCATTGGTTACTAAGTCTTCTGTCCCTTTTTAGCATCATTAGGTGGCTGATGGGACATATCTGTTCTCATTCTTTGTGTTTATGGGCATGCCTCCTTGAGCTGTCTCAATCCCAACCTGGCCCTACTGCATATCCCGAGGATCCTAGACTTCTGGGAATCCCCAAGTATCCTGGTTCAATTTTCCCTTCAGGTTCCCAATAATTTTCTCCCTTAAGGGTTGGGCTGAGCTTCTCTTCCTTCTTTGTTTTATAAGGCTCAAAGCTTGTCCCTTCATGGGTTCAGGCCCATTTCCATTGACTTTAATGAATTTGGACATTTCCCTTTCCTTCAAAGCCCACATGGTTCTTTGGGCTTTTGTAAAATATTGTGATATTTTGGACCTCAACAATAAGTAAGGGGCGATCTCAGTTAGTGTCTTCCACTTAGGCGTGACATAGTGACACCCTACCGGCTAGGTCTGGACCAACAGGAGCAAAAGATCCAAATGAACTATAGCTGTGCACCTAGCCTCATCAAGGACACTAGTGAGCATGAGCCAACCTCAATGGTGTTGGGTGCACAACTATTCCATTACAAATATCTTCAATTCCAGATAATAAAAATCACTACTCCTAATACAATCTTCATTCAGTGTACTATATGTGTTTTGTAATCATAACAGTTTTAAGTGTCTTTTTTTTTAAAGAGTTATAATCGTCTTTTTTTGCATCAAATTAAAAACCAATTTAAAGTGTCAAAAACTTGAAATTGTATTAATCTAAATTAGGTTAAGTGAATTGAAATCATATTTTAAAAACATGATTTTAAGTATTGTTTCTAAAATACAATTTCAAAACAATAAAAAGTGTTTGGTTTCAAAACAATTTCAAAACAATGCCACTATAAATAATTAATATTATAAATATATCTGTAGGGGCAGGATGGCCAAAATACGCTTTTGGGCCGTGGGTCTGATTTGGGGGTATTTACCTGTCCGAGCAAGGCTTTAAAGCCCACAAATAAACTATTGTTGGGGAGGTTAATAGGGATTATCCAAGGAGAGGCACCTCCTCGGCCAAGTTAGGTGAAGATCGTACGACGTGTCAGGATGTTTGGAAGGAAATTCTGGAAGGTCCATTGGGTGGAGATATATTCTACAAAAAAACTATAGAAAGGAATAACGAATGAGAAATATCTTGAAGAAAGCTGCTACCACCGCATTAAAGACTCTGCACCTACCTCTCTGACCGCATTAATGGGGAAATGATATCTGAATAGTAGTGATCAACCTTATAGCTCTTATTTGAAGACTTCAAGAAGGGGGTGGATGAGACAAGTATCTAATTTGGTGATTTGTGTTACGCGTGGAAGATGAAAGGAAGAAGAATAATGATATAAAAGAATGAAAAAGGCATTAGAGGGGGGAGAGCGAGAAAAAAGAAAAGGAAAAAGCACTGTACGCATCATCTTTAATTTTAATCTATTGTTTGAAGAAGGAAAAGCAATATAAGACATCCTCGGCTTATGTCCGAGTCCGAGGAGGATTTTCCGTTATTTTTATTCATCGATTGTGTAGATAATGGTAATCTAGCCCACCATATGTTGTCCAGTATCCATAAAACCTAGGTTTCTAGCCCACGCTCTACAAATTTTATTGTATAAGGCTTTTTGAACCTGAACCCATCATGCAGTTGGGTCAGGGTACAAATTGTGAACCTACAATATCATTCTTTCTTTCTTTCTCTTTTTTTATTATATAACTCTATCTGTTATTTTGTAAAATTTTGTGAATGATTCCACACTTGACCAAAATGACTTGTTATAGAGTCTGAAATTATCTTCTTCTTCTTTTTTGGTAAACAAGTCCGAAATTATCATGACCACGCATTTGCACGAGTAGCTATATGTGACTTGTGCCATTTTTTTATATTTGTTTTACTTTTTACCCCTTTAGTCATAAAATAGAAGGAACAAAATATGAGCCTTGACTATGAACAACAATAGAGAAGCGGCAAAAATGGTTCACTACCACTATTTAATAAAAAAAATTAGCAATCTACCATTGTTTAGAAAATATGTAGGGATCTACCATATTTTTTTAAACTCGAATTTGCCATGCAATTCGAGTTCCAAAAACTCAAGTTCTTTAAAAAAATAGTCTTTAAATTTTCCAGAAAATTTTTAATGGTACCTAAGTTCATGGAAAACTCAATTTTGCCAAACTCGAGTACCCAAAAATTGGTAGATCCTAGATATTTCCGAAACAGTGGTAGATTGATATATATTTCGGTAAACAGTACTATTATGTCATTTTGGCCATAGAGTAGCAATCAATGAGAATAGTGGTGGTGGTAAAGGGCCGTAATGTTCGTTCTTTTTAGGTTAGAGAATACTATGTAGAAGATGAAGAGAAATAGGCGGAGCAGCCAGGTGCGATAGCCAACAAAGGTGGCCAACAAACAACTAAAGAAACTCATATGGAAGTAGAGCAAACCAAGTATCTACAATCAGTAATTCTGGAAAAAAAATAATGAAGATAAACGACAAGGTTTCCAGTGCTCAATTACAGTCCATTGAAAAAGCTTTAACTAATTCATAAACAAGAAGGCCAAAAAGAAGGAAACTACCATTAAACCAAAAGTTATAGAAGGTTTGACCCACGTGGAAAAAAAAAATACTGTTAGGTTGTGCAATAGGCACCAAATCCCATTCTTAAAGGTAGGGACGGAGCCACTCTTTGGCTTTGGGGGCCATGCCCCCCCCCCCCCAAATTTTGGAAAAAATCAAGGAGTATATATATATATATATATATATATATATATATATATATATATATATAGATTACAGATTTGAGCAATTTTGCCCAAAACAATTACACTTGCCCCCCTAAGCAAAATCTTTTAAAACAAAAAGAAAAAGCCCATCAAAAATTTACAAATCTAAAATCCCAAAAAATACAAATCGGTAAACCCAAAAAATTAGGCCAACAACAAAGTCACCAAAATAGAAAGGCTAAAGAAAATTGAGTACAATCAGACAATTTACCAAAAACATTAGCCCAGCCCTTAAAAAATTTGAAACAAAACCAATCTGACATCAAATTGCCCAAAAAAAAAAAAAAACCCTAACCCAGAGAGAGACACTAGTACTGAGACGTGAGGCAAAGGAAATGAAGGCTGAGACCAAAAATGCAGCAGCACCGCATGGCACGTCGGTAGCAGATCTGCTTCTGAGAGAGACCAAGAAAGCTCCAGCACGGTATTTCCCTCTCTCATCTTAGTTGAGCAAAGGCAGAGCCTCTTTTCTCTCAATCTCTCTCTCTAACTCTCTTTTCTCTCTTTTTCAATGGAAGATAGAGAACTCTCTTAATATTTTTATTTGGTTTTGTTGCTAATACTGTTTGGAGTTTGGACCCACGTAGGTGTATTTTTTTATGAACTACCCATCTGCTGATTGGTTGATTTTTTTTCTAATTTTTTTTTATAACATATGCCCATATGAATAAAGGAGCAACAATATCATTGAATAAAGGAGCAACAAATAATTAATGGTTGTGCTTCTCAATTAGTGTGTGGTTTTTTTTAATTGAGATGGTTTGAAATTTTAATGGTTAGTTGTTAACATTTAGGGTCCGTTTGGATAGAACTTATTGCTGAAAACTGAAAACACTGTAGCAAAATAATTTTTAAATGTGTAAATAGTACTGCGGGACCCATTTTTAATAAAAAATTGTTAAAAACGTACATAAACAGTGCGCGCACAGTACGCGCACAGTGCGCGCACAGTACGCGCACTGCACGCACAGTGCGCGCTTGTCCCCCCGCAGCAGAAGAAAAAAAACAAAACGCAGACGCATCATAATAAGCTGGATCCAAACCAGCACTTAGTAAAGTTTGTATTTTTCTGAGAAACAATAAACGTTGGTAGTGTTGTCATGTGTCCTTTTTTTTTTAACTTCGCCCCCCTAACTTAAACTTTTGGCTTCGTCCCAACTTAAAGGATTAATCCTTTGGGTGATAGTTAGGGATGAGCCTTATAAGATGAAGAGGTCAGGTTAGAATGGGTTGCAATGAGACTACTTAAGCTCTTATAATGAGTCACTACTAGTAAAACAAGGTAGTAAAAGGTGTCATTACTAGTAGGCTATCACTTAAACCCCTCATTTCGAGTTACTAGGGTACATATTACAATTAGCAAATAATTTTGTGGTGCTAAGAAAGAATAGAGGAGGCAGACTAGCTCTTCTCTAGAAACAAGATATTTCAAAAAATCATAATGACATGAGCATCGGCATGGGAACAAAGAATGCATGGTACAGGGTTTTACAGTGCTCGTGAAACACAGTGCTCGTGAAACACATAGCACAAAGGATTTATGGAACCTATTTCTCACTTTGAATCAAAGATGCAACTTGCCTTGGTGTTGTGTAGGCAATTTTAACCAAATTGCAAATATAGAAAGGAAAAAAGAAGAAGAAGAAGAAGAAGAAGAAGAAGAAGATATGATCTAAAGATCCTAGTGTTGGGTGTAGTCTTTCTAGGACATCTTACATGATTATGGATTTTTTATATGGAATATAGCGGTATGTGGTAGAGTATTTTAATATTAATTAAAATGAATTTATACAATAATATAAAGGCGTAAATACACTTTTAGTTCTTACATTTTGACCCGATTTCTATTTTGATCCCTACATTTTATTTTTACCACTTTTAGTCCCTAAACCAATTAGCGCGTCTCATTTTAGTCATTTCCGTCAGTCAACCGACGGAAAATGGTGACATGGCTGATAGTGGAATAAAAAAATAATATAATTACATACAATAATTAATTAAATTAAAAAAAACATTAAAATAAATAAAAAAATTCATTAGTTTTTGGGAAGAACATGACTGTTCATGTTCTTCATGTTCTTCCCTAAACATGTTTGATTGCCCAGAAATTTAAAAAGTCACATTAGTATCTAATTTAAAAAAAAAAATTTAATTTATCAATTTAAAAAAAAAAAACAACAGCAGAATTAAAATTCAAAAAATTCATAAATTTAGATTTGAGTTCATCTTCAACAATAACACAATGAACACAAACCCAGATTTAAATATAACAACACACACCCAAACATAACAAATCTAAGTTTATTTTTCTTCTATATTTTTCTTCTTCCCCAGATCTTTCTCTCAGTTTCTCTGCCTCCCTTTCTTTCTTTAGTCTTCTTTCTTTCTTCCTCTTTTTCTTCTCTCATCTTCGACAAAATCTACTCCCACAAGTTCTTGTTCGACTTCGGCTTGAACCCACGTCTCAGCTCTCGTCTTGGACCCACATCTTGGCTCGCCTTGACTTCGACTTCGACTTCACGGTCCTCGTCCCCATCTAGGTCCTGGTCTGTGCGTTTTGAGCCATCGTCTTTCTATCTATCTTCCCAATTTCGGAGCTCCTCCGATTCTCTCTCTCTTTCATTCAATTTCTCACTGTGTTGCTCGCCGTCGGTAAGGCCTTCGATACCTATGAATTTCTCAAAGGTGAAGCTTTGAAAAAAAAAAAACAAAAAAAAAGGATCTAAATCACCGCCAACGCAAAAGCCATGGTGACGAAGGTTTAGGAAGTTAAGCCTGGCAAAAAGCTGAGGGTATTTGAAGAACAAGAACCATGTTGTGGCTGTTGATTTTGTGGGTAAAAGTGTTGGTTTTGGAGGTGGATCTGGTGGATCTGAGATGGGGTTAGCCTTGACTTCGACTTCGACTTCGACTTCACGGTCCTCATCCCCATCTAGGTCCTGGTTTGTGCGTTTTGAGCCATCGTCTTTCTATCTATCTTCCCGATTTCGGAGCTCCTCCGATTCTCTCTCTCTTTCATTCAATTTCTCACTGTGTCGCTCGCCGTCGGTAAGGCCTTCGATACCTATGAATTTCTCAAAGGTGAAGCTTTGAACAAAAAAAAACAAAAAAAAGGATCTAAATTGCCGCCAACGCAAGAGCCATGGTGACGAAGGTTTAGGAAGTTAAGCCTGGAAAAAAGCTGAGGGTATTTGAAGAACAAGAACCATGTTGTGGCTGTTGATTTTGTGGGTAAAAGTGTTGGTTTTGGAGGTGGATCTGAGATGGGGTTAGTTGGTTTAGCCCAATTGAACCCAGTTGCTCGAAACCTATAAGGTTTTGAGTCAAGAACTCGTCTGAAAACATGTGGGTCATCAAGGTGGAGCAACCATCTGAGCATGAAGAAGAGGGCTGGGTTTGGGTTGGGACTGAGGGAGAATTCGGTCTTGAATGGTTGATTGTTGTTGTTGTTGTTGTTTTTTTTTTTTTTTTTTTTTTTTTTTTTTTAAATTTCTGGGAGTGTGTTCTTTGATCTGGATTTGTGTTCTTGTTTAAGCAATCTGAGATCTCAATTAATGTGATTTTTTTTGTTTTTAATTTTTTCATTTAGTTAAAATTAATAAATTAATTTTTTTTAATTTAAATGCTGACGTGACAATTTTTTAATGTTAAAATATATTTTTTAATTACTATTTTACTGTGCCGTTAGCCACGTCAGCATTTTCTGTTAGTTGACTGACGAAAAAGACTAAAATGAGACGTGCTAATTGGTTTAGGGACTAAAAGTGGTAAAAATAAAATGTAAGGACCAAATTAGAAATCGAGTCAAAATGTAGGGACTAAAAGTGCATTTACGCCTAATATAAATGTAAAAAGTGGTTTTCAAAAAAATATATAAAAATGTGGGAGTTAATATGGAAGATGAGGAGTAAATAAAAATGTTTAATCTCACATTGAAAAGAAGAGAGACTATTTTATTCTTTTTAATTATGGTGATTAATGGGCTAATATGTATTGATTCAGATATTGGGCTACGTACGTGTGCAAGGGAGGTGGAGGGAGGAGGTGTTCCCTCTGTGGCAAGGGAAATATCCAAGTTGAGGTGTAAACCATTTAGGTTTGGATAAATGTGCATATTGGACCAAGTATTTTATGGAGGCCAAAAGGTAGTCACAACAAAGCTAACAATAAAGTACTTAGCAGCATAGGTGAAAACAACAATGGAGCAAATGGCCTTACTAAAAGCCTTAGATCCATACAATACGTCTTCCATTTTCTATCATAGCTAGGGTTGCCTAATGACTCAGACAATCTGACCCACCCGACTATACTCGCCTTATCCAAAGGTCCACGGGCGGCTTCGAATTCAAGGCTTGGTCAGTCATGGGTTGTGTTTTAAGAATAACCGAATAATCGGTTTGGGTGTCAGATTATAAAATATATCACCCGAACCTACCAAATTATGAATGAATATATGGTTTCAGTAATTGGGTAACGTAAAGTAGGAGCAGAAATAAGTTCAAACTTTTTTTTTGCACAAGTTCTCAATTTTCAAATCCAATGTTTAAATCAAATCAAGATTCAAAATCTATGATCACAATTACACTCTACAAACTCATTTGAGTCATATTGGTAGAATCTAGGATAGACTCATGTCAGTGATTCAGGAGCACGAGTACCAAATTTAATAATCAACCGTTAAAATCAAAATTAATAACAAAATTAAACAATCACAATTAGAGCTCAATCTCTTGATCTGATATCTCATATCTCTCAGACTCTCTCTCTAATCACTTTACCAGTTCACTACAAAATCTACACTCTTCACTCTTTAAGCTTCGATCTTCTCACCAATGAACAAACCAAACTCTCAAATTCTTAGTTCTCACTTCACCGCTCTCAACTCCCAAGTCCAAACCCTAGCTTCTCACTACAAGTTCAAACCTAGCTGCTGCCGCCGCCAACAACCACTCCTCTCTTTGTTGCCACCATCACCCAATCCTTTCCCTGCCGCCAATCAAGATGGGCTGAAGAGATCGTCCTTATTTTTCTACCTTACTCAGTTCTTACTTCGAACTATTTAAGGTAAATATTCTCCTTTTCTCATAATTTTTTTTAAATCTCTCATTGATTTTATTTGTTATGAAAATCTACTGTTAAAATCAAATAAACCCAAAGTTTTATAATTTGAAACCCTAACTAAAAAAAATTGAAACCCTAACCATTTTACTTTAGTTCTTTGTTCGTTTGTTTGATTAATTTTGTTCCTATTTTAATTTTATTCAGGACTTGAAAGTTGTCCAAGTGGGATTTTCAATCTTCAAATTTGAAACTCCAACAACCATGGTTTCTTTAAGGTATGATTTTTGTTTCCCTTTGTGTTTTGTGTTCAAAGTTGGGATTTTGTTCTTTTTTTGTTAGAGTTTATGCATGTTACTTATGTTGTTGTGGTTGTTGTTATTGTTTAACAAATTTTGACCATCAATGTTTTCACTTTTATTATTTAATAAAATTTCAAGTGTCATATTGTTTGTATCTGGGTTCTGTTTTGTATCATGTTTTGTGTTTTGTATTCTGTTGTGTGTTTTTTTTTTTTTTCTTTTTTCATTTTTGTATCTATAGGATACTGTTTTTCCTTTTTGGTTTGTGTGGTTATTATTATTATCAATTATTATTGTTGTTCTAGTTTACTAATATTTATATTTGATTTTTTTAGGCAATAGAACCCTCCATCGATGCACCTTCTATCCAAACATTAATTGCTACATAAGCTGATGGTTCTATTGCCACCCAAGAGGTTGCTGCTGCTAGTACCAAGCTGAAGCTGCTGATGCTGAATTGCCCCCAGTTCCACCTAGCTAACAAAGTGAGTAACACTAGTACTGGTAATGGTAGAAAAAAGTCTGTAGTTTGAAATCATTTTGAAAAAAATTAAGGTAAAAGAGGGTGTCACTAAGGCTATATGTAAGTATTGTCAAAAATCATATCATGTTGATAGTAAGAGTTGTGGTACTAGTAATTTGTTAGCTCATGTGCCAAATTGTCCTAAGAACCCTAATAAAGAATATCTATTTAAAGTGCAAAAAACCTTAGCTTTTGAACCCAAAAAGGACGGAGAAGAAGTGTTCCAACTTGTGTCAACAACCTTTACTGTTGAGGCTTCTAGAAAGGCATTTGCTAAAATGATTATAATTAATAAGTTACCTTTTAGGTGCGCTAAGGGGTATGGGTTAAAGAAATATGTAACTACCTTGAAACCTAAGCTCCGTCTAAAGGATATTCCATCTCGTCAAATTGTGGCTAGAGATATGATTGACATTTATAATAGTGAGAGAGAGAAGCTAAGGAAATCCTAAAGGGTTGTGGGGTGTGTCTTACTACGGACACATAGAATTTTATTCAAAATTTGAATTATATGTGTCTCACATGTCACTTTATTGATGATGCTTGGAAGTTGCATAAGAGAATGTTTAATTTTTGTTAAGTTGAAAACCACAGAGGGGAGACTATAGGTAGAAATATTGAGATGTCTTTGTGTGAGTGGGGTATTGATGGCATATTCACTTTGATAGTGGATAATGTTAGCTCAAATTTAACCACAATCAAATTTTTGCAAAGATTGGAACGGGAAGATTTTAGAAAATGGGTTTTTGCACATGAGGTGTTGTACCCATATCCTAAATTTCATTGTGGGGGAGGGTTTGGAAGAAATTGACGCATCTATTACTAAGGTGTGTGAAGCTGTGAGGTACGTGAAGTCCTCATCCAATAGAAATAAAACTTTTGGGAGTTTTACAGAGAGGTTAGGTATGGAGTCTAAGAGTCTTCTTTGTCTAAATGTACCTACTAGGTAGAACTTGACAAACCTCATGTTAGAAATTGCTAAAAAATTTGAGAAAGTGTTCCTTAGAATAGACTTTGAAGATGATGGTTATTCATCGTACTTTGGGACCAAGGAAGATAGTAGTGGTTTAGGATCTCCCTATATGAGTGATTTCCAAAATTGTAGGGCATTTGTGATTTTCTTGAGGGTTTTTTACAATGCAATAAAGAAGTTCTCTAGTTCTTTGTATGTTACTTCACATGCCTTCTTTAATGAGATCTTTGTTATTTAGGAGAGTATTTCTCATTTAGTTAAATCACAAAACACCCTCTTGAAAAACACAGCCACAAACATGCAAACTATATTTGAGAAGTATTGGGGGGAAGGTGATAAAATTAATCCTCTTTTGTACGTGGCTATAGTTTTTTATCCACAAAAAAAATTGAGGTTTTTGAAGTTTTCTTTTTTAGAAATTTATGGGAATGCAATAGGGAAAGTGATGGTTGATAAGGTAAAAGATCTTTTGATTAAGTTGTATAATTTTTACTCTTCTATTCATTCACCAAATGTGCAAGAACCAAGTGGGAGTGAGAGGATGCAAATGGAAGGTGATGCTAGTGATCCATATGTGATGGTTCACTCTTGATATGAGCGTTTATTGGAAGCTGTACAATCTGTAGCTTGTAGTAATGAGGTTGAAAATTATTTGGCTGAAAATTGTGATGATAGAAAGGATGTGAATTTTGAGGTATTGGAGTGGTGGAAGGACAATTCTAGTAACTACCAATTGTTGTCCAAAATGGCTAAGGATTTGCTGGCTGTACCAGTTTCTACTATTGCATTTGAGTCAGCATTTAGAACTGGATGCCGCATTGTTAATCTATTTCGAAGTTCTCTCTCTCCTCTCATGGATCAAAACCTTGTATATGCACAAAATTGGCTTTAAGCCACAGTTCTGATTTCTCATCACCAATCAAGGGATGAGGTAGAGGCGTTGGAGGGGGAATTTCATGATTTAGGTAATATGTTTAAATTCTGAAACTTATTGTCTATTAATTCTTATTGGATGTCTTATGTATTCAAACAAAATTTAATCTATTGTATTTATTTCATTTTCTTTTCTAATTTTAAATCAACAATCAACATCAAGTGCAGCAGCAATTATTAGCTCAAGTAAGGGTTCTAGCTCAGGCAAACGGCCCTTAATTAGTATTGATGATTGATAATTGACTTGGTATGTTACTGCCTTTGGCCCTTTACTGTTATAAACTAGCTATCCTTTCTAGTTGGTCTTGTATTTGGAATTAATGTATTATTTGTTAAATATTTTCGTCTATTGTAGGAGGAATAATTTATTTTGTAAAGAAGGTTTTGGGAACATTTTGGAAGCTCTTTTGAATTTTTTTTCTAACAATACTCAACTCTTACTATTTATAGAAAAGAAATCTTAGTCCATATGTTTTCTTTTCTATACGTTATAGACTTATTTAACTATAGAGTATTTGTCATTCAATACTTTGGAAAAACTATGTTTGGAAATACATGTGGTATTTCATAATTGTAACTAATTATATTGTTGGGAACATTGTATAGCTAGCAAGCTTACTGCCTTAAAAACTTGTAGTAATCTAATTGCCTTCTTTGTCTTTATGTCTTACTAAGTATATATTCATATATATATATATATATATATATATATAGAGAGAGAGAGAGAGAGAGAGAGAGAGAGAGAGAGAGAGATGGAAATATTGCAGTATACACTTATCTGTTGCTTATGCAGACTGTGGTTGACTTATTTGCTGTTGGAAATATTACTTGTGGTGTGGTTGGCAGGTTTAACATAGGTGTTTAGATTTGCTTTTATGCCTTTGGGTTTTCTTGAATATATATGACTTGTTGTATTGAGCTACTGGCTTACTACCTAGGTGGTTATATTGTGTGGATGTTTAATAGATCACATGTGGTAAAAATAGGCATGTTTGTGTGTTGTGTTTTTGCTATTTTGTCCAGGCTATATATTCTATTTTGTTATGTTTATTTTTTGGTAGTCAATGCATGACTGTTTAACAGGTCACACTTCACAGGTGGTGAAAGTAGGATTTTGTGTGTTGTTAGTTGTGTTGTGCTATTTTATCCAGATTTTACAATTTATTTTGTTGTGTTTATTTTTTGTAGTCAATGTGTGGATGCTTAACCAGTGGTAGCTCGAGGATTTTTTTTGGGGGGTCAATAGTCTTGTAATTTTTGTGTACTAAAAGTTGAGTAATTTTTTGCTAATGAAGAAGAAAAGTGTAAGAAAAAAAATTTCATTCCACAGCCAATGGCAAAGTAAGCCAGAGTCTAGATAAAATTATTATTTATTTTTAAAAATGAAGCAGCAGTTTTAAGAGTAGAGCTACTGACACAACACTTTCACAACAAAATTTAGATGGCAAGCTGTTAAAAATATGTAAAAAAGTGATGTCATTTGTAGGTCTAAATAAAAACCAATTGAAACTTGCCACTTAACCTTTATTGTAAAATTATTGTGAAAATAACACTAAAATGATCATATTCAAGCTTATTTCAATTGGGATTAAACAAAATTTAGGGCTAGGATGTTCAAAATTTTATTCAAGGGGTCAAAACAAAAAAATTATCTATATAGATAATTTTTTTATTTTTGGCCAGGTCAGGGGGTTCATTTGAACCCCCTGGGCTGGCTGTAGATCCGTTTCTATGCTTAACAAATCACATGAGGTAAATATAGGCTTGTTTTGTGTTTTGTGTTGAGCTATTTTGTCCAGGATGTTTATGTCCTGGAGGCCCAATAGATTTGTAAATAGTGTAGTTGCTTAATATAAGTTTAGCCTAAAGGCCCATTTAAAAAAAAAAAAAAAAAGTAAAAGGGAGGTCCAATCTATTTTATATGGAAAATTCAAAAAATATGATGTCCAAGTAATTTATAAAACTGCTAAACTCCTTAGGGTCCATTTGGTTGGAGATGTGGAAAAATGGGAGGATAGAAAATAGTGGGAGGATAGAAAAGATTTTAATTTTCCTTCTTTTTGTTTGATTGGGAGTGGAAATGAAGAGGAGTGGAAAAGAGGAGGGATGGAAAAAGTGAGTTTGTATAAACCACCAAAAAAATGATAAACAACCAAAAAAATAATCAATCACCTAAATTTATTAAAAAAATAAAAATCATGTAAAAAAAAAAAGTCACATCTAAACCAAAAAAAATAAACACAAAAGAAAGCAAAAGAAAAAAAGAGAGAAAAAGAATATGAGCACTGGACAAGCCTGCCCAGTAAAAAAAAAGAAGTAGAAGAAAACACAAAGGAAAGCAAAAGAAAAAAGAAAAGAAAAGTATATGAGCATTAGACAAGGACAAGCCTGCCCAGTAAAATAATAATAATAATAAAAAGAAAAGACGAAGAAGAAAGAAGTAGAAGAAGCAACGTCCAACATGAGGAAGAAAAAAAAGTGTGAAGAAGAGCAGCGTGGACACGTTCATGTGCAACTGCACATGGACATTTTCGTTCAAAAATGACATTCAATTTCTCCCTTCAGTTTTCTCTCCATTTTGGGGAACAAACTTTTTGGTCGGCCTGAAAAGAAAACACATGGATCCCACCATTTATATTCTTTTCTCCCCACCTAACAAAAAACACTACAAAAAAGTTTTCTTTCCAAAGTTTTCCATCCACCTTATTTCACCTCCAAACAAACACACCCTTAAAGTCTTGTTTGATTTTTCATGGAATGCGTCTCATTATTTTTATTAGGTCCAAGTTAATGAGTGATATCGTGTTATTGCCTCTCAAAATAGCAATTCGACTTATGATATCATTCCACCTGAAAATTTACATTTAATATAAAAGGTAAGAGGAAATACATCGACTTAGGTCCTAGATACAAATTAAGAAAGTACATGGCTTTGATTCCTAATTACATTCTAAAAAAACAAAAATGACATGGTAAAGCCAAATCTACAAACTATTAATATAATATTAGATGTTAAGTTATGAAGTGGGAAGATGTTAGTCACCTACCCTGTTTGGTGAACTAGTCTTTAAGAATATGGTTGGCATAGATTCCTCATGCAATCAAAACATCCAAACATGTTGTTATGTGAGAATAGAGAGAAATATTTAAATTTTGAAAAGGTTTTGTGAAAATTAGGGTTTTAGAAAAGTTAAGTTTTTGAACATGTGAAACCCCAATATAAGAATAGCATGCTTGATCTTAAATTATCCCATATTATCAATTATAAACATGTTTCTTGATCTCAAACCAATATGAGTTGTAGCCTCGCTCGATTTAAGGGTTTGTTCTTGCATGTAATGTTGGATTTAAGGATGGCCTTGAATATTCTCGAGGCTTTGGATGTAAGTGTAGCATGTTTTTCCTTCATCAAGCTTGAAATTTGGGCAACACTTCGAGTTGATTTGATTCCTTCGTTTGGATTTATACTTGGGATTCAATGACATGGGATTTATGGTAAAATCAATGACATTGGAATTCCGTGTGATTGACTTTCAAAGTAATGTTTTATTTTTATGGGGAGAATCGCATACCTTATAAAGTTAGGAAAATGCTAACGGATGCTCTTAGGACAATGGTTGACAATCCATTTAAAGAAAGTTTTTATGGAAAAAGATGAAAAAGTAATTAATGTTTTAACAGCTTTTTCCATTTTCCATAAAATGTGGCGTTAAAACTTTTCTAAAATGAATTGTTAACCATTGTCTTAAGGGCACCCGTTAGCATGATCCATAAAGTTATATCGGTAAGTTTTATATAGAAAATGAGACTAGTTATTTTTATGGAAATCATGTCTCAAAATCGGGCTTTCATTCAATACGCTTGGAATTGCCTCCTTTAGGTGACTACTAGGACGTGTCATTGATAGGATGTGCTTAAAGGTGGTGTGCCTTAGGCCACAAACAGAGGGCATGTTCGATTACATTTAATAAAATTAAAGGTTGGCAAGACGTAATTACAGCTGATGTGAGGAAAGACAAAAATTCCTCAAGAAGCTCAACTTTTTAGGAGAGTTATTTGGTTTGGTAAAGGTTCTCTTCGGTGTGGAGCTGAACGTAGATGGATGTTTGGTTTATTAATGAGGATGATGAGGCTGGTCAATCTTGATGGAGTTTGAGGTTGAATATCAAGGGTAAGTCTAGTTGTTATACTAGCATTTGCTTGGTCATTTATTGGCCATAGTATCCTGCCTAAGTGAGATCCTGCCACTTGAAGACAAAGGTAGGGGTTCAATTGGGGATATTTAAAGCAATAGAGGGCAATAAGTTACCTTAATAACAATACTCCTATTTAGACATAACTCTCTTCCATCTTTAAGAATTAGAACACCATGCCCTTGTTGCAAAGATTGATTGATTTTTCTAATACTTTATCCCGTCCTTTAGAAATTATTGAATTAGACTCATTAACAATTCTCCTAAATAGTTTAACCAACAAAAAATTTATTATATTACATCCATGCTCTTACATCTCACCCTCATCCTTTTTAGAGGGAAGAGAAGGAAAAGGTATGAGGGAAGAGAAAATAAGTGTTTGGATGTAAAAAAGAAGACAAATGAAAGAAATTGAATGGATTTTTACATTTTTATCCTTTTGATTTATTTTGGTTAAAAACTATCCATTAAAAAGCTAAAACATTACATCAAAGCCTGTTAAAGATCATTCTAGTATAGTCATCCTCAAAAGCAGAAAAAAAACGTCTACAGGCAGACTATTACACATAAGAAAATCTAACTCCTGTTCAGTCCCTATCCTAGCCAACTTGTCTGCACACCTATTGTCGACGCCCGGCCCAAAACGGAGAACCGTGGGCCTTCGTTCGACCACCCATCTTGGCAACGCTCTCGCGCACGTGGGGCCTGTAGAAGGCCCCTTTTGATGATTGTGTGTGTGGATCGCGCAGAGCTTTAGGTGCTCTCTCCCTCTCGGTGGAGATGGTAGGTTTACCTTTGGAGGTGTGGCAGGAATCTTGGCCAAATTTTAGGTGATTATCAAAGGTAAGTGAAGTCGACACCAATCATTGGGTTTTCTAAAGTGTGATTGGCCACCTGTTTCTAGTTGATTTTATTACCAATCTCAGGCTAAGAAAAATGGCATTTTTCCTAATCTAATGTAGACGGCAAAAAATCTTGATTCTTGAGTCCTGAAGTTTGGTTACGTGTGGGTAAGGTGTTAGGCACCCCACAATGCTTGTCCAAGGACAGACCTTTGTTTTGATAAAACCTTAAGTTTTGGAAATTAGCAGTAAAAAACATGATTTTGGCATAGGCTTTCGGGGCTTTGCATGCATGGGAGCTTTGAGGTTTGGCTTTTGAATAGGTGTGGTCTCAATCTATGCTTTCCTAGACATTCGGGCAAAGTACTAGATTTCCACAGCGAAAATCCGGCGACATGTCACCCTACTTTCACGGCGGAAATTAGGCATCGCTTTGCCTTAGGTATATATACATACATCATGCACAATGCAAGCACACAGAGCAGGAAAGTAAATGCTTACATCCCTAGAGTATGACCTAAAATATAAGTGCAGGAAAGTAAACAGGGGTCGCTATACTCTAGAGATGAGGATAAATGGTACATGGCATGATATACCTAATACAAACCATCTAAGAGAGAAATGAGGGAGGAAAGAAGGGGGTTTTAAAAGAGTACATAACCAAATGGGATAAGCTAGACCCCTAAACTTACTGGACGTATCCGCTTGGCTCATATCTACATGCTTGTATTCGCACCCTTTTTGCTTACGCTTGGGAGACTGTGCCCTAGCTCCAAGTGTCCTTGCTCCATGTGTGTATATGCAAAGACAAAGACAAGAAGCCGACTAACAAGGAAGAGAAGGAAAAGATGCAAAGAGCATATAAAAGAGGCATAAAGCAGATAAGCATGATAGACATGGCAAGCAAGGGAACAAGAAACCAAGCAAACAAGTAAGAAGACAAGCAAGCAAGAAAGTAAATAAAAGATGGTGTTCGCAAGGGACAAATGTTGGTTTGGATCGAATGTCCATAACTTCATTGAGTTGAAGCATGAACGATACACTAGAAAGCAAGACTCATGCATGGACATGTGAGCAAGCGTGTAAAGATGCATTGAAAGCCAACGAGTGGTGTGAACAAACATGATAAGCATAGCATCACACGGAGTGGAAAAGGGGAAAGGCATGTATGAAGCAACCGGCATCATGATAATGCATCCCAAATGGTTAAATCCAAACAAAGCCTCATGGGCGTCGAATGTAACCACACAACCACAAACCTGCTAAGGGCGTCAAGCGTGGTAAAGCCTAAAACCAGAGAGGCTAATGTGGAAGATAAAGTATAGACATGTAACTAGGATGATCCAAACCCTTTGATATGGGCCTAGGTGTACGGATAATGACCAAGACCATCAAGGGGGTCAAGATCTAAATCCAACCAAATGGCCAAAACACAAGAAAGAGAGACAAAAGGGCTACAATAGCACATGACATGACAAACATAGCCTAGGTCTAGGCACACAAACATGGCATGGAGCGCACAAGCACAAGGAATACAACAAAAAGCATGTAGATAGATCTAAACATGTAAGCATGTGAAAACATAGATCAAGACATGTAGGCATAGAAACATGCATGTAAACATGTAGATCCTAGCACCTAAACATGGAAGAACATGAATCCAAGCATATAAGCATGTGAAGACGAGGATCTAACCATCTAGACATGGCAAAGTACACATAAACAACATAGATCCAAACAAGGCATAGCCAAAAATATCATACAAACATGTGAGCATGTAACCCCAATATCAACATAGGACAAAAAGAAGAACAAAGCATGGGAAAACATGGCATAAAGCGTAAAGCACATAAATCGAGATAAATAACACATGAACAAGTATGGAAGGACATGGATCTAAGTTAAGAACATGCTAGAAACAAGATAAAGTAAGGAACACATCAAAGAAAGCAATAAATCATGTTATTCAAGCAAAACGCAAGGATAAAAAACTTGATGAAGCTTTATAGGAAAAGGGGTATAGATTGTAGCCAAAAAGCTACATACATACCCCTATACCTCAAATCCAAGGTATAGAACCACGGAGAGGAAGATGGAGGGTATGAACACTACCTTATATTTTTGGTGAAGAGAGAAGAATTAAGAAACTTTAATGTGTTTTTTTGTGTGTTTTTGGTGAAGAAATGTGTTGGGAAGAGAGGAAAAAAGCCAAAAAAAAGCCCAAATTGCTCTCAAAACCCCCTTTTTAGTTCTCCAATCTAGGGTATCAGGGGCTATTTATAGCCCTTGGCACACTTTTCAAGGCATGGCGCACCTTAGAAGGTGCGCCAGCTGGGCCCAACGGCCCTACAAGGACCACCGAGCTGATGTCATTGCGACATCAGCAAATTCGTCATGTTGCACTTTTTGGTTCCAACTTCAAACGCGTATTTGGAGATCTTTCCAAACTCGGATTAAGGCGATCTTAATGTCCCAGGAAAGCTTTGGATGTCTAGTTTTTAGGAACACTAAAGAAATTAAAATTTCCACAGTTGGAGTAAAAGTTATGGCCTCGAGAAGTGTGCTAACACGCTTTTCACAATTTTCTCGATATCTCAACCGTTTTAACTCTGATTTCAACCCATGAATAGTTGTTAGAATAAGAATTTGATTATCTTTGCAATGGAGTTGGTCTCAACCCATTTTGAAGACCAGATCAAGATTAGGGTTTCTAGGGCCCACTAAAAGTCAACTCCAAGTCAAACTTGGTCAAAATTGCTAAAAATCTTCGAGGAGTTCAGGTTTGATATAAAACCATGAAAAATATTGTTTTGCAAAGATTTTGACCTTATTTGACTTTGGTCAACCCCGGGTTGACTAGGGGCATTTTGGTCATTTTAGCTGAAAAAGTCATTTTGGGTGCTATGGTGTCTGAATAGTTTGCGCCACGTCATTCTAGATGTTCTCGCAACCCCATGGAGAGAAATAATATTTTTGAATTTTTTGGGATCCAGCATGCAAATAATACATTATCAACCCTTATTAGCTTGCCTATAGCAGTGATTAAACCGGATTTGCTGGAATGTTACCGCTAGCTGCCTACAATCATCCAAGATAGGAGATATTACATGATTTTCATAATCTAAGTTTTTAAACACATCCACAATTGTTTTGGCATCTAGCTCAACAATAAGGCAAGGTATGTTCATGTTACAGCAAAGCATAAGCTCATCCCTAAGCCCCCGCAGTTCTGCAACAAAGCTACTTGTTGAGCTAATATGCCTTGTGAAACTTGCTACCCATCCACCATGCTCATCTCTAACAACACCCCTACAACCAACCTGCTTCAAGTTGTCCATGGTAGAACCATCAGTATTTAATTTCTTCCACCCTGCTGGAGGCTTCTCCCACATAATTCCTCTATAAATCTTTCGGGTTGGGCTTCTTGGCGAACTCACACAATACATAAACTCCAAGGTTTGGTTTTCAATCCCTATTGACAAGCAAGGATTTGGATTTTTCCTTTTGAATACATACATATTCCTACTCTTCCAAATGCACCATAGCGCAAAGCTGAACATTATTCTCCAAGGTGGTTTTCCTTGAATGTAGCTGCCATTAACTCTCCCATTAATATCGAGCCACTCATGAAGATTGCTCATCGAAAAAGCTTGATTCGTCTTCTTCACTCCTATCTGAATCCACGCCTCCTTAGCCCAAGGACAGTCTCTAAGGGCATGCAATATAGTTTATGGTTCCCTTTGGTAGATAGGGCACTAGTCCTCTTCTACTATTCCCCTTTTTGCAAGACAACTCTTTACACCAATGCTATTGTGCATACACCTCCAAAGGAAGGTTTTAATTCTGGGCAAGGTCTCAAATTTCAAAATCCATCTTGCATTAATGGAAGGAGTAGAATTAGTACCCATGACAATTGAGTAGGCACTTTTCAAATCAAATGTGCCTCTTGGATTGCCTATCCATGATATCCTATCTCTACCTCTACCAGTTAGAGGTATTGGAATAGCACGAATTATGGCTTTAACATCAAAGGGAAGATCAAAATGAATCTGGTCCCAATTCTAGCTCGTGTTTAACAATACATCCTTAACCTCCAATTGGGCTGCTTCTTGGGTTAAAGGTCCATGAATTAGTTGCCGAATAGGACCCTTGCTCATCCAATTACCCAACCAAAAATTTATGTTGCTATCTCTACCAACCACCCACATGCTACCTTTATTGAAGATTTCCCTACCTTTTTTCACTGCTTTCCAGATATGTGAGCACGGAAGCCTGTCAAAGTTGATGGCATTCACTCTTTTATTATTACAGTACTTTTGTTTAAGCACTTGAGCCCACAAAGCTTCCTTTTCTATATGGAATCTCCTAGCTTAGCAAGGAGGGTAGTGTTCCTATCCTTTGTTGCTTGCAAGCCAAGTCCACCTTCCTCCTTCAACTTTATTACCTTATGCCAACCAACCCAATGAGTTTTTTTGTGGTCTCTAATGACCCCCATAAGAAGTTTTTGTTAACCCTATCTATACCTTCCAAAATTCTTCCTGGCATATTAGCACATTGTATAACATAAGATGGGATTGCTGCCGAAGACACCTGTATAAGAATAGTACAGCCAGCTAAGGAAAGCATATTTTCTTTTCATCCCGCTAATTTCTGCTTCACCCTATCCAAAATGAAGTTAAACTCATTGGAGGATATACCAAAATGTTTGATGGGGAATCCAAGATATTTGTTGAGGGAGGGGGTGGAGGCAAAGCCAAGGATACCATAAAGCGACTCTCTAGTGTCCTTATCCACATTTGGCGAAAAGTAAACTCTCAACTATATAACAATCACTGATTGCCCCGACATGCTGCAAAAATCATCAAGAACATCTCTGATAGTGTACAATTAATATAATCTGCCTTGTCAAACAACACCAAATCATCCACAAAAAACAAATGCGAAAATGCCGAGCCACTTTGAGATGCTTTGACAGGCTAGCACACCTTGTCATCACATTTCTCTTAGATGAGCTGTACAAGGAAATCCATACAGAGGATGAAAAGGTAAGGGGATAAAAGGTCCCCTTGCCTAATTCCCTTAGATGGGTAAATCGGCTCTAAAGCTTCTCCATTGACCAAGATAGATGTTGAGATTGTAGAAATGCATCTCATAATAATATCAATCAAGTCAATAGGCAAGTTTTCTCTTAGTAGCATATCTCTTATGAAACTCCACTAAAGTTTGTCATATGCCTTCTCCAAATCAATTTTCAAAGCTATATATCCACCTCTTCCTTTCTTCTTGCTAAGAGTATGAATAATTTCCTGCACTATAATTGCATTGTCAATGCCATTCCTTCCCAGAAAAAAGGCTGTTTGAAGAGGGGAAATAAGATTTTCCAAATAAGGCCTTAATCTAGTAACACTGATCTTTGTTATTACTTTTTAAACCATATTGCATAACCTAATAGGTTTGTAGTTGCCCAAAGTCTTAGGGCTTTGAATCTTTGGGATGAGTGCTATGTGAGTTCTATTCAAGTACTTTGGTACTTTCCTTTCAGCAAACATCTTCTTCACCACTTCAATCACTGAACTACCCACAATCGACCAAAACCTTTGGAAAAAGCCTACATGTAACCCATCCGGCCCCGAAGCCATAAAAGCTTTAAGAGACCACAGGGCTGATTTAATCTCCTTATCTGAGGCCCTCCCACCAATTCTTTCCTTCTTCTCGTCTAACAATCTTCCCTACCATTGAGACATAGCAGGGCTGCTCGAGATACACTGGATAGAGAGGATGTGTACACTTCATTGAAGCCACTCCTAATAAACTCCTTAATTGCATCCTCCTCATAAATCCAGTCCCCTATCGAGTCTTTGATAGCCATAATCTAGTTCCTCTTCCTTCTCAACAGAGTAGAAACATGGTAGAAGTTTGTATTATGGTCTCCTTGAATCATCCAATTGACACAGGATTTCATGGCCCATAGCTCCTTCTCCTGAATAAGCACATTATCAAGTTCCTTAAACAACTTATTTTCTAAGTTGAGAAGGAAAGTGGACGGTTTGACAGCCACAACCTGCTGAATGCCATTCAGGTGAGCCATAATATTCTTTTTCTTTGCAAATACATTCGCAAACTACATTCTATTCCATCTCTCCACCTCCTTGGTAAAACTTTGTATGGCATCTGCCAACCTAGGGTGTTGTCTCCACGCTTGAGATACTATGTTTGGGAAATGTGGGTCTGACAGCCAGCAAGTCTGGAATTTAAAAGGCCTTTTCCTACCCACAGGAGCTCTTGGCTGGACATCCAACAAAACTGGACAATGGTCTGAGTGGCACCTTGTAAGATAAACCACTTTTGCTTCAGGGTACATTAAGCATCAGTTGGGGTTAACAAAGAACCTATCTATCCTTTCTTGAATAAAAGCTTGAAGCTCCCTTTTATTTGTCCAAGTAAAATGCAGCCCAGAAAACCCTATATCTATCATACTACATTTATCCAAACATTTTTTAAACAACAAAGATCTATTGACACTAACAACTCTACTCCCAAACTTATCCTCCTCTATAAGGGGTTCATCAAAATCACCAGCAAGGACCCAAGACATATTATGAAGCTCAACAACTTTAATTAAATTATTCCAAAGGATGTGCCTTTCAGTAGTTCTAGGACTAGCATAGACAACAGAAAACAACCAGTTAGAGTTATGTACCTTGACTACGGTATGAATCTCTGCTTGCTCACTCCCAAGTGCAGGAGATCGTAGCAATATAATTCTCGGATTACCGAGGTCGAACCACAAGGAGCAGGGTAAATTCAAAGACAACATAATTAAATAACAATTTGAGTGAAGAAGAAAAGTACTTTTGCTTGGTGATTATTAATAGGAATAATAATAATAAAAGCTTATTTAAATAAATAATGTAAATACCAGGTATCGAGGTGTTTCCCTATATCAATATGAAATTCTTTGTGATCTAAGAAATTATGTATTTCATAATTGATTTTTACTTATACAATTAAATACTTATGATTCGGTTGAACTGGGACAATTCAAGAACACATGATAACCTAGATTAATAATGCGGTTAGAAAAGTTTTTAGAAAAACCCATTTACTTTAAAATCTAATTTCTATTTGAAACTATTAGAAATTCATCTAAACAATAAGAAAAACATAATTGAATTTATTGAAAGTATGGAAGAACTAATACATCAAAAGAAATCTAATTGAACAATCAAATATGTAATTGATAAAATCTTAGAAAGAATCACATTGAAAATTCATACCGTATAGAAGAAACATAACCCCTAGCCCTAGCAAAGAGTTTAGGCTGCCATTAGAGAAAGGAAAATACAAGGTTTTCTTTGCCAAATTTTTTCTACACAGCCTCCATTCAAAACCCTAACGTCAAAGTGTCTAAAGAAACTAAAACTTTTACTATCTTAATTTTCGTCCAAGTTTTATAGTAGTATATTGTGAGTTAATTTCGGCCTTCAAAAATTGAGAATTTCGAAAAATTCAAAATTGAAAAGTTGTAGATATTTAAGTCATGATTCCAACCCATCTAGCCTTGTGTCAATTGGATTTTTGAGGAGAGAGATACACTCAAAATATTGATCACTGCTCAAATCTAATTTTTTCTTTTCAGATTCTACCTCTTTAATTTCTTTCCTTATTTGAAGCTTCCAAACATGGTATACGACCAAAGCACTCCAGCTGCACCTCCTTATACATTTAAACATGGTCCTTTAGCTCCTCTTTAATTCTAATTTGGCCTCCATTATCTCACAAACTCCTGTAAACTCATTTTTTTACATGATTTCCTAAAAGTATAAAATTACACGCAATGAATGACATCTTATTTAAGAAATTATGTAAAGATAAATAATAAGAACTAATCCAAATCATGGCTTAATTATACAAATTAAGCATAGTAATAAGGAGATAACCCCCACATAAATATATAACAAGTATGCATTTTAAGGTGTTATCAATCTCCTGCTCAGTGTTAGCCAGAGCCGTGACCTCCACTCTATTTGAATTCCAAAGTATCTAGAGTCCACCAGCATATCCAATGGTCTCCGTGTGTATGACACCATCGAACGACAATCTGTCTGTAATCTCGTTAGCTCTTTCACCCCCAATCTTGGTTTCCATGACTACTAAAATTGCTGGGTTATGGTTACGCACCCACTCTCTCACATGATTCTGAAAAGAGGGCTTCAAAGCGCCCCTACAATTCCACACTATTATATTCATGATAAACATATGATCTGGGGTGGAACACTCATCAAAATGCGGTAGTGATTTCGCCTCCTTCCTCAAATTCCATCTAATCCGCTTCAACATAACCTTCAACTGTCCTTCCCCCGGAAGCATTGCCAGGTTGTGCTTAAGTACCCCCATCTCCTTCTCCTGCTCTACCACATAGAGACTGAACTGCACCGTTGGTTGGAACACTTGAATTAGTTTCGTGCTGTGCTTGCTCCCCATGATGAATGTGAAGATTGGTTGCCTGACCAACATCCTTTGCTCGGATAGGCATTCCATTGGATTTACTTTGCACAATATAGGAATTGGAGAAATTTGTGGCAGCGATTCCCAAGCCAGACACTGTTCCTCTTCTACTATTGGCAAATTCATCAGAAAATGCCACTACGGATTCTTCGCCTCTCTCCATGTTGGGTCTGTCAGCGGTAGTCCGCCCTCCCTTGCACTCACCTCCGTTAATAGGAAAATGCACTTCCACGCCTTCTGAAGCTTTTCGTTGAACCAACCCATGATCCGAGATGGGTTCGCACGGATCTCGGCCAACACCACTTCTGGGATCTCGACTACAACCCCCTCTAAATTGATAGCCCATCTTTGGCCTTGGCATGGTTGTGAATTGAAGTTCAGAAGTAGCTTTTAGCTATTGCTCCCCATCCTTCCTCGAGTTTGACTCTCCTTTGTGAAACTTTAGCTCATGTGAGGAAAGAGGTAGAGAGTGTAAATTGGATTTAGCTCCTCCAACGGCGTTTAAGGAAAAGCTTGAAGTTGCCCTATTTCGTGCAATGATCTTCTTATCCTTCACTAAGGCTTGCTGATTGGGCTTGGTAGTGACTGATTCCTTCCCAGGTCGAACTTAGGCTACTCCAATTGAAGGGCCTTTGGACTTGCTTCAAAAGAGAAAGAAGGGTATACAAAATTAGAAGAAAAAAAAAAAAAAGAGGGGCATAAATGAAATTTCACATAAAAAGTCAAAACATTTTAAGTGTATGTGTAATTTTATAGATTTGAATGAAAAGCAAAAAATAAAAAATTGGTAGGACACAAAAATATTTTCTCTTCACATTTCATTTCTCCTTTTTATTCTCTTCTAACCAAATAAAGGACAAGAATTCATTTCTCTTCGCTTCTCTCATTTTTTTCTCAAACCAAACATACCCCTAAATGAAATTACAAATATTTACGTATGCTTCTTTACAATAGAGTTAAGAATTCTAAAACAAGACATGAAATATATGGGTAAAAAAGACAAGGCAAATTTTATCGATGTTAATTATACTGCATGGGAAAGTAACTTAGTCTTCCATGACTGCAACCTTATGGAAGCCTTCTCTCAAATGCCTTTAAAAAAAAGGGGAAAAAAAAGACTTCTTTTTCCCAAAATTTGGAATTGAATCCAAAATACTTGAGTAGGGGTGTGCATAGGTTGGGTTAAGGGAATGTTTTGACCCAACCCACCATGGTGGGTCAAAAAAATTCAACCCAACCCAACCCATCACATAAGTTCAACCCAACCCACATGAGTCGAGTTGGGTCGGGTTGAACCCATGGGTTGAGTAGAAAAAATATAAATATAAATATATTTAAAAAACCCAAAAATTAGTATCAATGTAACTCCTTAAAGGCAAACAACACTAAAGACTAAACAACAATAGTAATTTACTAGAGTTTGTGTGAACTAATTGGCTTTTATATAGGATAAGAAGAGTTAATTATTTAAAAAAAAAATTAATTATATAATATATTTTAAATATATATATATTAAATATATGGGTTGGTTGGGTTGGGTTTGGTGGGTTTGGAATTTTATGACCCAAACCCAACCCGACCCTTTATCAAAAAAAAATTTTGTAACCCAACCCAACCTACCAAGCCCTAAAAACCGATCCAACCTCAGGTTGAGTTGGGTCGGGTCGGTTTTAGCGAGTTGGCTACACCCCCCTCTTGAGGGCATATTTGCTACTTTGATCGACACAACTATTCTTCACCAATCAATAGAGGACAATTTCCACTAAAATAAGCCTCAGACTTCTATAAATGAATTCCCTAACTTGACTTGCGTTTAAGTGACCCTTCAATTTGAAGGTTATTTAATCTTTGTAGAAATGATCGTGTCTAGTTCTAGGCTTCAAAGAACTAGACACGATCATTTTTACAAAGATTAAATAATTTATAGGTTCTATCTCTCTGGATAACTTAGGCCCCATTTTTACAGAGATTAACAACCACTCAAACATATGTTTTTTGTTTTTAAACAACATTACATATATTTTCACACACTATTTTATCCACACATATTTTCACACATATTTTTAATTTTTAAGTGTATACACCAAACACTCCCTTAATCCCGTAAGCTCCTAACAACTCGGAGTCCTAACCCTTAGATAACACAGTGGACAAAATATTTGCACAAATAATATCCAAGTGTTTTCTTTGTAAACTACAAAGTATTAAAGAGAAAAAGATGAATAGACAAAGTGAATTAAAAAATATTTTATTGGGAAGATAAGGATTAAGGAGCTATCACTAATGAGTCACTTTAAAATTATTTCGGGATATTTAAAACAACAAAGTCTGACAGTGAGCTTCTTTAATAACATTAATGTTTTGGGTCCTGTTAATATCTTTCTTAAGGCACATATTAAGTTATCTATTTTTAAAAATATTTTATGAGAAATTGAAAAAATTGTAAAAAATTTTCAATTTTCAATAAAATTTTTTTAAAAAATAATATACTATTGTGTGTCTTTAAGACATACACTGATAAAATTCATGTCGGTTCAAAGAATACCTGTTCTTTTTGTTTTTATACATGATCCTTTAATGACATGTCATGGCGCATACAGATCTGTTTAGTCAATGTTTAGCGAGAACATTCAATTGAAGGACACTATTTACTTTCAAATTGTTAGATGCATAAAAAAGGAGCTATCCTGATGTGATTAGTAGACGTGTAAAAGTCAGAAACTCCTATGGTTTGCTTAAAACGTAGAGCCGACATGTATTGTTCTACAAATTGTGTGGAAACCAATATTTTATATCAAAATAAATGATTAACATGTTATTTTCTGACATCTTTTTAAAAGAATCCTTGCGATTAAGAGGATTAACTAATTCAGAATCAGCAGGCCCATTAATTTGCTGTCCTAAATAATAGTGACGGTACTAGGGGCATTAAGAATTTTGCAATACCAAGTGATGCATCATTAATTATAAAAAAAAATGGTAGTTATAATTTATATTTTTATAAATATTATATAGTAAAAATTTTATTATTTTTAAAGATTATTTAACCAAGTCATATAATTAATTAAATATAATATATTATGTAACTAAAAATACAAGGAATGCCTTTCAAAAAAAAAAAAAAAAATACAAGGGATGGTTTATCAATTGCCCTTGGTTGGAAAAATTTTCTTACGAATTGGTTTGAAATAAAATATTTCATTTTTTTGAAATTAAAATTGTTCTATGTTGGTTTGGAGTTAAATTATCAATTTCATAATTTGCTGGGGGTGAGACAATTCATCAGACAATTCATCTAAACACATAGTAATTCTAGTATCACAACCAATTTCATAACTTTACCACATTTTTGCTACATGATGACCCGTGAGTAATGGAATCATAGATAGGGATGGCAATGGGGCGGGGCCTAAGGATGGGGTCTTCGTCCCCGTCCCGCATAGTTTTGTCTTGCCCCATTCTTGCCCCGCTCCGCCCCGCATGACGGAGAAAACTTTCTCCTCCCATTCTCGCCCCTTGGGGCCTTGTAAGGCCCCGCCCCACCCCGTAAAACTCTACTTTTTGTTAGTTGCCCTACAACTAGTACAATTTTTTTAATGAAATATATTTCATTAATAAAAATATACTTAAAATTACAACTGATAGGGTACTGATTTTGCCCATCTCCAAGTCGTCCATATAGGTCGTCTGTAACCCGGCTGGAATTATAAACACTCTCTGGAACCTACCTGCAACTACCCCGTCCAAGCAAGAAGAGCTCTAGACGAGATAAGCACCACCAGAGAATAGGCGCTCGTCCAGAGCGCGGACAACCTTGTCTTGAAGGAATTTGTCTATCAGACGAGACAGCCCCTGCGCAAGTGCCAAAGTATACTCAACTAAGGAATCCCAGGACGAGGGTATCATACTTAGGAAAATCTCCGAATATAATGTAATAATTCCTTATCCCACGCATAACTGCCAGGTATCCGTTGTGAAATAGAAGCAATAACTCCTAAATGGTTATGGGAGTTACATTTGACCCTTGCGCCTCCTTGAATCCAGGGGAGGTTCCAATTTCGATAACCGTCTATGAGGGCACTATATAAAGACTGATTCAGACAAGGCAAATGTATGTGAATTTTACTTCAAAAAAGTTGGAACTCCAAAAATATAGAGAGAAAAACTAACTTTGCCATCGGAGGGTTTTTGGCCGGTAGCCCCGGTCACCTTTGATTCGCTTTTCTTTTTTCTTCAGGCCGCAGAGAGAGCAAGTGGTCCTTTCAAGTCCGAAGCATCCAGCCTACTGATCTTCTTTGCATCATCAACAACTAAATCTATCCAATCAAATTAATTCAATTTTTAGAAAAAATTGAATAAAATATCCAAGTGTTTAACAAGACAATCATAAAATAAAATAAAAAAATCCTTATAGTATATAACACATAACAAAATAATGGCAAAAAACCATATCGGGTAGAATAAAATATATTAATATTAATATGTTCGTTTAAATAGTAGGGTTTTAGAGTATGAAAATTTTACAATTATAATCCTTAGTAATGCGGGGTGGGGCAGGGCAGGGATGGTGAGGGGTGGAGCAGGGTGGGTCTAAAAAGTCTAAACCCATCCCTGTCCCGCCCCGTGGTGCGGGGCTAAAATCTTACCCCATCCCCACCTCACCACCTTTGCGGGGCTAGTGGCGGCTCCAAAAATTTTATTTAAGGGGTTCATTAAAAATTTTTAATAAAAAAGAATTTGAATATATCGAGTTATCGACAAAAAATATAATAATAATACGTGAATGATGTGAACCTCAATTGATATGCTTTGAGACCCAACAAAAATATTGGAATACTTGCCCAAGAAAGCTAAAATTCAGATTTATGATAGAAACTCTGACCCAACGTTGATGATCGAAACGCGAACCAAATGTATAAGTTCACCTTGACCCAATGATTATAAAGAATCACAAACCGAATGTATAAAATTTGAACGCCACAAGGAAGAATCCATGATAAGTTCACAGTTCTTGAAAAACCAAAAGAAGAGCAAAGCCTCACATTTTCTGATTTTTAATCAATAATATATATGAAAAAACGTTTACAGACTTAAGGGCCTATTTAAAGGCTCCATAAGACTTGACATACAAGAAAATATATTCTAAAATAACTCCTAATTAATATCTTACCATATCAGGAATCAAAATTGACCTAAAAAGTATTAAATGCACCTAAAAACAAGGAAATAAATCACCTAAACCTAAAATAACCTTTTTACATAAAAATACCAAAAATAATAAATTACAATAATTAAACAGTAAATTGTGTTCTACATCAGACCCCTTCACTTGAAACAAACTCGTCCTCGAGTTCATCTTTGAAATCTGAAATCTTCCGCTCCAAATAAACAAATACTTCGAACGCTTTAATGACTTGATCCTGTTGTGAAACTTGAATCCTTCATAAAGTGTAGCAGAAAATTTCTTCTCATCTACTTTCAATTTATTTGCAACATCAATCAACAAATGGTTGATAATATAATTAAAATTTTATACTCTAAGAAAATCAACATATTGTATAGTCATCTTCAACAAATCAACTGAGACTTGAGGATTGTGAGTTGTGGACTCATCCTCATATTTGACCTCAATTGAATCTTCCACAATGTTCTCAATAATAACCATCTATTCTTCTTCTTGTTTTTTTTTCACTTTTTTTTTTGGATGATAACAGGAAACAAAAGATAAAAAGATAGAAAACTGATTTTAGAACCTGTGCTCTGATACCAAATGATGCGAACCTCAATCGACACGTTTTGAGACCCAACAAAAAGATTGGAATACTTGCCCAAGAAAGCTAAAATTCAGATTTATGATAGAAATCCTGACCCAACGTTGATGATCGAAACGAGAACCAAATGTATAAGTTGACTTTGACCCAATGATTATAAAGAATCACAAACTGAAGGTATAAAGTTTGAACGCCACAAGGAAGAATCCCTGATAAGTTCAGGGTTCTTGAAGAACCAAAAGAATAGTAAAACCTCACATTTTCTGATTTTTAATCAATAATATATATGAAAAAACGTTTACAAACTTAAGGGTCTATTTAAGGGCTCCATAAGACTTGACAGACAAAAAAAGATATTCTAAAATAACTTCTAATTGATACCTTACTATATCATGAATCAAATTTGACCTAAAAAGCATTAAATGCACCTAAAAACAAGGAAAAAAATCACCTAAACCTAAAATAACGTTTTTACATAAAAATACCAAAGATAATAAATTACAATAATTAAACAGTAAATTGTGTTCTACATCAGAAGTTTTACAATTTTATTCTACAAGTTTTCACATTTTGAATGTTACATGATAGTTCATTATAAGCATCTATTGCCAATGTGGGTAGTTACAATCTTGACCATTTTATTTTGTTAAGTTTGTCTAACATTTTTATCTTTATAAAGTTGCTATTATCTATTTGACTTTGTTTTTATAAAAAGATTTTAGACTAAATGACTGATCTCAACTCATTGACTTCATATTAATCATTGACACGCACGATCACACTCATTTATTCATAAAATTATACACTTTGTGTCTACTTAATTAATCAAATGCTTGAACAATCACTAACTTTACAATTTTTTTCTTGAATTTTACTAACTTTATAATAAAAATTTATTATAACATGATAACAATATACACACATGTCAAAAAAACCTCTTTATTTCATAATTATTAAATTATATAAAGTTATATTGTATTTATATTGTACACACAATCATCCACACACATCATAATTTATACAAATAACATTATAACAAAATATAATATACACAATCAATATTAGACACACTCACACAAATATAATATAAACTTATAAAAAAAATTACACTTCCAATTCACAAATACTAACTCTTTAATTTTAGAGTTGAAAATACTTGTAATAAGAGTGTGCAAAATTTAAGTCAGGGTATGAAAAATATATTTTTAAGATTAAATTAAAGTATTAATCTAACAAAAAATTATATTTTATATATATAAATTTTTTTTTTTTTGAAGTCAAGGGGTTCATTTGAACCCTTGAATAGGCAATAACGCCGCTCCTGTCCAGGGTGAGAAAAACCATCGCGGGGTGAAGTAGAGAGAGGGCGGAAAAAAATTGTCATCCTTAGACCGACATGTACTTACCATTTTATTTCTACCGCTTACAACTCCTCGTATATGCAAATTGTGATAAAAATTGTAAAAATTATTTGGTACTAGATTTACTATGAAGAAATTTCAGAATCCTCCAAATACTAAGCATTTATAGCAAAAAAATTGTCGGACGTCTAAAATCCCTCACTGACCGCGGAAATTTATTGTGTTTCTAGATTTTTACTCCAAACAAATTGTAGAATCCTCCAGATCCTAAGCATGTATAGCCAAAAATTTTGTCGGACGTCTAAATCCCTCACTGACGGTGGTAGTAATCACCAGCCTACTCAGACGTCCACGTGTCAACTTAAATGCAAAGAGATTAGAGATCTTCATCGTTTCGTGATCGTGGACTTCCTAGCAGCCGTACAAAACAAAAAGACAAACTCACCCTCGTACGTTCCCTTCCATGTCTTAACTCTTAAGCCGAAAGAGCCTCTCGCACTTGACCTGTCCTTTTCCCCACACGTGTCTCCAAACTCAAAAGCAAAAAGACGCTAAAAAGCGCGTTTACACTGGAACCTTCACGCGCAAGCCCCATCACACCGTCCATCTTCACGTGCATCCAGTCATCGTAGCCGTCGCCTTCTCAACCGCACACACACCGCCACGTAGTGCTCAAAGACGTGGCGGAAGATTACGTTTCAGAAAATTTATTATTTTAATCTTATCCGATCTCAGCCCTATAAATCCTAGACCGCCTCTCAGATTCAAAACCTCACCACTCCAACAGAAAAAACTGAATCAAATACTTTTCATTTCAAAGTACCAAAAAAAAAAAAAAACACTTTCTAGTTTCTATCACACTTTCTCAGATACTACATGGCGATGAGCATCACGCACCAGATCGGAGCTCTCGCCGGAACTCCGATTCCGCTGGAAACAGGTAATACGAACTCAGCCGAGACAACTGCGACGGTGAGCGCAGCGTCTGTGTGGAAATCTCCGGCGTCGAGTCTCCGATGCAAGGTCCAAAAATCAGACGCCGTGGATTTCGGTCCGTCGCCGCCGATGAGTCCTTGCAGATCGCCGGTGCTCGGAGCGACACGAGCCGATCTCTCGGTGGCGTGCAGAGCCTTCGCGACGGAGGTAGAAGCGCCTCCGGCGAGGGACGTAGAGTACAGGACGGGGGGTGCGCAGGATAAGAAGGGAGAGGGGGTGCCGGTTTACGTGATGATGCCGTTGGATAGCGTGACGATGAACAACGCGGTGAATAGGAGGAAAGCGATGAACGCCAGTTTGCAGGCGCTGAAGAGTGCCGGAGTGGAGGGGATCATGATGGACGTGTGGTGGGGATTGGTGGAGAGAGAGGCGGCTGGATCGTACAATTGGGGTGGGTATGCCGAGTTGCTTGAGTTGGCTAAGAAGCACGGACTCAAAGTCCAGGCCGTCATGTCGTTTCATCAATGTGGCGGAAACGTCGGGGACTCTGTCACGTGCGTTTCTTTTCATCCTCTCCTTTTTCTTTTTTCTTTTTTAAATTATTATTATTATTATTAGCAAATTAAATAAATTTCAAAGGGCTTTTTTTTTTGTTTGTTTGTTTGAGGAGCGTGCGGGACACGCGCTTTTGATTTGGGTTTTATTTTATTTTTATTAAGCTGACGTAATATGTGAAAAGTTCTTGACCTTTACCCTTCAACTTCTTAGAATCATTTTGGTTTTCACATTATGTTTTAGAAAAGAACATTTTAGGAATTGAAATGAATCTGATTATGAACGATTGGTTTTGGTTTTGATATACAGTATTCCTTTGCCCAAGTGGGTTGGGGAAGAGATTGAAAAAGACCCTGACCTTGCATACACTGATCAATGGGGGAGGAGGAATCATGAATATCTATCACTTGGGTGTGATACACTTCCAGTTCTTAAGGGACGGACACCTGTGCAGTGTTATGCTGACTTCATGCGTGCCTTCAGAGATAACTTCAACCACTTGCTTGGTGACACCATCGTGGTAATGATTCATCCCTATACTTGTTTCTTCTATGTTTTATTCATTTTGGTTTGCATTAGTTTTTGGGTCTATTGTCATCTGTTATTCATTGCTACTATGAGTTTTAATTTAAAAACTGGAATAGTCTAATTGGTGCAGTTCCAAATGGATCGATGCATTCAGTGTACTGCACCGTCCTCTCACACACACACACACACATATATATATATATATATAAGAGTAGGTTCCTGAATAGAAGTCACATGTGAGCGGTAAGACCTACTATTATGTGAGAGAAAGGAGGATGTAATACACTGGATGTACAAAATGGTCAATTGTCATTTGTTCATTGCTACTGTGTTTTTTAATCTCACAATAAAAGCTGGAATGGTCTAATTGGTGTGGTTCAAAATATGATCGATAAGATATGCAGAGTGTACTACACTGTCCTCTCACATAAGAGTAGGTTCCTGTACAGAAGTCACATGTGATGTGAGACCCACGATTATGTGAAAGGGGATGTTATACAAAATAATAGAGACCTAGAATTAAATTTATTTAATCTCTTTGAATTAGAGTATGCTGCTATATGCCATGAATCTAGATTGCAGGCTAACTTGTTTGTAACTTGTTACATTTAGGAAATTCAAGTGGGAATGGGTCCAGCTGGTGAGCTTCGATACCCTTCATATCCAGAGCAGAATGGGATATGGAGGTTCCCAGGAATCGGTGCCTTCCAGTGTTATGACAAGGTATTTATAATCTATGTTCTCTCCTTTAAGCCAGTGATTTAGTGATATCTAGTTGTTTGCTAATGTTTATTACATGGTGCAGTATATGCTGAGTAGCTTAAAAGCTGCTGCTGAAGCTGTTGGTAAGTCGGAATGGGGCAGCACAGGCCCTACTGATGCTGGCGAATACAACAACTGGCCAGAAGATACCCCATTTTTCAGAAAAGAAGGTGGAGGTTGGAATAGTTCTTATGGTGAATTCTTCCTAGGCTGGTACTCGCAGATGCTCCTAGACCATGGCGACAGAATACTCATGTCAGCCAAGTCAATCTTTGAGAATTCAGGTGTTAAGATTTCGGTCAAGGTTGCAGGCATCCATTGGCACTATGGGACTCGTTCTCATGCCCCTGAACTCACAGCTGGGTATTATAACACTCGACTCCGAGATGGTTACCTTCCTATTGCCCAGATGTTGGCACGCCATGGAGCTATATTCAATTTCACCTGCATTGAGATGAGAGATCATGAGCAACCACAGGATGCCCTTTGTGCACCTGAGAAGCTTGTCAAGCAAGTGGCTTTAGCTACTCAGAAAGCACGAGTCCCACTTGCTGGGGAAAATGCATTGCCTCGTTATGATGATTATGCACATGAGCAGATCTTACAAGCATCATCGCTGAATTTCGATGGTAATTCAGGTGAAAGTGAGATGTGTGCATTCACTTACTTGAGGATGAACCAACAATTATTCCAGGCAGATAACTGGGGACGGTTTGTAGCTTTTGTGAAGAAAATGAAGGAAGGTAAGGGTGCTAACAAGTGTCGGGAGCAGGTTGAGCGGGAAGCTGAGCATTTTGTGCATATTACCGAGCCTTTGGTGCAAGAAGCTGCTGTTGCTCTTATGCACTAAAAAATTTAGGTTTTACCCATGGTTTCAGACTTTGGGGACTAGGGCAGAAGAAGTCATACAGTGTAAAATAATGTCTCTACCTTGTTTGTTTCCTATAGCTCTTATTTTTATATGCTGTGGCTATGGAAATGTGTAATCTTGTGTCATAAGATGGGGATTCTAGTGTTAATTGTTTCAATACCCAAAAACTTCTTAATACATGATTATATATATTTCTCCAATCTCTCGGCTTTCCGTTTTACTCATTGATGTCAAATAATTTGCTTGCTTCTTGCATGTTAAATCATTATTTTGTTGGAATTGTACATTTCTCAGGGGTTATCATCCATAACTATTATCTTAAAAAATATTAATCACGAAATCAGTGATCTTCATTGTATTGAATCTTGGTTAAAATGTAATCAAAATGTAATCTATCAACTAATGGCAATGCCAAAGTGAAAATTCTATGTCACCTACCCTGCGCAGTTAGAATTGGGGATAGCTATACTAGTGGCAAATAGTCAAATACTATATACTATGTTTGTCTCCCAGCTTGGAGAAGAACTCTATTGTAGCTGGATTTTGGATGAAATATCTTTCTCAGCGGTGAGAGCTAGAGTATGCAGGGTATGGTGGTGAAATGAGAGCCAGTATCTATTTATGTTGAGACGTTCAAGACTTCAAGTGTGTCTTGACATATCCCCCAATCCAGATTAAAAAAAAAAAAAAAAAAGAGGACAGGTAAAGTTGAGTAATTAATCATCTCGCCTAAACTCAAAAATTGTTTATTTAAGGATATGTTAAAGAAAATTTTCTCAAGTATGGTGTCTTGTTAGTTGTTACGATGTATCGAGTTTGTGGGGCTTGTAGCTGACGATGTGCCTTCTGTTGTTCCTAATTTTCTTATTCAAATATCCAGCCAAAAAACCTTTTTAAAAAAAATTTCTAGTCAGGTTTCTTCCAGTAAGATCCAAACAAAAAGTTGTACTGAACTTGTAGAACGCCTCTGTTAAACTGAACATCTAATCATTTCATTTTAGTTTCTCCGTAAAGTATCACATTTCAAGCTTTTATGTCCTAGAATTTTAACATCTTCATGTTTCAATATGAAGCTGCTTTTGTTTCTAGGCCATCTGGTTATAACGATGCTATTTTAATAGAATAGCAAATTCATTGCATGGATCACCTTAAAGTTGAAAAGCTTTATAGATTAATTTTTTACTTCCTTGTTTTGATTTGTTTCCAACCTTTACCTTTCTATATTTCTGGTTTGTCATATAGTTTGGCAGTTGAAAACGTAAAATTTTATACATGACTTTTATAAATTAGACCTTCAGTTTGTGAAAAACAATAGACTTGAAAGCCTTATGACAATTTGAGGTATTCTTTATTCGTAAATGGATTGTCATTGAGGGATATGTGCGTAAAGGTCTCAGATCGACCAGCACTCATCAATCTGATATGCAGGAACCAAGATTGGCAACATATATGGCATTCTACATGCATGCATCATTCATAACTAAGTTGGAGAATCATATATGCATGACCATGAAGGAGATTTTCCAACGATTAAAATTGAAGTCTCTGCATATAATTGAGTGGTTGAGATTAATTCACTTAATATATCTGTTTTGTCATTTAACTTTTTGCTCTACAGTTTAACTCAAAATCATGCATCTTTAAATTAGAAAGGAGGTAGGGCTCAGTTCAAGGTACGTACGTATTTGGGGAGGATACACCTTGTATCTCCATTCTCTGACAGAGTTAATTAATAAACCAAAAAGATGCTGCGATGTGATGTTTTGCCTGTGTCATGTGACAAGTCACATGTATTCTTATTTCTGCCATAACTAGTCACATGTATTGAGTTTTTGGAGGCCACCAATAGATGCATTTTCATAAGCTCCCTTTTAAATCTGGTTTTTGGTGCGCATTCATCAATTTTGAGATGCGATCCCTACTAGTTGTGGAATCACATTCAGACACGGATGGATTTAATTCTCGTGATTCTTTGTACATTGATATATTTGGTCAACCCAAAGTTGCTATCAGACTTTGTTGCAGATGATGACCATCCATCAAATATCAACATATATAGCCACATTGGTCTCTATCTTTCAAATGAACGTGTCATGCGGTAAAAGTGTGACTTGCTCACAATTTTTTCTTTCCATCACATAGGAATTGCATGTCCATGAGATCAATGGGATATCATAATGCTGGACCAGTCTAATCCTCCATAGATCTAAAAAATTTATAATATATATTGGTATAATTTATTTTATTATTATTCTTCAATTGTAATGTAAAATTACTGATGACAATTGTTAGTTATTATGGGTTAGGTTGGCTAATTCCTATGTCAACAAGTGATTAAGAAGATTGTATTTAAATAACTTGGTTATGTATAAGTTGAGTCAAGAAATAGCTTGGAGAGATCAAGTTTCAAAAGACTTGCTTGAGTAATTTTATTCTCACTCAAGCAAACTCAAAATACAAAGTTTGCTCCGCCTTTGCTTAAGCAATATAATGATTAGGAGTGTCCACAAATTGGGTTTGGTCGGATTGCCCACCAACCTGCTCGCAACTGGTGGAACATGAGTTCAACAGTAAAATTTCTAGTTAAATGATAGTAAACATGAATGCTAATTAAACAAGAGAAAATTATGAGACCCAATTTCTTTTAGACTTGTTGATGATTAAGAATTAGACTAATGAAAAGGCTGTACTCATACCCTTTCAAGTGTTCACATGGGGAACAAAGGTATGTTGATCTCATACATGTGGTGTCTCCATGAACTTACTAATGAGTATCGCTAAACCATACTCATGCCTTCCAAACCATAGAGCTCAACTAACCCTGTGAAAGTACATGAGTTTGGTTTATGATTTTGAAATTTGAAGAGACAAGCTATATTGTTTTGACTTAGATGTTGGATTTTCTTAAGAAACCAAGCAGATTTAGTTATTGTCCACCCAATATCATATTTTTGTAACGTTAATTATTATTACACACACTGAGTTATACACTGCCGTACACACTTAGCTGAAATCGTGTTTTCAAAACACAATTTCATATGTGTGTCCTGTACTCACAGTCTACAACTATCACAACTCTACATCAATTAAAGCTATTGGTTGTGAGGCCCACCCCATAGAGAGAGAGAGAGAGAGAGAGAGAGAGAGAGAGAGAGAGAGAGAGAGTATTGACCATGAAGTATGAAGTGCGAACCCTACTGGTGTGGTAAAGAGTAAAAACTTAATATGATCATTTTGAGGTGAGGAAAATATGGGTTGCAAAGTCCGATCCGTGAAGTGAAGTCTGTGTAGCCCATTTGATTTGAAAAGTGACCCATTTGCATGACAAGAAGTAGAGTAAAAGGGCAACTCGTAATCGTATAGAGAATTAATTGGGCTCTTCGCCTTAGGCCTTGCACATGTTTGGTCCAATTTTTGTGCTATGTGAGATTTGTATTTATTGACAAAATGAGAGGTGCCACGTGGCTAAAAAAAAGCCTTTGATCTTCGACATTTCAATTTTTTTTTCTTCTCAAACTAGAATCATAACTTTTGTCTCAATTTTAATGTAGCAAATGGGCGAGTGATTGTCTATAATTTTTACGTATATTTACTAATTTTCTCTACCATTATCACATCAAAATATTGGTAAAAATTATGACACAAAAGTTGTGTCGAAAGGTTTTTTATCTATCTTTTTCCTCCGTCCGTTCTAATTAATACCATTGCTTCCAATTAGTCGTGGTTGTTCTTCCTTTTCGGTATTAGCGGTTCAACTCTTGGTGATCCAAAGTCCTTTTTCAGAGGCCCATTTCCAGTTGCCAATTTCAGCCACCCAATGCCGATTCCAAGGCAGAAATACAAGCCTGCTCCTTACATCAACATACACGTACTTATGTATAGCATAATTCCTGACTTCCATATGTCACTTCTCTATGGACCTCTAACTGCTATAAATACTTCAGAAAACAAGGCAAAAAAACATTGAGATCAAGAAATTGAAAAAGATAAAAACTTGGTTATTTAACATTTTCTGAGCAAAGATGGCCAGCGCAAAGCAAAATTACAAATCAGGTCAAGCCCATGGACAGGGCCAGGTAGGAAAATTTTCCAATGGGGATTAAGTTATATTCTTTTAATTAACCATATTTTTTTTATGGAACTTTTATAATTTAACCATGTTAGCACTTAGCACCATATTTGTAAGAGCATTAGTATTAGGAGTTGTAAAACTCCAAATATGTAATTTTATACCATCAAACCACAACATCAAAAGCATTACTTGAGATGTTATTTTTTTTTAAAATTTGCAACTAAACTATAGTAATATTTTGCAACCAAGCAGTAGCAAGATGGTATTTTTTTTAAAATAGTTTTTTATTGTCTCGCATATTTTATATTATTTCTAATTCTTCTAATCTCTCTCTCTCTCTCTCTCTCTCTCTCTCTCTCTCACACACACACACCTCTTTTTAAATAGTTTTTTTTATTGTCTCTCACCTCCTTTGGGTTATATTATCTTATTGTGTAGATATATTATTTTAATATAAGGAAAATAAAAACTAGGATGTTGGGTATTACTTGTATTGTAAAGTGAGATGATATAATAAATAAAATAGTTTTTTAAATGGTAAAATAGAACATTTTTTGCAATCTTGAATGCTAATGCTCGAAAATATTAATTATTGACCGTTCATTTTGAGTAATAATTATTACATGTGTATACATGCTATTTGTAATACAACAAGTGTTAAAATAATGTGGGTCCTATTTAATAAAAAAATTGAATAAATGAGAGAAATTGTATAAAGTTAACTTTAAAGCTTATAAAGCTAACAAAATACTGACATAAAGCTAAGTGGCTGACATTTTGGTATAAATTCTGACATAAAGTGGTGTGTTAACGGTTTTTATGGTGTCCATTAACACAACTCATATAACAATAACTAACCATTTATTTTTGTGTTTGGGCAGGCCAAGACTGAAGAGTGGGTTCAATCCACAAAGGACACAGCCAATGCAGCCAAAGACAGGACAGCTAGTGCAGCTCAATCTGCTAAAGACAGGACAGCCAGTGCAGCTCAATCAGCTCAGGAGTCTGCCCAACAAGGAAAGGATCAAAGTGCCGGTTTCCTCCAGCAGGTTCTCCCTCATTTTATTTTATTTTTCAAGGGATGTTACCAAATTCAATAGTCTCTAGACAAATAAAAACACTCTAATATATCTTATTATAATAAAGTAATTAAAGTTTAAAATTGGAAAAAAAAAAAAAAAAAACCTCAAACGCACAATTGCTTCAATTAATTGAGTATAAAGTGGATCATCAAAAGTACGATAGAGTTTAGAAAATTTACATTCATTTGGAGTTTTATTAATAACATTTGCACTTCATAAACATATATGGGCTGGTTAGGTTTTTACCCGTTTTAGGTCATGTAGGGTATTTGAGTTATTTCCTAACAACAAAAAAACAAAAACCCACACATATATGTTTACACTCAACCATGGATTTTTTTGCATCACATGCTATATCAGAATGAGAGATTTATGATTTATTAGACTTCCAGTTTAGCTTATATATAGAAAAAAAATACATTTAAATGTTTATGCGTTGAATTTTAGGAAAATATTCACGGTGCAACATTGTTAATTTGTTCCTGTAACAGACCGGAGAACAGGTGAAGAACATGGCTCAAAATGCTGTAGACAGTGTGAAGAGCACGATTGGAATGGCTGAAAGTAATGCTAAGAAATGAAAGAAAACACTTATTTGTCTCTCATATTATGATGCTACATTAATGGATTTAGGTTGTTTTTTTGTTGGTTTTTTCACCTAGGTTTTTGCTCTTCCTGACTAAAAGGGACAAGCAACATTGCCGTTGAAGTGAGATTTCTTTTAAGAAAACTCCTCTCGGTTGTAATAAAGACATTTGCTTTTCATTATTTTGATTTTTCCCTTTTCATTATAATATGAGATGTAATAAAGGCTTAACAATAATACATATGTAAAGCTGATTTGTTTCACCTTCTTCAATATCTTTATGCATCTTCTCTCTCTCTCTCTCTCTCTCTCTCTCTCTCTCTATATATATATATATATATATATATACATCTTTATGTAGAATTTCCCATTTTTGTTAATGTTTCCAAGGATGTATAGCCAATTTGCCATACAGAACCAATTTAAGCGGTATATTTCAATGTTTTTATCTTCTTCTTTGTTTAGAGAACTTATTTTCATTAATTTATTATGTTTAAAAAATAATATTGGCTAAAAGAAGGTTGTATTTAGAAAGTAATGGTATGTTTGAATGCTGTAATTACTTTTGTAATGAAATAAGTTTTTTGGTAAACCATAGACTATATTAATTTAAAGCAATAAAGTTTGGGCAGAGCTTCTAAAGGTACATGCTAATGGCATCAAAGTATAAAAGCATTACAATGTCCGAAGGTGGACAAACAAAGCTAGTAAAATCTTCTTGTTGATATGCCCCATTCTTAGCTAATATATCTGGACACTGATTAGCTTCCTAGTAACAGTAATTAACCTTCACCCTTGGAATTAATCCCAAAAGGCACCTGCAGTTTGACATAAGGAGAGTGTGAGCAGTGTTTATATATAGTATTAGAAGGAGATTTATAAAAAAAAAAAAAGTTTTAGGTAGAAAAAGAAATTATTTCTCTTCACCCCCTTCTGGCATGTTTCTTAAAAGGGAAATAAAAAACGAGAGTGCCAACTTAAAATATAAACAAATATCTCTATTTCTCATCCAATAATGCAAATATATATATATATATATATATATATATATATATATATATATATATATATATATTTCACATCCAGGAAAGCAAAGATATCTATCTCGATTCTAATAAAAATAAGACAAAAAAAAAAAAGGGAGGAAATCCAAAATAAATCTTAAATATTTTCCCTTGTGACAAGTTAAATTTAGACTTTTTAATATTATCATTTTAAGCCCTAAACTTTATAAATTAAAATTATGACAATCTAACTCCTCCATCAATACTTATTGAAAACTACTAATGGAGTAACCTTTTTGACGGGAGAAAAATTTATATTATCCTTTATTACACCTAAATAGTACCATTTTTGTCTTGGATGGTTTGTCATTTTCAACATATTAAAGAGGGTAAAACACAATACAGAAACATGACAGAGTATGGATGAGAGCGAGAGAGAGATGATACGGTAGAGTGGGCAAAATAGTTTCATTTGGATATAATAGCTGCTAAAAAATGTTCTAATCATATTGGATGTCTCTTTTAGTGGTTTGTAATAGAAATAGAGAGAGATTGAATTATCATGGCTTATAAAGTATAAATTAAAAACGACCACAAATTAAAAAGTAAGAATATAATTTGTCACAAGGAGGATAGGACAGCTATAAATTTTTTTTTTGAACTTAAAAAAATAAAGAAAGATATGAATAGCACAGAGACAAAACATCTTGACAAAAATATTGTTTTCTACCCTAAAATTTGCATGAAGTTTTTTTTTTTTTTTAAAATCCTTAAACTATTCAAAATGGTACATATTTTATTTTGCCTTCCATTCTCATTTATTTTATCCTATCTATCTAAATAGGTGTCACTAATTTTAGTATTAGAGAGTTCGATGTGGACTATTACATTTGAAAAAAGGCAAAAAACAAAGAATACATATGAGACGAGCAAGTAGCACAAAACTATTGGTCACAAGTAGATACAAAAGTTTATTATTATTATTATTATTATTTAAATTTAAGGAAGAAAGAAGAGGTTTTTCAAGATCTTTTTAAAATTCAAAGAAAAAATTGTGACATTTTGGAAAATAATATTAGGGTGGGTTTGGATAGGGAGGTTGCGTCTACGTTTCGCGTTTTTGACTTTTTTTTTTTCCTTGCACACAGATTTCAACAGCAGACATGAAGCACTGTTCACCACTGTGCGTGAACAGTAACTGCACAGTGGTGAACTGTTCATGTACTTTTTAATTTTTTTTAATTAAAAATGAAACCCGCAGTACTATTTATACATTTAAAAATTATTTTGCTACAGTAGTTTTAATTTTCAGTTTTTAACTGTATCCAAACGAATCCTTAGTAAAAGTTAATAGATGTTCTAAAGACATTGATTTAAGAAACTTTTAAAATTTTTCTAAGAGGAAAAAAATTATTAATTTTTGGACAAACTTTCATATTTTGTATTAATAATTGCCACCAATTAATAAAACCCAAGAATATTTTAGCTCGAAATATCTATTAGTCTATTTTTGTAAAAAAAAAAAAAAAAGAAGCGAACTCCCAAAACGCAGTGAAATTTGGCACGACGCATAAACTGTCAACACCAACGTATGATCTCAAAGTATCTAGGACAACCGTTGGCCACATGGGTCTTCGGCTCTACACTCTACTTCATTCTCAGAGCTTCCATTCTCACTTACGTGGACGTGCATGATAAGCCCATTTCCACATGAAAAAAAACCCCTCTTTATTAAACAAAATTACACAAACTGCCACTACCACACACTACCACTTCAAAAACAGAAACAAAGACAGAAACAATCACAACCTCTCACTCTCACCCATTTCTCTCTCACTCTCTCATGGCCACGCCCACGCACCTCCAATTCCATCACTGCGTCTCTTCTTCTCTCTCCGCCAAGCTCCCCACCTATCTCCGAAACCCTAACCTTACGCCGCGATTCTCGTCTCCTTTTCCCAGGAAAGTTAGGGTTCTCACTTTCCGGGAAAAGTTCAGAGGCCGAGACCGAGTGTACTGCCCCATTTGTTGCTTCCGTAAAAACAATTCCGAAATCGAAACAATTTCGGTTGACGAGAACGAGAATGAGCGGCCTCCGTTTGATCATAATCTTGCCGTCGTTCTCGCCGGTTTCGCATTCGAAGCCTACACTAGCCCCCCTGTAAATTTTTTTTTTCTCTTCAAATTGTTAAAGAATTCATATATATATATATATATATATATATATATATATATATATATATATTGTCTGAAACAAATAGAAATACGAAGAATAACTAATAAGAGTAAAGAATTACGAGATTGAAAATTTGAGTATTGGATATTGAATTTTGTTTTTTTGAAAATTTATTGTTTTAATTTTTCTTAATTTGCTTCAAGGGATGCGAGATTGAAAAAATGACTATTGGATTTTGAATTTTGAAAAAAATGTTTCAGTGCTTGGCGATCAGTAGAAAATTAAGTACAGAAGCATATTAAACGCTACACTAAAAATTCAACTTAACTAGGCCCTGTACTTTAATTGTATCTGAGTTATATAAAACTGCGCAAATTTATTTTTATTGGAATACAGATAACATAATGCAGGAGAAAAAAAAAGAGTTAAAAAATTTCCTTTTTATTGGCTTTCTTGGGAAATTAGTCAGTAGAGAATTACTTAAAAGAAGTTTATGGTTTTGATTAATTCTGGTGCGATCTTATGTGTTGATTTTAATTTTTGTTCAGGAAAATGTTGGAAGGTGTGAAGTTGATTCTGCAGGTTGTAAGGCAGTGTATCTTTCGGAGTATGTGTTAATTTTCTGTATTAATAGTTAAAAAGGCTTAGTGTATCTGTTGTTATTATTAAAAGTATGTAATCGCAAGGGGTTGGCTTAGTGGTCTCTAAGCATCATGATATTCCTGGGATGTTGGGTTCGATACCTCTTGAGATCTTGGCTTAGTGCTACAAATTTTATTTTTTTGTTTTATAATTGGCTTTTTGCTGAATAATTTTTTCACTTGCTTGGACTTGTCTTGGTTTGATTGGTTTATGTTTGTTGTTATTTGAGCTAATATTTATTTATTGTTGTTATCTAAACTTAAACAAAAAGTAATTAAGAATATGTTTGGAGGTAGGATTAATTTTGGAGTAATGTTACGTTCACAATAAATTTTATGCAAAAAGTTGTTATTGGTGGGTAAAAAAATAATATTAGTATTTGGCCCAAATTAGAATCAGCAATAGTTTACTACATTAGATTTGTTGTAAAATTATTATAAAAATGCTCTGAATGTAGTAGCACTACTTTTATTATTGTTGAATCCAAATTTTTGTAATTCTCAAGTTAGGGTATTCAAAAATTTATTATGGTAGTCACAATAGATTAGTTTAGCATATAATATTTTTCTGGCAAGTGTATATATATATATATATATATATATATATTTTGCAAGTCAGGGTGGTCCTGTGACCACCCTGGCTTGCATGTAGAGCTGCCACTGGTGTGTGTGGGATGGGGCGATTGCATACATGCGAGGGAATAGTCAGATACTCGAAGAGTTAGACGCCCTCGTTTGTAAAAAAAAATGTATGTTATTTATATTATGGACGTGTGTCACTAGTGTGAAATATGGAGAAGCATAGGGGAGGAAGGGTGGACAACATAGATAGTTAGAGGGTTGCATGGGGTTGGTATATGGAAGAGCATTAAAGGGATTGAGAAAGTAAAAGGAGGTTATTCAATATCCATAGCCATTGTGGGTTTCATTACTTTCTTCCATTCTGTCCTCTCATAAGGAATTAGGACGTATTTTCTGAACAAATCAAAATTCTAGTGAGCAATGGTTTGCAGATCTTTTGTTGGCACAATATATGGTGTGGTGAGTCTTCCATAAAGGACCTGTTCCTTGATCATTTTACCTTGTAGACAATAAGGCTTTGGTTGCTTCTGATTTAGGCAATTCAATAGACATGGGAATGCGATCATGGAATCTTTGTTTTACTCGTACTTTCCATGCTTGGGAATGGGAATCATTATATTTCCACTTTTGTTCCGTGGGGTATAGATTAAATGCTTTGGAAATTAACATGATCTAGATATTTCAAGGTTTGGTCATTTTATTATGTGTTGAAAGGGTCTAGAACAGTGAAGTTCCTTTGGGACAGTGTTTGGGATATCAAGGTGGCTTGGAAAGTAGCTTTTTTACATGGATAGTACCTTTGGGAAGGATGTAATTGATTCTGAATGTGAAAATGCAGTGGGGTAGTTGACTGTCTTAAATTTCATTGCATAGTGGCAAGGTATATTTGGTTATTTGTGTTTTCTTTAGTTAGTGTGTCTTGGATGATGCCAAAGAATGTGATTTAGATGGTTGAATGCTGGAAAGGAAGATTTGGTTGACATGAGGGCATATGAATATCAATTTGGAATGTTGTTCCCTTGTGCATCTTCTGGACAATATGCAGAGAGAGGGATGGTAAGATGTTTGAAGGTGTTGAATTTCCCCTGCATGTCATAAAGCAATTTTATTTTTAGATCCTTGTATGGTTGGATGTCTGCCCTAGGCTGTCCCCTTTCCATATTTTTTAGAACTTTTAGAACTTTTTTTGTTGGTTAGTTACACCTCACATAGTAGGTTTTGATCTCATGTTCTCACCCTCCATTTATTCTTGTGGGAATAGGAACTGCCATTTGAGTCAAACTTTTTTACATTTTTTATAGTCCATTTGAGCCAACGTCATGGGATAGAATTTTTAGATGGTAATTTTTTAGGAGTAGCTTGATACACTTCGCTTGTATTTTTCTACTCATATCAATAGTATATCCTTATTATAAAAAAGCTTGATTAATTGACCATAAACAGTTGTTCTTTACTTTTGTTGAGGTATGTTTATAAATTTTTGTCCATGTAGTAATTCGGGTTTAGTCATGAGCAAATATAAAATGGGCCATTTATGACTCATAGAAATTTGACTTTTATACATGCAGATCATTTGTTCGTGAGATATATGATGGTCAATTGTTCATAAAGTTAAAAAAGGGTTTGGATTTACCTGCCATGGATCCTTGGGTGGGTTATCTTCTCTAATCTTTCTTGTATAGAGGGATAACTGTAAATTGTTACTCCTACGAGGAACAAGTACTGCTACTCATTTTTATCACCTACGTTTAATTCCATTTGTGCTTCCAGTTAGTTAAATATCGCAGTAGTTGTATCTTCCTTTTGTTTTCTGTTTTAGTGTTACTATTTCAACCTTTTGTGTGTTTTCCAGGGAACAAGTGATCCGTATGTGGTCATGCAGTTGGATGGACATGTTGTCAAAAGCAAGGTTAAATGGGGGTAAGTTATTCTAATTTTGTAGAGATTCTTGGAAAATTAGTAAATGTATTCTTTATGGATCATGATGGTACCTTGCTTAAAACCTTTAGAAATGTTGATGAAGGAAGCAGGGACACAGATTTTTATTTATTTTGGATTTGTAAATAAAAAACTTTATTGAAAAAAAGAATAGTGGTACAGCAAAAACAGTTACCCTGGTACACAGGGAGTGTACAAAGGGAAACAAATTGCCATACAAAACTACATAAATCTAGAAAATTCAGCAAAGAGGGTATGGGAAGACCACTCAAAGCAGTTATCCACTCAAACAAAAATAAAATGAAAATGTGCTTCAACTCAGTGATAGACTGCTCCCCTTCAAAAGTTCGGTTGTTCCTTTCCCTCCATATAGTCCACATAATACAATGCGGAATAGCACCCCAAATAGAAGCGGTTGTATGACGCTAGACACCTCCATACCAAAAAGCTAGTAACTCACCCACCTGCTTAGGCATAACCAAGATACACCCAAAAAGCTGAACACAAACAACCACAAATTATAGGCATATGAGCAATGAAGGAGAAGGTGATCCACCGATTCCCCATCACTCTTACACACAGATGATCTTAAGGATGAGGGATTTGATAGTGGGCAATAGGGGGAATGGAGAAGAGGAGATATCGGAGATTGAAGATGAGTGAGAGAGATGAAGGTGTGCTAGGGATTGTGAAGATTTGTTCATTTTGCAAGTTTATTGTTGACAAACTCTCCAAATTTGTGCCACTTATATCTGTTTTTGGTTAGGCCATGTGAGCTGGTGCTTGAGATTCAATTAAAATATTTTCTGTTTGTCATCTGGTGTTGTTTCATCTAAGTCTTTGGAAGGTGTGGCTGCATATGTGAGGTTTGAGACCATAGTGATGCATGAGACGCAGGGAGATTTTTATTTTTATTTAGTATTATTTACTTTTGCAGGACAATTGTATTTTTATTTTTTAGGTCCTATTAGTAAAATAGGTTATCTGTATTTTAATTTTTGGAAGCAAACTATGCCAATCAGAATTAGGATTTAGTTTTCCTATATAAGCAAACTATTGTACTCCTTTTGCAGATGATTTAGCGATGATTTTGATGAATAAAAAGTTTTTATTTTTATTTTTAGTTTTTGCCAGACTCCAGTCAATCCTAGTTTTTTTTTTTTTGTTGACATGTCAGTCAATTTTAAGTGTTGACTCCTAGTGGTCTTCCTCACTTGGTGTTGACTCCTTGGTTCCTATCCTTTATTGTCTTGTTTAATTTTAATTGGATTGTTGTGTCAGTTTTGGTATCAGAGCAAATCCTGGTCCATTTGAAGCATCATCGCGACCAATCCAGAGCCAGAAGAAAAAAAAAAAAAAATGGCCAATATGTTTTCCACCACTAGAACTAACCTTTGAAAACTAGAAGATCTCAGCCTTCATCAAAACCCAAAAAAACCCAAGTTGCCATCATCAATTTGCCGTGAATCCACCCACCACAAACCATCCGTCAAAGCCAAAACTTCCCAAACACCCCAAAGTCCATCAAAACAACCAGAAGACATTGCAAACCACAAACTCTTGCCTCCATGTCTGCCACCGGAAATCCACTAAGAAGCCGTCTCAAGCATTGCTGCCGATCCACCTGCAACGCCAAGCCTCCACTGATTCGATCTTAGAGGTAACCCGATGGTCCCATTTGAGTTCCCCTAACCCACCTTCCTTTAACTTATCCTAGTTAATCCATGACCTGTTCCATTCAAGACCATTGGCCCAACTTGAACCGGCATGTAGTGAACCGGTGTTTTGAGGATTCTGAAAGGACAGTACTCGATTTAAAACTTTTATTTTTTAGAACGCTATTAGATTGAATGTCTATCGTAGGAAGCCATTCTATTTTTTCAATTTTTGATTTGATGGATAATTGTAATTTGTGTTTTTGATTGTATTGATCCCCAGCCTATATGTCGTGTATACTTGGGTGACTCTTTTTTTTAATGTTTGAATAAATTTTTTATTATTTATATAAAAAAACCCATTATCCAAAATCTTAACCCAGGCCAATTACAATGCGTGTGCGCACGCGCCCGCATGCGCACACACACACACACACACACACACACATATATATATATATATATATTAAAAAATGGAAGCCCAGACGGGCTAGACCCCAATCCATGAAGCACAACATGCACTTTCAGCAACAAATTAAGCAGTCTAGGCTCTTGAATTTTTGTCTTCTAGTGAACAATGTTAACCTCATAGATACTTTATTTTGATGGTCATAAAGATCAAAGAGGTCCATGGGATTTCGTCAATTGGTTAAATGAGATGGAGCAATTCTTTTTGTGAATAAGTTTTGCAGATAGCAAGAAGGTCAGGTTTTCAAAATTGAAGTTAAGAGGTGGAGTACAAATTTTCTTGGAGAACCTTGAATGTCTCCGCTTTATAAAGCATAAACCTGTGATTACTGGTTGGGAAGACATGAAAGAGAAACTGTGAGATGAATATTTAGCTCAATACTTTCATCCTGAATATTTTTCCGTCAGTATGGTAATTTTCAAGATTGAAGCTGTAGTTGTGAGGCAATGGAACAGCCAACCAATTGCACACCTTAAAGAAAATAGGATGAATGTCATACAATTTCTTTTCCTCAGCCCACTCTTGAACAATCTACCTTTTACAGGGGAGATTCGGGGTGCCTCTACAGTCCCTTTCCCTTGGAAAGGCATTTGGTCAGTTAAGGTTCTCAAGAGGGTTTCATTCTTTTTGTGGACAACAGCATTGGGAAAGATTCTTACTTTGGACAATCTCACTAAGAGGGGTATGTCATTGGTGAGTTGGTGTTGTATGTGTCGAAGTAATGGGGAGTTGGTGGATCACCTTTTAATTCATTGTGATGTTGCTTATGCTTTGTGCGGAGTTGCATTTTAGATTTTTAGGATTCAGAGGGTTATGTTGGGGAATGTTTCTTCTTTGTTATTTAGCTAGAGAAATTGGTTTGGTAAACATGGCTCGAATATTTGGAATATGTTGCCGGCTTGTTTGATGTGGCTTGTATGGAAGGAGTGGTATAGACGTTCTTTTGAAGACATGAAGAACTCCTTGGACTAGCTGAAAACTTTGTTTTCTAATACCATTTTTGATTGGTCCTGGTTTTGGGGTTTTACACAATGTTCTTCTATTTTAGAGTTTCAAGTTTCTCTTAGATTTTCCCTTTGAGACTTCAGTACTTTTTGACACTTTGTGTTCATCATCGTGAATATAAAGTTTATTTGATTTTCAATAAAATTACATTACTTATTTATCAAAAAAAAAAAAGTGTTATTTACTTTTGCAAGACAATTGTATTTTAATTTTTTAGGTCCTAGTAGTTTATTAGGCTATTAGTATTTTAATATTTGGAAGCAAGGTTATTTTTGTAATAAGAAAATTACGTTTTCCTACCCCAATTAGAATTATGATTTAGTCTTTCTATGTAAGAAAACTGTACTTATTTTGGAGATTATTTAGAGATGATTTTGATAAAGGAAAAGTTTCTTTTGATTTTTGGTTTAGTGCTGATTCCAGCCAATAGTAGGTGTTGACTCTTAGTGGTTTTCCTCACATGGTGTTGACTCCAAGCAAGCCTAGATGCTGACTACAAGCAAGCCTAAGTGCAAACTCCTAGGTTTCTATTCTTTATTTTCCTGTTATTTAATTTTATTTTGGCTTGTCCAGCGTCATGAAGTGGATGTGGGCTTGTTATCCTTGGGCCTGTGAGGCTGAAGTGTTGTAGTCTTGAACTTTATTGTTTATTCCTAGTTAGCAATAGTGTTAGCTTGGAAGCCAAAAGAATAAAATAATTAACTTTGCACATATATGATCCCATTGTTTTTAAATTAGTTTTAGATATGTTTTGAAATTAGTTTTGATATTTTTATTTACTTTTTAAACCTAAAATTGACATAAAATATATGTAAACTAATTAATTAATTAACATAAAATATATGTAAATTAATTAATTTTCGTATCCTATCGTAGAGAGAGAGAGAGAGAGAATTATTATTTTTTTGTGTGCTGTAAGTAATAAGATTTTATTGAGAAAGGGAGATACTTTATGCGCTCGGTGTGCACTCAAGATACTCCTAAATAATTCAAACAACAATCATTACATACAAAGAGAATCAATAAGATTTATAATAGAATTCAAATCAGTAGTTTACATAACTACCATAATTCGTGGATGCAGGAAAGTTGGAAGTTTATGTTGGTTTTTTATTTTATGTACAATTACCTGATTATAGGAAAAAAGAGCCGACATGGAATGAGGAATTTTCCTTTAATATCAAGCAGCCTCCAACCAAACTTCTCCAGGTTCATATGCATTCTTTCTAATTTATAAATTTTATTTTCCAATATAAAGAGCGCTGTACATATTTGAAGTTGGCACCATTTCATTCTTCTATTTTCTTATATTTTCCATTTCTTTTTTAGCTGTTGTCTTGAATAACAAAAGAGGAGAGTATTAGAGGAATGAATCATATGTTGACACAATATAAGAACTGACAGTGCTCCTTTCTTTTAAGCTGTTGTCTGAAATAGCAAGATAGAATTATGGAAATGAATTGTACATTAACAAAATCTTCAAAGAAGATTGGCTTACCCATTTTTTGGCTATTGTCTTAAAAACGGATAGTTGTTCAAGTCAAAAAACGATGACAAAATAATGGAAATGAATCATATAGGAAGTAACTCTGCAAATATATTCCTTATAAAAAGAGACAGTGGAACATCACAGTTATGAAATAATAGATTGTTTCAGCATTTCTTAATATGTGAAGCCTGATAATAGAACTTTTTTATACAATTCCTGTTTGTGCTTAATGAAAATATCGTATTCGTACCATCATCTTTAATTTGAGGTGATCAAGTCTTTTATTTGATGTCGTTAAATTATGTTGTTTAAAATCATGTATAACTTCAGAGGGATGCAAGAAATGTCTTTTGGTATTGATAGAGAGCTAATATTGTTTTAGTGGTACCATTGCATTGAATTGGTTGCAAGCGGAACGTAGGCACTTTAGGTGTGTGTTGACCATGCACTCTCACGTAATGTAATGTCTTATGCATGATAGAGGTGGTGTGGTGATTGACCATAATGCTAATGGTTATCCCAAAGGTTCAATGAATGAATGAAACTATGATCGTAGCACAGGTAGCTAGGGGAATGTAGGATCGATAGCCTCTACTGCAAAACGGGGAAACCAAATCAAGTGTGAATCGATTATATGGCCTTGTACAATTTTAGAAGAAATGTGTTGTACTCTTCTAGAAGAGTCTAGAATGTCCTAGTGGTGAGGTGTCACTGATGAGGTGTGTTCATCACTAGTTGTCATTATCAAGAATAATCTCTATTCCTTGGAACCAACTCTCGAACATATATGGAATATAGTGGCTGAGGACTAAATCAGATTTTCAGCTCCTCCTTTAATTCTCTTCTAAATACTCCTCAAACATGTTATCAGAGTAGGACTACCGTTTTCTACTATCTTAGTTTTTTTCCCTTCTTTTTCCCATGCTCTGTTTATCATTTTTTTATCCGGCTGTTTTGTTGGTTGGCTTAGGTTGAGTTTCTATTGTTTTAAAAAATGCTGGAGTGTGTATGAAAATGCCAGAGTGTAGGTGTCTTCAACATTGTTGTTGCCATTGTGTGTTGTATATTGTTCACAATAAATGAATAAAGCTTAAATGGAGTAACCATTCCTGAAAAGTGTAGACTACTAATCCATAAACATATCTCCAGTCACCTTTTGAGTGTAGACTTATAATGCCTGTTAATACATCTTGATCTCCTATGTTACATAATATCAAGAATGGAGACTGTAATCATGGGGTGTGTGTAACTTACCAATCAAAAAAGAAAAACTGGAATTGCAAAGTATGAGAGGCAGAAGGCTATAATTAGAATTTTGGGGAGACAGCAATGGTATAAATTTTGATGCAGTTAATCTTATTAGGTAGCTGTCTCCTACACATTAATTGGGTGAAGAGAATCTCTATCTTTCCCCCCCTCACACACCCCCCCCCCCCCAAAAAAAAGGCCTGTTAGTAGCTGTATCTAATAAATTAAAATTCTGCAATTCTACATCTTGTAATTCTTGTTATTGTAGTAATAATGATGAATCACCTTATAAATACGTTAATCGCATGCTCAGAAACAATATCAATGTGTTTTACTAATAGTGAATTATAATTTAGACTTTGATGTGGTGAAAGAGTTATTTGTATTGTTGCTTAACAACTTTACCTCTCATTTCTAACTTCTGGTGTTAAACTTTAGGTAGCAGTTTGGGATGCAAACCTTGTAACCCCACATAAGCGCATGGGTAACGCAGGCATTAGTCTGGATTGTCTCTGTGATGGTGAGAATCTAAAACAAATTGCATGGTGTTTGATGTTAGAATTAGTATAATAGCACGTTGCCCAACTGTCTTAACTAATTTAGATTGGGTTTGTGCATCCAAATATTTAGTGAATGTATTGTGTTCCTATTGCCCTGGGAACTTGGACTGTCAATAGATTTAATATATATCTATACTTTCTTTTTTCCTTTTTTGTTAGGGGTAAAATTTTACAGGAACTAAACTACTTGATTTCTCTAATTACAAGCTTACCAATGTTTAGCAGATTACTCGGATGCAGGGCTGCAAAATTTTTTTTTCAATACAATCTAATAACAAACATGTCATTTGCTAGGAAATTTGCATGAAGTAATGGTGGAGTTGGAAGGAATTGGTGGTGGTGGAAAAGTACAGCTAGAGGTAAGTTTCCATGGTACACAAGAAAATCAGCTGTAGTTGAAAATAACTGCTGAAAATGTTCTTATAAACCTAAATTGTTCAATAGTCCTGAAAATTTGGTTTGCTCCTGATTTAACCTGCATCAAGCTTGTTCACACCTTTCAAGTTGTTTCAGTCCTTGGATGATTGGAACTGGGAGAGGTGTTGTGGTGTGAGGTAGGTACAGTACCTGTAGCTTGCTTGGGTTTACCTTTGGGGTCATTGATTTAGGCACAAAGTGCGTGGAATGCTACTATTGTGAAGGTGGAGAAGAGATTAGCATGTTGGAAAATATTGAATTATTCAGAAGGTGGGGAGACTAATGCTGGTTTGAAGTTCTTTGTCCAGCATCCCTATTTATTTTCTGTCTCTTAATATTCCCGTTTCAGTAGTGTTGGAATAATAGTTAAATAATTAAATTCACCAATCTCAAGTAGATTCTCAACAACTCAAGCTTTTGGGACAGGTAGTAATTTATTATGATATCAGAGGAGGTGGTCCTAAATCGAACCTTGTCTCCGCTCAACCTCCCATTTAAAAAGTTAAAAATTCCATGTGCTGGGCTTCACTTATTAATGGGAATTCAGGGCCAACATGTGGGGAGGAGTGTTAAAATAATGGTTAATTGATTAAATTCATCATTCCCAATAGCTTAATCTTCGAGGGAATGGGGACTTCAGTAAGAGGTGAGAGGGCACTATGGTATGAGTTTAGGAAAGAGTAATTGGAGCAATGGGAAATATTTTCTTGGGTTGTTTGTTTCAAGACGGGATGTTGGTAGGGTTCAGTTTTGGCATGATATTGGGTGTTGTGATGCTGCATTGAAGAATAAATTTCTGGACTTTCTTAATCTCTATGAATAAGATGGTTTAGTTCCATTGTAATTAGGAATGTTTGGTGAAAATGTTCATCATTGGAATTTTAGATCTGTGAGATCCTAGCAAAATTAGGAATTAGAGGCTGTTGATACTTTTTATTCATTTATTTATTGTAATCTAATCTCTCATCAAGTGATGGTAAAAATATAATATGTTGGAGGCCTTATTATAAAAAAAAAAAATGTTGGAGACCTTTTAAGAAAGGAAACTTGAGGGTTGTTCATTCTATGATGGTCTTAGAGGACTTTTAGTGGTCAAATTTCCTTGGAGGAATATCTGGGGTGCAAAATTACCTAGGGAAGTCACATTTTTTGGATTGGCAATTGCTTGAGAGCTAGATTTTAACAATTGATAATATGAGAAAACGGAGAAAATAATTGAGGATAGATGTTGCATTGATAAATGGTAGATCAACTCCTCTTATATGTTGTCATGGCAAGAGAATTGTAGATTTTCCATCAGATTTGATTGTATTTGTTTCAAGTACAGTGAGTTTTCTATAGTAAACACATTGTACTTTTCCTATCAATAGAACTCTTATTACCATAAAAAAAAAGAAAAGAGAATTGTAGTCTTTACCTTTGTCTTTGTTTGAGGTCTTTAGGTGATACCTTGGATTCTGCTCGAAGTGTTTTGCAGTTGAAAAGGAGATTTTGTTGTCATGACTTAGGAGGCTATTCCTATTTTTATTACCTGGGCAACTTGGAGGGAGGGAAATAACTGTACTTTTCATGACATAGAGCTGAAAGGAAATAGTTGAATGGAAAATTGCTTAAAGCTATTTTCTATGTTCATTGTTTGATTGGCTACGTACTTTGGGTGATATACATTTGATATTTCTTGGATTTCATTGCTATTTGATTCTTAAAGTGAGAGAGGATATAGTATACAAATCCCCTGTATCTATTCTTTTACCTTCTAATATAAATTTTATTACTTATTCAAAAAAAAAAGTTGTGGATCCTCTAAAGAACAAACTTATGGAGTACTTTTTTTTTTAATTGGGTCTTGTTCATGTCACGTTCGTTCTTTTATCTCTGTTTTTGAATTATAAAATTCACAAGTGCCTCATTATGTGGAGATTGGAATCCATGAAGCTTCTTCTTAGATTTTTAGAGGGGAAAAGAGTAAAGTTTCCATAGTTTGGGTTTATTTTTTCTCCTTTATCCATATAGATGGAAAATTACTGTGAGTTTCAAGAGCAATGTGATTAGATTTTGGAACTTCTTTTCAAGCTCTAAAATCTCACTTTTCTTAGGTACCATAACTTCAAGCTGGTATGAAGATCTAATTCATTGATGTTACTCTTAAGGCTTCATGTGCTGTTTTTTTGTTTGTAATCCTGCAGGCTTTATTTATCAACATGAACTAGTATTTTCTTTGAATAAGTCTATGGCTTATTCTTTCTAGTGGTGAGGTTTCAGGTTAAGTACAAAAGTTTTGATGAAATTGAAGAAGACAAAAAATGGTGGAGGGTCCCCTTTGTTATGGAATTTCTTCGGAAAAATGGTTTTGAGTCTGCTCTGAAAATGGTTGTGGGCACAGAGTCTGTGCAAGCGCGTCAGTTTGTAAAGTATGCTTTTGGGCAGCTAAAGGCATTCAATGATGCAAATCTTTGGAAGGGTCAGTTTCCAAATGATGACAAGTATGATACAGACATGCCTTCACCAATGGATGAAGACCTGGAAGCCTCTTCTAGTGACACAGGCTCCGACAAGGAGAGAGAAATAGAGGATTTTCATGTTGATAATGGTGGTATGGAGAATGGGCATCCCTTTGAACCATTGGAACCAGTTGTTAACTCGGAGCAATCAGATAAAATTTTCTGGAAGAGTTTGACTGATGTCATCAATCAAAATGTTGTTCAGAAACTTGGGCTCTCTGTTCCTGAGAAATTAAATTGGGAGGGATTTGACTTATTAAATAGAATTGGCTCACAGTCACAAAAAATTGCAGAGGCAGGTTATGTTGAATCAGGGCTTGCAACTCCAGAAAGTTTGGATGGTGAAATTGATAAAATGAGTGGCTCAGGCATTAGCTCAGATAAGTCTTCAATACCAGATATGAAAAAAATAACACAGGATATAATGGGGCAAACTGATTCTGTTTTAGGAGCATTAATGCTTCTGAATACAACATTTTCTCAACTAAAGGATGGAAATTCTGTAGGAAAGGATGAAACAAAAGAACAGGCTTCTACCAAACTGGAAGATGATAATGTTGTAGGATATTCCCCAAGTGAGAAACTTGTCAGCTCAGAGAATGGCTTAGCATTGGATGAAAAGAGAGCTGAGGAGATGAAAGCACTGTTCTCAACTGCAGAAAGTGCCATGGAAGCCTGGACGATGCTTGCCACTTCACTGGGTCATTCTACTTTTATTAAATCTGAATTTGAGAAAATATGTTTCTTAGATAATGCATCCACTGACACACAGGTGAGCTTTTATTTCTCAGCCAGGAAATCATTTTCCTTGTTATATTTCTCTGAGTTCAATGGAATGGAATGAAATGTGTTTCTTAACCATATAAGTAGAGAAATGTCATATTTGATTTTGGGAATTGTATTCTGTAAATCACTAAATTATGGGGAACTGCAGGTTGCAATTTGGCGCGATATAGCAAGGAGAAGATTAGTTGTTGCTTTTAGAGGAACAGAACAAGTAGGTTATATCTCGTTGTTCTCAGTGCAGTTGGGTTATTTGGCTTCAGTTCAAATTGTTCATACATTTATCTTTTCAGACACAATGGAAGGACTTGATAACTGATCTAATGCTAGTTCCTGCTGGGTAATATAATATCTATCCAAGCTACGAATTTTTTAGTGATTTGTAAATTTTTAATCCTTTTAAGACCTTCTGCCATTAAGCCTAGTTTAGCTGCATCTGTCAAAAACAGCACACTCACTAATTTTGGTGGGTGTGGATTTCAATGGAGAGATTGTCCATGTGCAGCTTGATTGCAGTATTGATTTGCTGCATTTTTCAAAAACAGCACACTTACTAATTTTGGTGGGTGTGGATTTCAATGGAGAGATTGCCCATGTGCAGCTTGATTGCAGTATTGATTTGTCATTAGCTGAATAATGCTTTGTTATATTTAGATCAAAAAACATTTTAATTTCATAAATGACCTTCCAGCTAATCAGAAAGCAAGGAAGTAATTTTATAATGGCTTTTGCAACCTGTTATCTAATACACTCCTAAATTTTGGGCAGCAGTTCATTGTGATCATTCTTACTAGAATTATCTGTTTGGTGTCACATCACATTTAAGATTTAAAAAAAAAAAAAAATTAGATGTTTTTATTTTTTAATATGGCCTGGATAATAATACTTGTAAAAAAAATAGTTCTGGATAATGTTAACCTAGCCCTGGGGATTCTTATTGCATGTAACATCTTCATAATTTTGAGGTGGTTCCATTAGGTGTTACACATTATATTTTTGTTCTAGTTCTGATTCTTATATGTATCATATACAGGCTAAATCCTGAAAGGATAGGTGGAGATTTCAAGCAAGAAGTTCAAGTATGTAAATGAATGGTAGATTGAATTGTGTTTAAGAGTATTCATGAGATGTGTGAAGTGTTAAACAATATTTGTTTAATGTAGTATCAGTAATGGTGCAGTAATTATTTCAGGTTCACAGTGGTTTTCTAAGTGCATATGATTCCGTCAGGACAAGGATTATCTCTCTCATCAAACTTGCAATTGGTTATATGTAAGTTGTTCATTTGTTCAACTTTATTCTAAGCGTGGAGCTAACATCTTAATGTTGCATGAGAAATATGTTCGATTTTGTTAGTTGACAAAATAGAAGTGAAATTTTGTTTTTTTGACAGAGATGATCTTGCTGAACCACCATTCAAATGGCATGTGTATGTGACTGGTCATAGTTTAGGTGGTGCATTGGCTACCCTTCTCGCTCTTGAGCTTTCCTCTAGTCAGTTAGCTAAGTGGGTTCTTTATCTTTCTACTTATGAAGTCATTGTTTTTCATTCTTTAGTACATTACATTAAATATGCACGTGTGTGTCTTTACATGCAAAAATTTGGGTAGGAAAGATTAACTATACAATGCTTTTGGAGGGTTTTGATGTTTCCTTGAGGTCAATCCAACCTTCACATGTTAGCCCTGTTTTTTAATCTTCTTCTTCTTCTTATTATTTAAAAAAAAAAAAAAACCAATTGTGAAGTATCTAGTTTCTATAGCTTCTTAGTTTGAGAGGTTTAGTTGGTTGGGATGATGAGAAGAATTTAAGAATATAATGACAGTAACCTGCCAGAGCTTGACATAATTTGTCCTATAATCTTGTGCACACTTGTGTAAATTGCACATATACCTATAGTGCATGTCTATGTAACAACATAGGATACATGGCATCACTATTCAACATAAAATGGTGGGCACTAATCATTTACAATATTATAGAAGGCAGAAAGGGATGTGGAGGGGAAAAGTATTTTTTTGAGTATAACAATGATAAGTTTTGGCTTCTATCTATATTGAAAACCAGTGTTTGCATGTGTGTATTTATAGTTATCTTTGCATAATTTCTTGTAAGTTGATGTTTTATTTTATTAGGAATATAAATTCAGAATGAGGACAATAATGTTTGTGACTCATTGTTTATAATATGAGTTATGTTTGCTAAGGAAGATGATACTGAGGAGCAAAAAATGGCATGGTATGTTGGTGGGTTGGACAGTGTGCAAGATGTGTTAAACTAGCAAGATATTTGGAATGTTTCGCAATCACGCCAGCATGCTAAGGCTGTTATATTCAGGAAGGAAGGGCTCAAACAGGTCACCTTACAACCAGCACCCTGTTTGAGCCCTTTCCTTGCTTGATTTCAGTGACCTCTGCACTCTGGTATGCTTGTTAAACATCTAAATATTTTGCTAATTTAACATGTCTTGCAAACTTTCCATGGTCCACTGATATATCCTCCTACCGTTATTTGTTGCAAGTGGAACAGTATGGGGCTATTTGGAATATTGAGTAACATTGCGAGGTGATTGGTTGGTTTTAAACTTCAGGGGGAACATTGCAACTTGGGCGATAGATTAGGGTGGTTATTTGTAATTTACCTGAAGATTTTAATGGAAAGTGGAACACACTTCATGATTCTTTTCCTCATGATTTACAAAATTTGGAAGCATGACTTACAAGTTGTCATGGATTGTAGAGCTTATCACGAATTCTGGCAAGTGGCATGTGGGAACATAGTGTCATCATAGCTTAAAATATGTAGAAAAATGCACAGAAGCTTACTAGAGATAGGGGAAATAAAGAACTGTCTATGTTTTCAAGCAATGTAGTTTGCCTTCTAGGAAGTTGATAATATTAAGTTCTTCAAAATATGGTGGTTATCTGTGGACTCGTCCCAATAAATGCCATTGGTGGTATATTAGAAAATTGGATCCGTTGACTTTTCAGGTTTGTCTGAAACAATATTTAGTAACTATAGAAATCTAATTAGATTTATTTTATGATATAGTTGTGGATGTTTGGGGTTCATTGGGTGTTACTTGAATGAGTTGTGGTTGTATCATTTGGGTGGAAGGTTAGTGTTGGACCTGTTGGTGCTCATGGTAACTTTTTTCTTGGAAGATACCTGTTGTCAATAAAATTATTATTTTCTACAAACAAAAATGTTGATAGACCTTACTACACCCTAGTAACCTTAGAAATTTGATATATTTTACTATTTCTTTTATAATGTGTTTAATACTATTGGCGTGGAGCTTATCATAAAAACATCTTCTTTTGTGTGTACCAGGCATGGGGCAATCTCTGTGACTATGTATAACTTTGGATCTCCTAGAGTTGGTAACAAAAAATTTGCAGAAAATTATAATGAGGTAAGAAAAAACTATACTTATTATCCTTATTATCTACCTAGCAAAAAATAAAAAAATCTGTACTTATTATCTTCAATTGTTACTCATAATTCTTTCTTATTTGATAGAATTTTGCACATTAGCTAGGGTGGAAATGAAAGAAAAGAAAGCCTGATTTCAAGGCTATAATAATCAGCAAAGAAACCCCAAATGTCAGTTCTAAGGGATGACCTTAATATAATTTCGAAATAAAATCAATAACATGTCTGCTGCTGCAAAGTCAACAATTTAGCTATATGAGAAACTTACGAAACCTTAATATAAGTAATCTAAACCTTCAAACAGGTTTAATCCCTTCCCTGTGTCTTAACTTAAATAGAATAAAATGAAAAGTACAAAACTACCTGATCAAAATATGCTACTGGTGTGTGAAAACTATTCCTGCTTATTTAATCTTTGTTTGTCTGCTTCTTCCGGTCTAACTTCTTTTTGAATAGATGGTTTGGACTTGTGCTGAGGAGAGAAATTAATGCACTAGAGAGGATAAGAGTGAGTTGATTCAAGTTTTGGGATCGAAAATAGTTAGATGAAGATCTAAAATGACATTAGTAGAATTAGTAAGAAAAGGACATGTCAATAAAGGAGGTAATAGAGAATACAACCTCTAATAGGATAGAATGATGGAAAAGAATACATGTGGTTGACCTTGACTAGTTTGTTGAGGATAAAGATCTTGCATACCTTTCTAATTTCTTTGGTATTTTTGTTGAGTTGGGCCGGATGGGGCTAGCCCCCTACTTCCATAGGTCCTTGGTTTGACCTCCTAATGAGAATTGAGGTCCTTACGCAGGCTTCTCATCTCCAAGACTTGCTTGCTCTATATGGAGTGCACCTACTAGGATGTATTTGCTTTACTCATACCTAATTACTTGCTACTGAACTTGAAGCACCTATGCTTGCTGGAGGCAGAAAATCTTAAAAAAGGGTTTGATTACTAGGATTGGTTTGAATCTTTGAAGGGATTGGGAGGACCCTCCCACCTAGACAACCTGGAAAAGCCTCCTTTATTAGTAATTAGGTATGTGGGAGGTTAAGTTAGGGTCAAGGTTCTTGGGAATTTTCCCATTTTCCTAGAGCTCTTTTCTTTTTATTATGCAGATAGTAAAGAGTTTGAGGAAAACAAGATTAAATACAAAATTATTCAAGAATTATGGTCTAGTTTTGATGCAAGGCTTTCTTGCCATCTTTTGTAAGCTACTTTAGTTATTATTGAGTTTTAATATTAAGTTTCTTTAGGTTAGAAATTTGTTATTTCGTGTTTTGAGTCCTTTTCCCATTTGGTTTAGAAGTTCTTAAGTAGTTTTTTTATTTTTATTATATTTATTTATTTTTTTTAAATATATATATTTTTAATGTTATTAGTAATTGTAGTCTTTCAAGAAATAGCTTATTTCTAGTTCTAGTCCTTCTAGGAAAGAATTTATTATGTCCTTGATAAAGGCTTTTTTGAAGTCAATATGATTGATAGTGAGATTGATTTGAATAAAAACTCCATCGGTTTATTTGAAGCTTTGAGGGTGTGATTTCCTTCTCCTACCTAAGTGCAATTGCTGAGGAAAACCTAGGTCTGATTGCCTAGTGTTCATCCTTCTTTAATCTCACTACATTCATTGTTAAACACCAAACAACTATAAAAATATCCAAAACCCAATCTTTTATTCACCTAAACCTACTTAAACCCTTAATCATCACTATATTCAAGAACCCCTCAAGATCTTATCAAGAAATCTAATTTAGTGTTGAACTCCTAAGATTCTACATCAAAATTGATACTAGAGCCCATTCAGGCTTCTGTCCAGCGTCATTTTCTCTTCCTCTTTTCACTTATGCTGCTGATCTTATCTTATGTAACATACTATTAAAAATATGGTTGATCTTTATCATGTTTATTTCTCATTTCATTCTCCTCTCACATTTTTAACCCTTCTTCCATTTCCTTCTTGTCTTATCATTCCCCTTTACTTCATAGTTTTACTAGGGTTTCAAGAATCTAACTGTTGGAGTTATGTCCAGATCTCAGGTTCGAAATCTTAGTATTTTCTTGCACATTGCTGCGACTTATTATGTTCTGGACAAAGGAGTCATTCATTTACATTATCAGAAGCTGTCTGGATCCAGAACCCTTAAGTTCTGGTTAATGATACAATGGGCAAACTTAACCACTGAGTTGACTAGTAAAATGGCTTAAGAGACTCACGTACACATTGATTTTACTGTTAATTCTTCATGCATCTGCTTCTCTTATATCATGCCCTGGTTGCATGTTTGGGAATGCTTACACATCCTTCAATACTTACATTGCAGAAAGTTAAAGATAGCTGGCGAGTTGTAAATCACAGAGATATTATACCAACCGTCCCTCGCCTGATGGGTTATTGCCATGTAGCTCAACCTGTTTATCTGGCAGCTGGAGATCTAAGAAATGCCATGGTGCGTAGTTTGTTTGGTCTATGTCCTGGTCTTTTTTTTTCCTTTCTCAAAATTTAATATATATACTTTTTTATAAGTAAGAAAATTTTTATTGAGAAAGGACTACTTCATACAAAATGAGTGAAGTAGGCAATAAAAATATTTTCAAATAATGAAGAAAAAAAAATTATGTACAAGAGAAAAGAGAATCTATAAACAACGGAAGGGAATCACTAGAAGTGAATCCCCAAGCTCATAACATATAGAACGTATGACAGGCTCTATAATTTGTTATCTTCATAAATATTTTTTGACATGCGCTGTATATATTTAACTTTATTCTTATGGATGGAAAGGATTAAATGGTGCTCTCACTAGATTGTGACTTGCAAGGTTGAAACATTGATTTGATTCCAGAGGAGTGTTAGCAACATTATACGTAACTGTCATTTTGAGAATATAACTTAAATGGCCTTGTATATGGATGTTGTGGATTTGGCATTTCCTGCCTGCTTTTCTTTCTAATGACCTCATCCATACATTAGAGACATGAATTATGAAGAAATTAAGGAACCATAAAGAATCAATATCTTTACATTACTTTTTTTTTCCCCATATAGTTAGAGCTTAGAACACCTTCAGAGAGCTGCCATTTTGCTAGATTGGAAAATTTTAACTTCAGTAAATTTGTTTAGCTTACTTATCCTGTTAACAGCTCTAGTGTTGTTTCGGGTTCTTTATGTTTTTGCCTCTTTAAATTAAAAAATTCATTTTTTTACCCCTCTTATAGCTTATTGGGTTATTCTGTTTTCAGTGGTAAAGCATTTCTTTACTCATTTAGCACCCTTATGATTGATTATATAATTTTTAATTTATTTAATTAAGCCCCCTATTTCTTTTTTTTTTTTCCCTCTCCAATGCGTATATAGTTTACTTTCAAGCCCAAACCACCAACATAAGAAATCAAAAGGATATCCTGATTTTATGTGGTCAGCAACTGTAATTCTTTTAGTATAGTAAATGCACTTTTTACCAACTTGTGTACTTGGCAGTATCAATGCTGAAAATTAGTTTCGCATTATATAAAAATTAGTTTGATAGCTGAATGATAAGTTAATTAGTCTAGTACATGCTATCCCAGGAAAATATGGAGCTTTCAGGAGATGGTTACCAAGGTGATGTGCTTGGGGAGTCCACACCAGATGTTCTTGTCATTGAATTTGTACGTTTCTACTTATTCATTTTCTCCTTCCTTTGAAATTATCATGTTTGGATGCCTATTCTTTTATATCTATCAATATATTAAATTTGGTATATAGGTTATGTGCACATTAAAGTTTTGAATTTGCAATACATATATACTAACATATCATGATATTTGCCTATATATTTGTAAACACTAATGTAAAATTTATAAATTACTGACAGTATTATCAATACAGAAAAGAAAAAGAAAAAAACAGTATCATCAATGTATCAACTTGCATCACCATGATATATTTATTGACATTACCATGACATCCATTAGCTGCAGCTAGAGGAAAAAATGGTTCAAAAACAGAGTATATTGGTCAGTTCAACTGGCTGAACCGTGAACTGTTCTCATTTCTAGTCTGGTTTAACCTCTATAAACTACCCTTGACATTTGCATGACTCAATCTGATTGACTGGTTTAACCAGATTGGGCCAGCTAATGAACTGCGATATCAAGTGAAATTTTATCAATTCAGTAAATTTTTAAAAAAGAATAAAATTCACATTTTAAACCTTTTCTCCCTGAAATACTCCATAAATCTTGGATTTTTTGAATCTAAATGTAAGGTTTAAATTATTTAATACATAGTTAATTAGTGTGTAAATTGTACTATATTATCTTATTGTATTATATATTTAATTATAATGTTTTGTGATAAAATTGGTTGAGCCAGTGTTTGAACCAGTGAATCAGCCAAACATGGAAAGTACAGGAGCACTAAAAAATGAAAAAGCGAAAAGTAGAAAACTACTAATACCTAATTTTAATTTCAAAAATGATATCACAAAAGGTAAGGAAGGACTATTGCCCAAAGACAACATCGAGTTACAATGCAGTTTATAATTCTTGTTATGCAGTGTTTGCAGCAAAAATGAAATATCAATGTAATTAACATATTAACCTTATATAAATAATATGCATGTATGTGAGCTGTATTGGAAGTGTGTTCCACAATTAATTAACCATGGAAGATGATGCGGAGGAATTCGATTGCATAGACACTAGGCAATAGTATTCTTCCTCAGGAATGGAGACTATTTGGAACAATCACTGGGTTTTTTGCTTAGGAGGAGATTGGTAAGGTGTGTAGGCTTCGAAAAGCCATTTATGGCCTTAAGCAATCTCCCAGGACTTCATATGAAGATTTCAGTGAAGCGGTAGTCGGATTTGGGCTACATTGTGTCAATTTGAATACTCTGCTCTCTCTTTTACCTCTTAGAAAGGGAAGATCTTATTAATTGTTATGTTGATGATGTAATTATTACTGGGGATGACATTAAGAAGGGAATTGATGAATAGGAATTCCTTCAAAACTCTTTTCAAATGAAGGATCTAGGAAATTATGTGTTATTTCTATGGTATTTTAGGTAACTTGATTTAAAGAAGGAATTAGTTTGCTGCAAAGAAAATGTTTTGGAAGAATCAAACTTGTTAAGCTCTAAACCAGCAGACACTCTTATGGATCCTATTGTCAAACTATATGTGGATTGTCTAGTTCTGGGGGATAACATCACTTGGTTGCCAAGTTGAACTATCTTATCATTATTTTTCTGGATATATCTTTTGCAGTTACTTCTGAGTTAGTATATGAAGGCATCTATTGGAGAGATAACACCTTGGGGAGTCTCCTTGAGTAGTTAATATAATATATGGGGACACCACCTAACCCATAAGACTTAAGCCTATAAGTTTGGTCACAACTATGTTATATTAACCACTCCCTCTTGTTGTTCCTATTCCAATGTGGGACTTCACTCACATTGGTCACTTATGAGTTGAAGCTTTTACATGTTTCGACGAGGCATGATCACCTTCAGATAGAAGATGTACTACTGGGTATTGTAATTTTCTAGGGGGTAAACTTGATCACTTGGGAAAATAAGAAACAAGGTGTTGTATCCCAATCTAGTACAAAGGCCAAGTATAGGGCCATATGTCAAGTGAACTTGTGTGGATTGAACGCCTTCCTAACAAATTAAGGTTTGATGTGTAGTTGGCAATGACTATGTATTGAGACCAAGCAACTGTTCATATTGCTTCTAATCCTGTGTTTCATGAGTGGACTAAGCATATAGAGTGGAATTGTAATATTTTTCAAGAATGAATACAAAGTGGTGTGAGCCCCCACAGTACATCTCCAATGTACTCGGGTTGGCTATGGAAAGAACTGCCTTGGGGAGAAGGGTGATAGAAACAAAATATGGTAGCATGTGGGGGGGGGGGGGGAGGGTGTTCTTGTAGCGTGCAGGGGCCTTTTGGGGTTGGTTTATGGAATTATATCAGAAAGGGGTGGGATGACTTTTATCCTTTTATCATCTTTAAGGTGGGGGATGGTTCTTGTATTAAGTTTTGGTGTGATCCATGGTGTGAGGGGCTTCCCTTGAAAAATATCTTCCCAGACCTTTACAATATTGCTAGTAACAAGGATGCTTCAGTGGCTGAGTTGTTGTTGTCCACAGAGGTAAACTACCATTGGAATATCCAATTTACTTGACCGGTTCAAGTTTGGGAGCTGGAGTCAGTTTTATCATTTATGGACCTTATATATTCTGGATCTTGGAGAAGGAATGGGGTGGATAAAATTTGTTGGAACCTCTCTACTAGGGGTGTTTTTGATGTTCATTCTTATTATACGGCCTTATAACCCCCAAATCCAGATTCTTTTCCATGGAAACTGTTGTGGAAACCAAAAGTGCCTCCGAAGGTTAGTTTCTTTATTTGGACAGCGGCATTGGGGAAAATTTTAACCATTGATAATTTGAGGAGGTGAAAGGTGGTGGCGGTGAATTGGTGTTGTATGTGCAAGAGGAATGGAGAGACTACTGAGTACTGACCATTTACTCCTACGCTGTCCAGTATCTCAAGAGTTGTGGAATATGGTGTGGTCACTATTTGGGGTTCCTTGGGTCATGCTGCGTAGTGTCGTGGAACTTTTGGCATGTTGGTCAAAAAGTTCAACAGACTCAGATCTAAGGTGCTTTGGAGAATGATCCCTCATTGTCTTATGTGGGTCATTTGGAGGAAGGAAGATACGTACTTTTGAGAGGAATGAAAGATTGATTCATGAGTTGAAGCTTCTCTTTTTTCAGACTTTGTTTGATTGGGCAAATGCTATGGGTGTTTTTATTTTTATATATTTACTTGAGATGCTTGATTTTTGTACATTCATTGTTACTTAGTTTTTTTTCCCCTGTTGCTTCTAGCACACAGCCTATGTGCTTTTTTTCCCTCTGTATTTTCTATTCTTTTTCCAATGAAGCTATTACTTATCAAAAAAAAAAAAAAAAATGTAACCTATCAAAAAAAGAAAAAGAAAGTGGTGTGATTGCTACCCGTATCATTAAACAAACTCTGCATCTAATCCAGTGCTATAATCATGTTAATAAACAAATTTTGTCTATGATCAGTGTACAATTTGATGACTACCTTGGGTAGTGTCCTATCATCCTCATATTTGGAGGGTTTTATTTTTGGTTTTTTGGGGGGGGGGGGGGGGGAGGGGTAGTGGCGGGGTGGTGGGGATAAATCCTCATATATGGAGTTTATAAATCTTTTGAATATCATATCCTAACTTTGTTAGGAGTGGTTAAATGCACACATTGTGTAATTGAACGCTCTCCTCTTGTGAATTAAAAAAAAATATTTATCAAAAAAAGATGTGTTTCTAGTTTCTACATTTTAACTTGCGGAATCAGAAATAGTGATTCAGAAGTTTAATGCTAATGTGACTTAGGTTTGGGTCACATTAATATACTGCAAAGACTGCAAAAATTGATGCCTAATTAATGAATAGGGCAATTTGATCTTTGTATTAATTATAATAAGAGACTTATTATTGGGTACCTTGAAGGGACAGTTTTCTTGCAGTTGTTTTTAAATAATTACAAGATATTTGGCATTACATGGATATGAGCTCTAAAAAATTATTAGTGTATCTGTTTTTTTACTAAAATCAGTTATGTATGTTTGTATGAATTTGGTGAAACTATGGTCAGCATTTAATCTGGCTTTTAAGATTAAGTTTTATTCTAAATGTAGGTATGCATAATTCTATTTTATTAATGTTCCATTTTATCTGCATGAAGAATGATTTTCGCTCTAAATTTCCATTATGCCTTTGGAGTTGATAAAATAAAATGATTCATGGAATGCTAATTACCATATGCTAGGTAGTAGGTACATCTGGACTCAATTAGATGGCACTGCAATTAAATCTTTTAAATTATGTAATTTTGTTCAGCACGAACTCTGATATCTAAGGAGGCTTAATTGAGGTCAAATTAGGAATTCAATGTGTAGTTGAGACTTTCGGCAAATGTAAAATCCTTTACCTACTCATTCATTACATAAACTTATATTCTTTGCTAACAATTTCTACAATACTGAAACCCTATTTGATGACTTCATATTCATCCCAGATGTACCATTTTGATTTCTGAACTCAATTCTGATTGGGAAAACTTTTGTACAGATGAAGGGTGAGAAAGAACTTATTGACAAGATTTTACAGACTGAAATAAATATATTCCGTTCGATTAGAGATGGGAGTGCACTTATGCAGCATATGGAGGATTTTTATTACATCTCATTGCTAGAGGTATGTTCATTTATATGAATAATCATAGGTTTTATATGTACTTCTTTTTATAGTTATCTTCACGGTTGCTAAGGCAATTGAAGCAAAGCTGATCAGTGCTGTTGGGAAATTGTTGATTCATTAGATTAATAGATCATATTTCTTTAAGTTGTTTGTGCCTCCTCTAGTTTTCAGTTTATGCATCATTGTTTGTTACCGAGTTTTAAATGGCTTGAATTTCTTTTTCTTTTTTCCCCTTCAGTATGTAAGATCGAATTACCAACCAGTTGCAAGTTTGCGATCCGATCAACAAGATAGCTTATCAATTAGCTAAGAAGGTTGTGATAACTCAAGGCTGGCAGCAAGGTTGTACATGTACCTTCCATCAGTTTGGATGTATAATTTAGATGTTATCAGGCAATTTGTGCCTGAAATAGAAAATCAATCCAATAAGAGTTCTATTAAATCAGTTTTTGAACTATAGTCATTAAATAGTGGTGAATGTCTATTACACACGTTTGAACTACACACACTGCCCAAAAACAACGGAAATCGTGACTCGTGACTTCACTTCGTTTTGGAACGTGTGTGCACTGTATTAAATTATGTACACTAGACATTTCCCCCAATAATACCAATACATCGGGTTGGTTTTACTTTAAATGATCATGTCTTTTTCCAAGTAGACATCAGTGGGAACAACAGAAGAAAGTAGATTCAAATCCAAAATGGTTGCTTTTAAGAGTAAAAATCTCAACCATAGTCATCTTGGCTGGATCTAGGCACAGATGAACTTTTTTTTTTTTTTTTGGGTGCCTTGAGGAACAGGTCACAAGATGATTCATATTGGCTGTACTGCCTACAGATGGCATGTAAAAGCCCTTTTATAAGAGAAGTGTTATGTCCATAATATTTTCACAACACTTTCATAACAAATCATAAGTGATAAGTTATTATTGGTTTTAATTTGAATATATTACTAAAATTACTTTTTAGCCTATCATTAACCGCCCATAACAATTTTTCATTTAAAATTTGTTGAATAATGTTATGGATATAACATTTTTTTCATAAGAGTTGGATCACTTAATGTTGCAGTAAACTTCTTGCAAGCTGTCATCATTCCAAAGTTGTTTAGAAATTCAGCAGGAAGCTGTCTGAGAATGTTGAAGAAGATCTAAGTTTGGAATATATGGAATGTGACTTTCTCATGAGAGTAACTGACGTGCCCATAGCATGGTGATTCTCACTGGCCATGTTTGTAACTTACCGATAATAGGTTTTGCTTACACTACAAGATGATTAAAATCGAACAATACACGATGATTAAAACCGGGTGGTAGAAGATGGTAACTAAACCATATTACAGACAGTACTTGAATACAAGCATGAAGCAACAATGCCAGACTCATTTATCCAAAAAAGGGTAGAAAATAATAATAATATTGTTTCTCTAATTCTAAAAAAAAAAGAAATAAAAATTGAACCACTTCCAAACTCACTCTCTCATTTAGCAATTCTCTTCCAAAAGCTTTTATTCGGCCGACTGCAATTTGTCACCTTGGTGTCTGTCTGTTTAATTTTTGGTGCATGGAGTCCAGGTGACCCTGTGCCTTTTTTTTTATAATTATTCTGCTTAGTGATTGACTTGCCTTTCCCAGCAATTCGGAGAGAGTCGGTTACCTTTCTGGTTTCAACATTCCACCATCCTAGTTGAAAACCACCATAGTTTTTTTATCTCCTTTCCATCCTCAGCAGCAACACGTTGGATATCCACTCCCACTGAATTCAAATTTGAAAACCCAGCCTTTGAATCCGCCACAATAAATTCTCCCGATATTGCTGTATCCGTTTCCGCCAAATTAGCCGATAATTTCTGAAATTGATTGGTGAGACCCGATATTTCCGTGTTTTCCATCACTGGAACATTATAGCCAGCCACCGCCACCGCAATCCCTGCTGCATCTGCATCCCTTGCTGCCGCCGGAGCCACCATGTCAACCCCATCTCCATTAGTAATCAGCGGTTTCATCTCTTTATTCTCCTCAATTTCGTCATAATAGCCTCGGACCTCCACGAAAGTTTTCCTTGAAGGATTGAATTGAGGAGCACAAATCCACGGGCCAAATTGCTGTTTGTCTACAGTCAGTGTTCCTTTGCTTTTGATCCAAAGCTCACAATCTTTATCTTCATGGGAAACAAGACCACACCAATAACAGATACTGCGTAATCTTTCATACTTCAAAGATACCCACCAAACACTGCTTTCACTTAGTCTGATTTTTCTACATCTGCACAACGGTTGTGAGATGTCAATGACCACTCTTACTCTCATGAAACTTCCTCCCTCCATCTTTGTCTTGTCTTCCAATTTAACCACTGTGCCTAGAGTTTCTCCAATTCCCTCTGCTACCTCATAGTTCATATAACGCACTGGCAAGTTATGAATCTGAACCCAGAATGTTGCTGTGTTGAACTTCAGATTATTGAGTGGTATATCATCATCATAGCGCTGAAACAGGACCAAATGGTTGTCGAAGCTCCATGGTTCACACATTACCACATTCTCTGCATCATTCTCGGAGTCAAATACAAAAAGCAGTGTATGCTCTCCTGCTTTTCTTATCCGAAAACCCTTTCGTGTTCTCCATAGTGGCCTGAAAGCTCTTGACACATTTTCAATATTCAGCACTCTTCTACTCAGGAATTTGGCTGCCAAGATATATTCTCGTTCTGGTTTCTGTTTGCCTAAATGATCAATATCTTTTTCTTCTCTCTCAGATAACGTAAGTTTATTCCATTCTCGATTGATATCTTCCATCTCTTACACACTCAACTGTTTCCCTAACCCCACGAAAAAAATAAAAACCCACCAAGCCCTACCAAAAGTCTTGCTACTAGAGGAAACAAGATTTCCTTCTCGTAGAGGAGGCAATGTAATTCTACTGCCTAGAAGGTTGGAAACCTCCAGCCCTTCTCACGTAGAGAAACCCTCCTAGCAGTTTGAGCTTGTTGAGAGAGAGAGGGAGAATAACGTGTTTCATAGTTCGAGAGAGAGCCAGGCAATATGAGCGTAGGGCAAATATAATAGTATAATGGGCCTACTATATTTTGGAATGGGCCTCTTATATTTTGGAAACTAGGGGGCGTTTGGTAGAACAATGTTGTTTGTATTTTTTAAAAATACGTGTGGGTGAAAAAATATATAGAAATACGTGTAATATTGTTTAAAAACTGAAAACATGTGTTTAAACACATGTACCAAACGGATCATAGAGTTTTGGAAACATTATGGCCAAATATTTTGGTCAATGGTCAACGGGCTAAACCCAAGTTGGATTTGTTGATGTGGTTGAAGCGATGATGTGGCTTGATGATGTGTGGCACTAACATGGCTTGATGATGTGGCATACTAACATGGCACTGAATGTCTACTATGCTAATGTGGCACTAGGGCTTATGTGGCAAATAGAGAGGTTGTCATGTGGTGAAGTACATCTAGCTACCATGTGTCTGGTGCGTAATGGCGTGTGGAAGTGGTGTGAGATCTTGCCAATGTGTGGGTACGTGTTTCGAAAGCCTGAAAGTTTTAGTATCGCGTGTGGTGTGTGCAACAACAAATTGGGATGTTTATGATTGGGTTTTTATTGTGATTGTCCAATTTATCAAGTCATGGGTGTGATTCGTCAAGGTGATGAACGAAAGGACTGAATTTGAGAGTTCCAATAGCTGTGGGTTTGACAACGATGACATGCTTTTGATGGTCTATTGTTTTAGGCATTACTGATACCATATTGAGAGAGAGAGAGAGAGAGAGAGAGAGAGTAATATGTATATATTATTGTGTACTTCATTGTACAAGAGAGAGCCTTTATATAGGACACTATGTGTGAAGTACAAGCCATATATATGAGTGTATTACGGGAACAAAAGTACAATGGAATTAAGGCTAATGGACTAGTCTAACATATATACTAAGAGTATTAGCATCTGGGATTGCAAAAAATGTTATATTTTATTATCTAAAAAACTATTTTATTTATTATACTATCTCACTTTACAATACATCCAACGTTTTAGATTTAATTTTTACATATAACACATTAAAATAATATATCTACACAATAAAATAATATATCACAACTTGAAGAAGGAGGAGAGAGAAGAAGAATAAGAAATATTAATAAAAAAAGGAGAAAGAAAATAAAAAACAATTAAAAAAATACCAACTTACTATAGTAATATCTTACTTATAAGATGTTATTGTAACTTAGTATAGCTGAATTGTAAAATTTTTTACAACTGTCCTCCTGAATAATGACCTCTTTTTGTAGCTTTTTTTTGGGGGGGGGGGGGGTGTTGTTCTAATGCTCTAATAGAGCTTTAATTCTTGTGGACAGTTTTGGGTAAAAAAATGTTATGTATGGTTTTATTTTTTGATTTTCTGAATAAGGTTTTTGTTTTCTATTTTTTGTAGATCATATGCTATGATATAAATTCTAGCCCATCAATATTTACCCATAGATCAATATTTGATTTACTCAAGGAAAGAAAAAGAAAGAAAAAAAGAAGAAGAAGGTAAATCTGTGATTCTCTAGTAGAATTTCATAAAAATATTCATAAACAAAAATTGGTGACTAACAATATATATATTTTGAGAAGGAGACTAACAATATTTAAGATTTAGATTCTCAAGAGTTTATAGAGTATACTACTGTAAGTGTTGAAATTTTTATGGCCCAAGTCCACTGAGAATAAGGGAGTCCCTTCCCTTAGGTTAAGCCCAAAACAATATAATTTGTATGGAGAGTGGGAAATTGACTTAAGTGGGCTTGGAATTAAGTCTAAGATTAAGGCTGAGGATCCGAAGGTAAATAAAGTGGAATGATTCCAAAGAGTAATCTAAGGTTAATGCAGCCTTTGGGCATGCACGAGGATGTGTTCTTGTATAAAATTTATACAAGTTCTTCCTTCCACACCTTTACATTATGTTCATTCCTATCTTCTTAATTATGCTTTCTTCAAAAATTCTGAATCCCTTCATTTAAGAGATTCTATTTCTTTATATACTCTTTTTTCTTTTCATCTTGGCCCTCCACTTGTATACATCTAGGCTTTCCTTTGGACACTTGTCCCTTCCAAGTTTTGATGAAGGTGGTAGAAGAGGATGCTTAGTTGTGAATCTATTGTTCAGGTGTCATTTCTTCATCAATGTAGTTGATAAGATTGTTGACATGTATTCAATGCAAATGTGATAAGTAACCTTTTTCAGGAAATATCTCTCCACTGTCTTGGCCCTCTCCTAGAAGATTGTTTTTTCTTCTCGGGCGCTTGTGTGACGCTATGCATCTTTCCTATCCTCTTCTCGGGTCAGAGATGCTTATAAATGAACTGGTGGAAATGCCGTTTTTCTCCCTCCTCGGTCCTTGGACTTCCCACAACTACAGTATAGAGTTCTTTATATATATTAGTTGCAAACTAGTATTTAGGAATATTTGTGGCGATTTATAAAGCTATCAATGTGTATTATTTAAATAAGTAATATGATTCATTAAAAAAGTTATTTAACTAAAATTAAGACAAAGTTTGGCTACAAATTTGGTTGTAACCAATGGCTACAACTACATTCAATATCTTTTTAATAGATGTGGATTTTAACAATTCTACCATTGGATCACTTTTTTTTTCTTATATTTTTAATGCTTGCAAAACTTTCGAAAAAAAAAAATCATTAACTATGTCATCAATCAAATATTTAAATTTCAAGTTTTTGTAGTCTAAAATGCTTGTATAAAAATAAGTTTATGTATCCAATAGTAATTAATATTTGATTGACATAAAATTTGATATGTATGTTAAGAACATAAAACACAAGTAATCTTATTAGTTAAATCTTTAAAATATGTAGTTTTTTATTTTTTATTTTATATATTATATATAAAGAAAGATTCATTTAGGAATTTATTTGTCAATTGATGATGTGACAACATCTTATCCATCTTTTAAAAAAGAACATCTTAACCATTTATTTTAATACAATGGTGGGAATTTAAAGAGGAATAATGTTAAAGATAAAAATTATTTTACAAAAAATAAGAGGAATAATGCTAGACTGAAGCAGATGAAAATAGAAACACGGTAAACTACTAACATGATGGTCCAATTATATATACAAAAATACGTCTTAGCTAACACTCGAATGTAATAATAAAGATCAACTTTCAAAGTTTATCCTTGATGAATATATAGAAAAATAGAAATAATGGACAAATATGTTGATTTATAATTCGATGAATAGATCATGAACTCTTTTTACACATCAGTTCTTTGTTATTGATGATGTACAAATTCGTAAGTGAGTTGATCTAGATTTATTTGTTTTTTTTTTAATTATTTTTGTCTACTATGTTCCTCTCTGGCTCATCAGAATTTTCAACTTTTTTTTTTCCTCCAAATTAAGAACCTTAGGTGTAAGGATCAATATATACTAAAAAATTCCTCAACTTTATTTCCAAATCCATATTACTTTTTCAAAGGTTTCATGTTATACAATCCTTTCCTACGGTTACATCAAACAAACCCCATCCAAATCTAAAATCAATATTAAAATCTAGTGGCTTCACCAGCATCTTCTGATTTTAGAGACGCAACTGGACACATCTGAATGAAAAGGAATTGTTTAAAGCCATTAGGCTACATCATTAATGCATATTGATGAAGCAAAATCTCGTTTGTCTCTCTGGAGTTCGTCCAGATGGTTCCAGATAGTACTTTGACGAACCTACAGGGGCAAGAACTTATCCGAATGGTCACCGGCAAACTGATGAAGCAGAATCTCGTCTGTCTCTCTGGAGTTCGTCCAGATGGTTCCAGGTAGTACTCTGACGAACCTACAGGGGCAAGAACTTATCCAAATGGTCACCAGTGTGGTGCCTGCCACAACGCCTCTGATGGCAAAGTCAGTGTAAAAGAAAGCGATAGTCAAAATATCAAGAATAACTTAGTATAGGCTGTGATGTTGTCTCCGTACCTTGTATTGGTGTTGCGAGGGTTTTATATACCTTTGGGGATTATAGTCGTTGGGGTGTTACTGACTCCCCTGATAACGTCTCTGGTGGAGTTATGGGTTTCAATACGTTTCTACTGGTTCGTCCAGCTGGTCTTGTAACGGTTGAGACTTTATTGGCAGCATTGAATGGCATTAACTCTTTCTCTGATGACGCGGATACTGGTCATGTTCGTCCGTGAAGGCTTCCTCGTCTATGTTTTAACTTCGTCAGTCCCATCACATATGTCAATGCCTGTGTGTAGTCTAAGCTCTAAATCATGCCTTTCATCTTTCTAAGCATAGAGTTCGTGAGGCCTATGTCTTACTGTATTTATCAACATTTTGCTATTTTCTTCTGATCGACATCCTTGTAGGCCGTATGCCTTACACTGAGGTTTACAACAGGAAGTGCTCCTAAATTTCTGTTAGGGCAGAAAATTGAAACTTCAAGGACTCTCTCTCACATTCATAAAGATCAATACAGGGACCTGAAATACTTTGATACCTGTCCTCCTGAAGTTCTTGGGCCAACAGAGATAGAAGCAATGTCTACATAAATTTGGGTAGTAATAAATACAATAACACAGGCCTGATACACATCATGATAAGAACAATTAGCCCCGTTAAATTATGCTCACTAGCTACTATGGCCACTAATATGTATCAGTTGGTAAAATTTATTATCAAATCTCTATCACATTCCGGTAAGATGAAATTGCACTCAACCTGATATTCAGAAAATTGAATGGCCATTGTCTTTAAAATTTTGTCTTCTGTTTAAATTAATTTATGAGCTTCCTGAAATCCAGTGGGAAAAATATTCAATTCAAGAATCAAAATCACACCACTAAAGTCTTCTCTTGAACTAATAAATACCAGCACTTCACTACAGAAAATAGTAGTTTTACTTGCATATAATCAAGAAACACAATGAAACAAGATGGAAAACAAAGTAACTGGTACATATAATGAATTCTCTAGCAGAAAGGTGATCCAATGCCAGTTGATGGCAAGATTGCATACAATATAGTACAATCATCAGCGTCCTCCAATACAATAATTTTTTTGTACTTCTATAAGGATTTCAAGGAATTGATAGTTCCTGTGAAAAGAAATGACCAAGCAAAACACAGAAATGGCTTTGAATATCAAATTAAAGGCATAGTAGAAAAGTTCTAAAAACAGTACCTCAGCCGATAAGTATAAGTTTTCAACAGATTTCAATTCTTTCATTATCTCATTCATTGGAATCTTCTCAATCTGCTTCCAGATAAATATGCACGGTTCACCCCCAGAAAACACTTTAATTTTATACCCCAAAAAACTTGCAAGATGAAATCCTAATTAAAGTGACAATCCACTCAACTGATCCTGAAGCATGTACTTAGTATATTACATGTAATGATTCGAATATTCTTCAGAAACTGAATTAGCACAGAGCATTAAGTGTGTGTATATATATATATATATACATATACATATACATATATATTTTTTTTTTGGAGAAAAAGAGCATTAAGTATTTAACTGCACAAAAAGAATTTTATAAAGATCTCTTATAATTGATTGCGTTTTATCATTATACCAAGACATTAATTAGTTTTATTTAAAACTTCAAAATTGTAAATTAAAATAAACCAATTTCATTTTCCACAAATAAGAAGTTTTTAATAGAATAACTAATTGGCTGTTATTAAAATAAAATAAAATAAAATAAATTGGCCAAAAATAGACTTTTTCCCTTTATATAATGATAATAATAATACCATGATAAAACACAACAATATAAGAATTTTAATCCACTATAAACAATCAAAGGGAATTAAATTTTTCTCATTAAAAAAAAAAAGGATTTATAAAAATGGGGAAATTAAATCAAAATAAAAAGACAACAGTTTGTCCACTACATATATCGCCAAGGATAATCCGACACTATATCGGATTCAAGTTCAAATCCGAAGTCGTCTAGGACTTTTTTCAACTCCAAACCGACTTGAAGTCAGTTTTCACATACCCTAACGAATACTGGTTGTTTACCAAAAAAAAAAACGAATACTGTTTTTTTTTTTTTTAAGTCGGCAACAAATATTATATATATCATGTGGGGGGTTTTAAGTCCTCAACGAAAAAAACAAGAATTTCTTGGATTCAAGTTTCAGTCTCTCTCTAAAAAAAAAAAGAGGCATTTTGATCATGGCTGAAAGCAGTAAAAGAAGAAGAATCTTCTACGACCAAAGGGAAACCAAAGTACTCATCATCTTCATGGTCAGACCTCCCTACCGAACTCTTGGAACTTATCCTCAAAAAGCTTTCCTTCGTTGACGTTATTCCCTTCAAAGCTGTTTGTTCTTCTTGGAGATCCGCAGCTGCACAATTACAATCACAATATCATTCCATTCATATTACTCCATGGCTCATGCTTCCCAATGGCCAAGAAGATGACCATACATCTCGCTGCTTCCTTAATCTCGCAGAAAACAAGGTTTACAAGTTCGAGAATGCATTTGAGTTTGAGGGACTTGGTAATGACCCTTGGTGTGTGGGCTCTTCTCACGGTTGGTTGGTGATTTTGGACGATGAAGCCAACCCACTTGTCTTTAATCCCTTCTCTAGAGTTCAGATTGAACTCCCATTGTTTCCCAATGAATTCAATCCAATCATGATCCAATTTTTGCGGAAGAAACTCATCACCAAAGCTGTCTTGTTGGCAGACCCATCACGTTGCAAAAACTTTGTGGTGGTAGTGATCTATGGTTTTCTGTCAAGGCTTGCATTTTGTAAGCATGGAGACACAACATGGACCAACCTCAGCGATGCAGCTGATCAAGTCTACCGTGACATTATATGCCACAATAATCAGCTTTACGCATTGGATGACAATCTTTCAGTGAAAGTATGGGATTTTCAAGGTCCCTCTCTCAATGAAATCATGACCATTCCACCTTTGACACTACTAAAAGATGTTGATAGTACTCGAAAATTTTCTAGAGACATTCGTGTTTCAACGCAGATCTATCTGGTGAAGACCTCAAGTGAGATCTTGTTCATCGAACGGTTCATTCGAAAATCTTTTAAGGAACTTAGTACCGAAGACGGCACACAGACTGTGGTTTGCTCATGTAGTACAAAGTTGTTTTATGTCTTCAAGTTAAATTTGAGAGAGCAAAGATGGGAAAAGGTAGAGTCTTTGAACGATCAGGTTCTGTTTTTGGGTGAAAATCAGTCCAACTTCAACCTCTGGTTTCTGCACCTGAATTTTATGGTTTGCCAATTGAAACTCCTCCAAATAATCCGTAGTCTAGCGGCCATTAACTGAGGTTGATTTACGAGCTCCACTTGTCCTAATTTCATTCCGATTGGACCAAATCCCCCAAGCAATAGTAAACAAACAAGCCAAAGCCTGAACAGATCATTGCTTCACGTTCCGAGCATACCATGCCAAATCAAGGAATTCATTAACCTCCCCTAAATCAGCACCAAACTCCACATTAGCAGCTGACCACACCTCCTTAGCTCTAGCACAGTGCCAAAAGACATGACCCGAGGACTCCACAGCTACCCCGCATTCTTCACAAATGTTATCTGGGATCACCTTCCGAGAATACAAGTTGGCAAAATGTTTCTGCAAGCTCGCCAAGCAAAAGCCTTAATCTTATTAGGCATAGGCAGCTTCCAAATACACCTCCAGAAAGAAATCAACTGCTGGGAAGACAGACTCTCACCCTGTTGAATATCAGCCATGACTATGCGAGTAATCTGATAAGCACTACTAACAGAAAACCGACCTGTTGGAGTAACAGCCCATATCAGTCTATCTTTAGGCAGTGTCGGGCTAAGGGGAATGGAGAGCATAGCTTCAGCATCAAAAGGAAGGAAAACTTCATGGATAATATCAGACTTCCAGGTGGCTGTCTCTGGATTGATAAGAGCAGACACCTTGGCATCATGTGGGAAAAAGTGAGGGAAACCACAATCCAACAGAATTACCATTGCCAATCTGCCACTAATACCCTATTTGAACAATCTTTTGTGCCGCCACTATGCTACGCCATGCATAAGACGGATTCCTCCCCAATGATGCACTCAGAAAATCACCATGAGGAAAATATTTAGCTTTAAAAACCCGGTGAAATAAAGAATTTGGACAAGTCTGAAGTCGCCAACTCTGCTTGGCTAACAAAGCAATATTAAATGCCTTCAAATCTCGAAATCCCAAGCCTCCTTCCTCCTTTGGAGCCCACATTTTGTCTCAACTTAGCCAAGCCAATTTTTTTATGGTTTTCCTGCTGCCCCCACCAAAATCGCCTCACCAACCTAGCAAGATCATCACACAAAGCATTAGGGAGCTTAAAACAACTCATAGTATGAGATGGAATAGCTTGGGCCACTGGCTTAATCAAAATTTCCTTGCCAGCATTTGAGAGGAGCTTTTCCATCCAACCAGATAATTTATTTCCAAATTTATCCTTAAGATCATTAAAAGTGTTACGTTTAGACCGCCCTACCAGAGAAGGTAATCCCAGATATTTTTCATGCTGCTGGATCACTGGAACCCCAAGCTACAGTTGTATTTCCTCCTGAATTGCACTTGGAGTATTTCTGCTAAAAAATAAAGCAGTTTTACTCCTATTTAGTTGTTGCCCCAACATTGCTTCATAAACTTAGAAGAGTTGTTGCAATATTTCACACTCTTCCAAAAGTAGCTTGGCAGAAGATCAGGTTGTCATTTGCAAAGAATAGGTGAGAAATACGAGGAGCACCACGACAAACAGCCACTCCTTTGAGACTACCTCTTTCCACCTGTTGTCTAATTAAACCAAATAAGTCTTCTGCACAAAGTAAAAATAGAAAAGGAGAAAGAGGGTCCCCTTGACAAAACCCCTAGAAGGAATAATACGCCCTGTAGGTTTCCCATTAATTCGAACAGAATAAGTAACAGTGTAAACACATCTCATTACAACCTCCACCATTTTCCTATGTATACCAAGCTTTTCCATTATACCCTTCAAACAAGCCCACTCCACCCTATCATACACCTTACTCATATCTAATTTCAAGGTCATCTCCCCAATTTTCCCAGTTCTTTTCTTACTGATATAGTGCATAGTCTCATAAGTAACAAGGATATTATCAGTTATGAATTGACCCTTAGTTAAAGCACTTTGGTTTTCACTGACAATGCCAGACAAGACGGTCTTAAGCATATTAGCCACAGTTTTAGAAGCAAGTTTATAAATGACATTACAAAGGCTTATAGGTCTATACTCAGTTATCTTAACGAGGATTTTTAACCTTTGGTATAAGGACAATGTGGGTGTCATTAAAATCCGGAGGAGTTATCCTATGATTCAAAGAATTCAAAACTACATGTGTAACACAATCACCAGAAAGAGACGAAAATTTTTGACAAAAGAGATGAGGCATACCATCAGGATCTAGAGCCGTTGTTGGGTGCATTTGTTTTAGCGCTTGTTGCACTTCCATTGCTTGAAAGTCTTGACCTAACAAACAATTCATGGGTTCAGCAACCACGGCTTGAACAGTCTCAATAACTCTCTCAATATTAGACGGGTTGGAAGTGGTGAAAAGCGAAGAAAAATAGTCTATGACAATGCGTTCAATTGCCTCCAGGGATGTCTGCCAAATACCAGAGCCGTCCTCCATACCTTCAATCAAATTTTTTAGATTTCTATTGGAAGCTTTGACATGAAAAAAGCGAGTATTTCGGTCACCAGCTACCAAATACATATTTCTAGAACGTTGGTGCCACATGACCTCCTCGGTGTTAAGCCACGAATTCAATTCCTTCCTCACACTTCTAATTTCCTCACTATGTTGATCAGGTTGCAGCTCAAGCCTTTGAAGAGTGGTTCGTAAGGCTGAAATCCAGCGCCCCACATGGCCAAATTCTACCTTATCAACGTTGTAAAGCCTCCTTGTATGACTGGAGGCAATTTTGGATCGGAAAGCCTGTTGAGAATGATAACCCATACTCCCAAGCTTTATTAACCACATCTAGACAATGAGGGTCCCGAAGCCACATGGCCTCAAAACGAAACAACTTCCCTTGTCTCATTCTGCTTCTAGTGTCATGACCCCATTGAAGACAAAGCATGCAATGATTAGACTCTATTGTAGAAATACGAACCACCTTCACATTAGCAAACTTTCGCATCCACTCTTCATTAGCCAGTGCACAATCCAATCGAGCCCATACACTATCTCCATTCTCAAAGTGTCTAGACCAAGTATATCTAGGACCCGAGTACCCCAAGTCCCTAAATCGGCAAAAATCCACAACCTCACGGAATCTATCCATTTGTTGTTTCAGTCTAAGCTGCCCTCCCAATTTTTCAGAATTTCTGAGAATTTCATTATAATCACTGATACACAGCCATGGCAACGTATTGTGACGTCCAAAAGCTTCTAAAATTTGCCAAGTTTCTTCCCTTTTACTAGTATCCAATTGGCCATAAAAGCCAGTAAAGCGCCAACACCTTTGCACAATACTACACACAACCTCAGCATCAATGTACCATTTTGAATAACCCTTGATGTTAACAAAAGTCTCTTGTTTCCAAAGAAGAGCTAGACCCCCACTTCTACCCTCACTTGGAACAATTAATCCCTGGGTAAAACCAATTGAATTTTGAATTTCCTTCATCTTGTGTTGTCTTTTCCTCGGAATCGTAGTCTCCATGAGGAAAACTAAGTTGGAAGCTTCTTTTCCAACTATGCTTTAGAGAGCCTAAACTGTGTGGTGGTTCCCAAGCCCCCAACAGTTCCAACTAAGAGTACTCATTACTTCCGGCGGTGTTGCCTTATAGCCACCGCCGATCGAAATTCATTTTTCAAAAGAGCACTCACCTCAAGAACTTCATCATCTCCCCGCCTTTTCTTCACCTCTGGGTTCTCTGTGGACTCAAAAATACAGAATTATGGCTTATGTTTATGTTTAGTACCCACCTCAGCATCTTTAAAATCTACTACACCCATATGCATAGGCTAGTGCTGAAGTCTCTTCCATGTTCTAGTATTCAGTCCTACACAAGTAGCATTTTCCAGCCCACTAATTGGCTGGCCCAAGCCCACAAAAAATGATTCGGTCCCATGCTGGTCCTGTGCCTCCAAACCTGTTTGACTAAAGTGACTCACATCCTCCTTATTCATGTGTGTACCTATCCTAGGCAACTCCACCTCAGCTTGAACTGAAAAATCCACCACATTAGAATTTGTCTCTGCCAAGGTTGACTCCTCCACCATAATCATTCTAACCCCTTGGCCATTGGCCTTACTCACTTCTAGAGAAGATAATTCATGTATTCCCTTAGTAGGGTGCATGTGTCCCTCTAACTCCATGTCAATTTCCTTTAAATGATTTTGGAAAACATCTCATCCCTCAATATATCTGATACTGTACCCTTTAATGGAAGACTCGTCCCCATCCCACACTCACCTTCCAAGCTTGTCTCAGATGCCCTCTCTTCACCTAGTTGCACATCAGCATGGCTAGGCAACTCTACTTCTTTGTTCATAATTGGTGTCTCACTCGAAAAAACTAGCCCTCGACCTGAAGTTGCAACAAGAGCCCCTATACCACACACTCTTACCACTTTTTTCTAAAGCAAACTTGGAGGGTCAGCCTTTAACCATAAGCCATATTCTTGATTCTCTGCTCTCAATTCTCCTTTACTTTAAAGCCACAGATCATACTCCTTAGAATTGTGATTCAAGACTCCACACCAATGACAAAATATAGGTAAACATTCATAATGAAACGACACCCATCCCTCCCTGTCCGAACTGAAGCGAACCTTCCTACCTCTACATAATGGCTTGTGAACATCTATCTCTACCCTAACTCACATAAAATTGCCACACTCTGTCTCAGACCTATCATAAGAATGAATTACTTTCCCCACAGCCTTGCACAGGTTTTCTGCCGTTTCTGTGACCATACGTCAAACAGGTATATCATGGACTTGGACCCAAAACTTCACAGTATCAAATTGAAGCCTCTTCAAAGAACTATCATCCTCATATCGTCGCAAGACAACCAAATACTTGTCGAAGCTCCATGGTTCCCCCAACAACACTCGGTTAGCATCAACTTCATTCTAAAAAATGAACAACAAAATATGGTTGCCCATGTCTTGAATTTCAAAGTCCTGCTTAGTACGTCACAACGATTTTAGAGTTCAAGCAACGACCTCAATGTTCAGGGCACGTTTCGTGAAGAATTTAGCCGCCAGCATGTATTCTTTCCTACATACTTGGTTTTCGAAGTTGAAGACTTCTCCCTTATTCTCAGATAACGATAAGTGAGTCCAGGCCTATGCAAGGTTCTCCATCGTAGATTAGTGCACCCCTTATAGAAACTTGAAAAACCTAGCCCTCAACGCAACAAGTTACGTGAGGGAACAAGATTCCTACAAAGTAGGAAACGAAATTCTACAAACCAAGGTTTCTAGCGCCACCAGAAGACCTAGGTCAGAGAAACCCTCTACGGTAACTATTTTCTCTTCTTATAATCATATCTTTGCAATTACTTTTTTAATAACTCTTACTAAATAAATAACTGATTATCTAATTGAGTTAGCCTTTTGGGCTAGCTTAATTGGGCTTAAGTATGTGACTTGGGATAGGACTAAAGGGACTAATAAGACTCTAGCTCCAATGAGCGTCAGACTTATCTGTCAACTCTTAACAAGCCCAAAATTACCATTAATTATATAACAAGTACCGCTATGGAAATATAATTGCACTCTAGGCTTTATTAATAAAGCCTAGAGTGCAATTATTATATCTCAATACTCTAATATGATATCATTTGAACATTCCATGAAATATCCATAGTGGCTAAAATCATAATAAACTGTCATTTTGTAAAAAACTATTTTATTCTTTGAGTACCCAGTTTAAAGTCCAGCATGTGGAACAAGTATTTTAAGCCACTACTTGGCGTAGAAGCTAATTTCTACCACCCGTGTAGGAGGGGTAGTGGCGATGGTGTTAGAATGGGACATATTGGAGTGTCATGACAAGCACATCTATAATAATTTTTACTTGTTTGGCCTGCTAAATAGTAATCGTCAATACACAAGGTATTTCTAGATGAAGATTAGTTTATAAGTGTAGGTAAGTGCTACACAAAATTTTGACAAGAGGATAGAAATTATTTTGGTAGTCCTTTGTCAAAAAATACTCCTAGTGATTTTTGATCCCATGATACCTTGAGAAGTTGTAGAGATCAAAGATTGGAAGGAGAGAAGGGGAATGAGGTAGTGTTTGACAAGTTAAAAGTACTTTTGTGGTGCTTCAAGCACACTTTGCAATTATTCATGGAGCTGCACATTTATTCAAACTTGAAACTCTTACAAGACATTATGATGGCAAGCATAATATTGAACAACATGATTATTGAAGATGATAACATGATTATTGAAGATGAGCATCATCTCAATGGAGCTGAAAGCTTTGATTATGAGCAATTTGATGAAACTACCCATGACCCAGTGTCACATGATCATATGCCTGAATTTACGGAGTTCATTGATCTCATCTTCAAATTAGAGATAGAGGAACTAATTCTCACCTCCAATCAGACCTTGTAGAGCACTTGTAGCAACTACATAGCAAATCATAGGTCCTTGTAATAATGAATTCCTTATTTGCACGATATTATTTATGTTAAACTTCATTATTTATGTTAAATTTCATTTATTATTTATTATTTGTACAATTTTGTGGGTTGAGGTAGCAGCGGCGTTGTGGTGGCTGGGATGGAGAGAGGAGAGAAAAAAAAAATCTTTAAATGAAGTAAGAAATAGAGTATTGAGTCTAATGTGTGTGCATAAAAAACATGGATAGCTAAACTAGTAAAAATAAAGTTTTTTGGGTTAGTTTAACTTAGTAGCGTGCAAAAAACCGATAAATTGAAAAAATCGGTTGAAACTGCCCAAACCAAGTCCAATTTTTCGATTCAGTTTCTGTTTGAATTTCTTGAAACTGAAATATTTCGGTTTCGGTTGCAGTGTCCCATGCAAAAATACCAACCTGGTTTATATCAAGAAAGTTCCTACTTACTTACACCAAAAATTGATTGATATCTTAGTCTAATAATAAATAGTTATTATCAAGAACGGATACCATAGATTTGAAACTCTATAAAAAAAATAATAATAATAAAAAAAAAAAAAGTTCCTAGGAGCGAAGTGGCAAAGATGGGCGTGTTCACACTTTTAACTCAGGTTTAACGCTTGGTAAAAGCTTTTTTTTTTTTTTTTTTTTTTCATTATTAACACAAAACTACATCGTTTTGGGTTTGTTTATAATCCTATGTTTTATCTCCTCTCCCCCCACTTCCTTCCTCCTCTCCATTCTGCCATTCTCCCCCACAACTTTCTTCTTCTCCATTTCTTTTAGTCTCTCTGAAACAAAGTTGCACACAAGCGGTACCACAACCTTCTTCTTCTCCATTTCTTTTAGTCTCTCAGAAACAAACTTCAAGAATCCCAAAAACGTTTAACCCCCAAAAAAAAAAAACGATCTTCTTGATTTTGAGTATATGTTCCTTGTGTTTGCTTGATGCTCGGTGTTTGGGTGCTGAGAAAGTGTGGGAAAGCAAAGGGAAATAGGTTTTTTCTTATTTTGGTATGTTCTCTGAATATATTCATGATTTGAGTATATTGTTTTTGTGTTTGCTTGGTGTTTGGGAGCTGAGCTGCGACCTTTTGTTGTAGATGGTAGCTTAGTCTTAGGAGGAGGCTGATTTGAATTCTCTAAGAATTTTACGTCGGTCGTTTTGTAAATTAATGTTTTGATAAAAGTATTTCAATGGAGATTATTATTTCAGAAGTAGTTGTTCTGATATGGCATCCATTTATGCTTTAGGGCAAAGCACTTCGTTAACTTTGTTGTAATCGTGTAGAAATCCCTCTCTGAGAAAAATGCGGTTTCTTGGGTAGATTTATGATGGCAGAAATATTAATAAGATTTGTCTAGTTGGTTGGTTGATTTAAATTATGATATTATGTAAACATTTTGAGCTTTGGAATTAAATTGAAACCCGCATATCAATAAAAATTAATGCTATTTTGAGAAACTGCTATCTGTGTTTGAAATTTGGTTAATTGTGGAGCCTGGCGTATGTTCAACACTGGGTACCATCTAGCCCTGCCCACCAGGTTATAAATAGATAGGTACACATATAAATACACATAAATTAAGTACTGGTATGACATAGTAAATTTAAGCCACTTAAAATAAAAAAAAAGGTGCCTTTTGGTCTTTTTTCCCACTTTTGATTAATTCATTGGAAGTTCAGATTAGAGGCGTTTGGTTTCTAAGAAATAGTTTTTCTAATTTAGAGGTTTTAGTACTGGGTCAAAATTAGAAAAATTCCAATATTGAATCCACAGTTATGTTTTTATTACTTGGACCCTTTTGTTCTAGATATAGTGTCAAAGAGTTTGTTATTGAGAGTTTCAATTATTTCTAGAAGAGATGGTAATGTCTGTTTTCTGATAAAGTGTCAATTCTTAGCACTTCATGTCCTTGTGTATAATTTTAGTGCAACTGATCATAGATGAAAAATAGTTACTTTCTTTTATTTCTGCTTGAATTTCATATTTTCTTTTGTTATTGGAATGCTTCTACCAATAATATATATGCATAATGGATACATTCAGTTGTTATTTGGTTCTTTTGTGTGCAATATTGGCCAAAACATATGCTAAATTCTTCTGTTATTTGTTCATTTTCAGGGTTTGCAGACCTGGTAATTGTCAATGTTTGAGGCTTGAACTCTGATGTATTAGGATTTGAAACAGGGAAGAGCCGGGGGGTTTCTCAGTTCTTTTTCCCTTTTGGCACTCTTATTATTCTGGGCTTGTATCACAAATTACAATGTCGGTGACAGCAGGTGTTAGTGATACTATAATTGCCATTAGGGATAAACTTAGGGGAAAAATTGGGCAAACAAAAGTTAAAAGGTATTGGCCTGGTAGAGCACCTGAATGGGCTGATGATGCCCATGAAGATGGAGATGTTCAGATGGATAGAGTGGTTGCTTTGGAACAAGCGTTCCCGAGTCAGGAAGACTCAAATATTGTTAGGAAGGATGATGCTAGGCTGCGTCGCTTGGCTCAGAGTAGGATAGATAATCGTGAGGAAGTGAGAGCTGATCATCGGCGGATTCGACAAGCTGAGATTGTTTCAACAATTGAAGAGGAAGCTAGAAGGCAGGAAAAGTTAGATATGGAGGAAGATGATGCAGATGCTTTAGAGGAAAGGAGAAGAAGAATTAGGGAGAAGTTGCTTCAGGAGCAGGAAGAGGCTGCATTTCCGGAAGAAGGGGAGGAGGTAGAGGAGGAGGAGGAGGAGGAAGAGGAATCTGAATATGAGACTGACTCAGAGGAAGAACATGTGGGTATTGCAATGGTTAAGCCTGTCTTTGTTCCCAAGTCAGAGAGGGATACCATTGCTGAGCGGGAACGTCTTGAGGCTGAGGAACGGGCCCTTGAGGAATCAAAGAAGAAGAGATTGGAGGAGAGGAAGATGCAGACAAAGCAGATTGTGGTTGAGGAGATCCGAAAGGATGAAGAGATTCAGAAGAATTTGGAAATGGAGGCAAATATTGCTGATGTGGATACTGATGATGAAGTTAATGAGGCAGAGGAGTATGAGGCTTGGAAGGTGAGGGAGATTGCTAGGATCAAGAGGGATAGGGAGGACCGTGAGTCAATGTTGAAGGAGAAGGAAGAGATTGAGAGGGTGAGAAACATGACAGAGGAAGAGAGGAGGGAGTGGGAGAGGAAGAATCCAAAACCTGCTCCACCACCAAAGCAGAAATGGAGGTTCATGCAGAAATATTACCACAAGGGTGTATTCTTCCAGTCAAATGCTGATGACACTGCTGCAACTGCTGGATCAGATAATATTTACACTCGGGATTTCTCTGCCCCAACTGGAGAAGATAAGATGGACAAGACAATATTGCCTAAGGTCATGCAGGTCAAGCACTTTGGTCGTAGTGGAAGGACAAAATGGACTCATCTTGTCAATGAGGATACAACCGACTGGGACAACCCGTAAGTTGTATCTTTTGATTATTCTTCTTTCATTAGTAATTGTTATTTCGTATATACATTCACTTTTGATATCGATTTGCTTTTCTACTGATTCTTGTTAGTCTTTGCTACATCAGTTCTATATTTTGATTATGTGTATGTGAAGTCAAAAATAAAAAATTTATGCTACTTTTGGTTACTTGAATATTCTTTACCCATGTCTATTCTTGATCTCAATTCTCAAATATTTGTCTGTTGAGCAGGTGGACATACAATGATCCTCTACGCACAAAATACAACGCAAAAATGGCTGGAATGAATGCACCTATAGCAAAACCTAAAGGAAGCAAGAAATTGAAGGATTGGGAGTCTCGTTGATTTTAGAGCACATATAAAAAGTATTCCTGTAGCCTTTTATCAATCATCTTATTGGAGAATTGAATATGTAGGCTTGATAGCCTCCTTTTGTACTTATTTTAGAAGCAGGCTAAGGTGGTTATTATGAATTCAAAGCAACTAAGGCAGGTGAAGATAGCCTGAGTTTTGTGGACAGAAATGCACCTTAGAATATTTCGACATGAGTTTATGATTTGGTCACCTCAGAAATACACATATTTTTCGCTTTTTTCTAAGGTGGGAGAGGGGAGGGTAAGGTTATAGACGTGTTTGATCATTTTGACTTGTATTGTTTCGGTTTGTAGGAAAGTCACTTCACTTGAAATTGAGATAATTTTTTGAATTTAAGAGTGTACGGATTGTCTTGTCATTTAAAGTTTTAAATGATATGGCGGTAGGAATATCTAAATCATGACATGGTTCTATTTCAAAAAGAGATGATCATTTTTTGAAAGAAAACCACTGCTAAGGAGTTTTCTCCTTCTAATCGTGATGTATAAATGGAAAAACCAACTGTTAAGGTTTGGGTTAATTAACCAATTGATAAATCATATTTCTTTCAAGTTGTATATAACTGTTGTGCCTTTTCTCAGTTTATGCATCATTAATGATTGCTGTTACTGGGTCTAAGTGGTTTCATTTTATTTTTCTTTTCATATTTCAGGAAAATGAGATCGAATTACCAAAATTTTGTGAGGCCTCAATCTGGTCAATAGGATAGCTTTGTCAATCAGCTAAAGAAGGTTGTGATGACCCGAGTCCAATAGCAAGGACGTACATGTGCCTTCCATCAGATATATTCGGAGTATAATTTAGATGTTATCAGGCAAGGAGCAATCAAGAGAAATTAGGCATTGAGCTTGCTAGAAAAAAATAATCGGTTTAATTATCACTTTGGTTCTCAATCTTTACCCTATGTTTTAAAATGGTTTTAACCTTTTAAATGTCTCATTTGAGTCCTTCCCTTTTGTGTCAATATAGTTCTGAACTTCTAGTTGTGAATGGGAAATTTTGAAATAGCAAATTGTGATGCAGGACGGTCAAGGCTTCACCACCTAGAATGGCCTTAGTTCGATAAGTCTAGGCCTCACCAGTTATATTGTTGCTAAGGTTTCTCGAACTAAACTTGTGTTATGTTGTTTTAAAAAAGTTAAATAATTTTGTTTAAAAAAATGATAATGATATAGTAAGGTCTGGAGAGGTCAACAAAAAGTCAAAAGTTTTAGTTATATATATATATATATATATATAGATCATAATGATAAAAATAACATCTATAAAAACTAATACTAACTGAACTTGAACTCCTAATCCATGAGAATAGTCTAAACTAATCCAAATACATAATGATATCGATAAAATATGATCCTCATGTGGTGTTTGCACAAACCCCCACAGGGAGGAAGAGATTCGACCATGTTAGTTAAAGCTTGCAACAATCATGCAACATCAAATGAACCTCCATCATCAATCCGCATATTAACCGGGTTAGCATGGCGTTTCTTTTGAAACCTGTAGGTGTGTGTGATACGTAATACATGTGCAATCAAACTTTGTCCTCCTTGCCAACGAACCAAGAAGTGTTGGACCACACTATCACTGCAAAAAACTGGACCTATAGTGGCATTTGTGAAACGCCACTATAGGTCCTAAAAACGCCACTATAGGCCCATTTGGGTTATTGCAACAATTACAAACATCACTATTTTACCATGACTATAGACCTATAGTGTCATTTTACAAAAAAGCCACTATAGGTCTATACCCTATAGTAGCATTTGTAACACATTGTTATACCTTGAATGTGCCAGCACTGCGAGCCTATAGTTTCATGACAGGTTCTAAAGGATATCATTCAGGTTTGATTTATATCATGACAAAGTCCCTTACATGAAAATCTATTTGATGTCAATGTGAATCTCATACCAAAAAAAAAAAAAAATTGATGTCAATGTGAATCAACTTGAGTTTTATATTTAATATGACTTGCATGAAGTTGTTTATTGATCTCCTTATGCAACTCATGCATGTAACTAGCAAACTCTATACTATAGACTAAAAATCCCTTGCGTGTAGTAACTTAGGTAGAAGGTCTAAAGGTCACCTCCTGTGGACCTATTGACTGAATTATTATATGCAAACTAGGCTACTAGGAAGATAGGATCCCAACTCCTACCATTCTCACCTATGAGACAACCTATGAGACATCTAAGCAGATTCTGTAGACTTCTTTTTTGAAAATCTCATTGTTAAATTATATGTTTTGCATGTCCTTTTTATGTACTTAAAACTAAAATTTATGTCAAATTTTTTCATAACTAGATTTTTTTTTTTTTTTTGATGTATAGACTCATGTTTTGTGTGTAATTGTAAGGGTTAATAGCACAAATCCACCCTAAACTATGATGGTACTAGCACTTCGCATTCCAAACTATAAAAACTTGTAATCACCACCCCAACTGTACCAAAACATACAAATTGCATCTCATTGTTTAATTAACTATTAAAATTAACCTACATATGCAAGTCAAGTGACTATTAAAAAAAAAAAATCTCTTACTCTCTTCTAAATTATTTGGCTACATTTCCCCCCCCCCCCCCAAAAAAAAAAAAAAAACCCTGATTTTTTTTTTCTTAGTAGAAAAAAATTCCTCCTTCACCGTAGAAATTCGTTCCATAATTGAATCAAGCTTAACATTTATCTAAGCTCCTCCCTTCCCACCACCATTTTCTTTGATGGCAAAACCTCCAATCAGAAGACCATGCCAAGCTCCTCCCTTCTTCTCTCCGTTAGAAATACTAGAAATGTCATTTAATCTAAATGTCATTGGCTACGGGACACCATTAAAAGTACTCTATAGTGTTGAATTCTATTCACAATGAGATATAAACCTTCCAACAAATGGATGGAGATTTTTTTCCCCGACCAAGGAAGAGGACAAAAACAATTGTTTTTTCCCTTCAAAAAAAGTTGCACAATTCATAAGGTTCCATAGAGCAAGTTATAAGAGTAAATTAGTATATTAACTAGTAATAGGGTAAAAAGGAGAACTCATTTTTTAATGGTTACTTGATTTGCGTGTGACCATTAATTTTAATATTTAATCAAACTTTAGGGTGGTAATTACATGTTATGGTATAATTGGGGTGATGATTGTAAGTTTTCAAAGTTTATGGTGCAAAATGCAACTTCCCTATTAATTTAGTGTGGATTTATGCTTTTGTTTAATTACCCTAATTTTTAAGTTTAGAAACTACTTTACATTTTATAGATGTGATAATTATTAATCTTTACTTGCTTTGATATTTTTCATGTGTGTAGGGAATAAAAATACAATTTAATTCAATATAAATTTTTCTACAAAAAAAAAAAAAAAATCCACATCTAATAAGGGTTCAATTTGTCAACTAGGACATTGGCATGTAACCCATTTTGAGGATCAAAGATTAAGTGCTAGACTCTTCATAATACCTAGGTGATTGGGATTGTCCAATCATTCAATGATTAGAAGTGAGTCGGTCACTAAAGAAGATAACACCTTTTTCCTTTTGGCTATTTTCAGATTATTTTGGGTAGCATGTTTAAGAAAAAAGTTTAATGATTCTGAATCTCATTTTATTGGTTTTGCTTAGTAACGTTATTTAATGCATTTTTCCCCATAACAACAAAAAGTTGAGGCGGATTCAGATCCAATTTCTCTTTCCCGGGAGAATTGAGCAACACTACAAGTTACAAAACTCTCAGAGCATCTGCATTAGTGGATGTGAAATTTCTGTCCATTTTGCAACAACAAAAAAAAAACTTTTTTCTATTTTACACAACAACTTTTATAAAACACCTACATTAGTTTATCTATTCTACCATCTATTTTATTTAAATAGTCATTTTTCTCACTTTTTATTATTATTTATCTCAACTCCCTTTAATCTGAAAACTCTCTCCATTCTTGAAGACTCTGCCACCTCCATGGATGAAACTCCCCTCTCCCTCTTACCCTCTTGGTTGAAATCGCCTCTCCCTCTCTCCCTCACGGTCACAAGCACCGATCCACAAGCACCAATCCACAAAGATTTGATCCAATCGACCCAAAAACTCTAATCTCCTCTACAAGCACCAAGAGTCGTTCCAATCAACTTCCAAGCACCAACCCTTAGCCACAAGTTCGCAACAATGCTTTCTCTGTCTCTGTTGGTGTGTTCGTGGGTGGGCGTGTTTGATTTTTGGTTGATTTTGTGGTGTATCTGTGTGTGGGTTTGTTTTATTTTTGGTTGATTTTGTGGTGTGTTCGTGTTGTGGTGGTGGTGGTGGTTGGCGGTGGTGGTTGTATGGTGGGTCTATTTGCGGTGGTGGGTTTGTGTGTGGTTGGCGGTGCTGGGTTGCGTTGATCAATTGTAGAGATTATGGCTTGAAGAGAGAGAATTAGGGGAAGAGAGAGAATGTGAGGGAAGAGAAAAATATCGTAATAATATATAGAAAGCTACAGTAATAGTGCATATATACACGGTTACTGTAACACTTTTGGATATATACAAACTTATGCAAACACTGATGTGGGTGTTTTTTTGGGTAAAATGTGTAAAACTAGTCTCTTTTTTTATTTTCTACTATCTGATGCGGATGCTCTGAACATTGAATTATCTTTTTGGAAAATCCAAGAACAAAAGTGACCCAAACTATTTTCTTATTAAACAAGCTAAAGTCCAAAAAAATGAGTTATCGACTTTTAAACAAGCTAAAGTCCAGATAAGAAAGTTATTAATCTTGTGTGATTGACTTTTCAAAATAGAATATAGGACTATCAAAATGAAACGGAGGGAGTATGACCGATTGTGTACCTAAAATATCAAAGTGGGCAAAACTTGTTTTATTTTGGAATTTTCTACTAACGATCTAAAATGTGTAACCAATAATGAATTAGGGCTTTATTGGTCTTAGACTGAACTAAATGTAGTTATGTACAACTAATATATGTATATAAAGAGAGAGAGAGAGAGAGAGAGGTTCAAGTTACACTTGGTGTAACTCTTATAAACTTACACCTTTTTTATACAGTAGATTTCTAATAAATCTAACGGTTAAAAAAACATCATCAAATGCTATTGTTTTCCACCTTACTACCTAATTAATAATAATATTCTCTCTCTCTTTCTCTCTTTCCTTATTTATTACTTTCCACTATATAATATATTCTTCAACACAATCTAACAAAAAAAATTGAAAAATAATCTCATAATCATTGATTTCACAAAACTACCCATAACAAGAGTCAAATGACTTTCAATTTGCTCCTCAAAATAAATAAATAAAGGAACTTCAAAAAAACTTTAAAATTTGAGCCTATTTCACACTAAACAATCAAATCGGATGGGAATGCTTAAAAGTTGTTTAAGTGACTAAATACTGACCCTAAATGCTTAAAAGTTTTCTTCATGGACCCGTCTAGCCCTACAATCACAGATGCAAGCTACTACACGAATATTCTGGCTAACCGAGGGTTGTTCACATCAGACCAAACACTCATGACAAACGCAGCAACCACAAACCAAGTGAATCCAAATGCAAGGAGCACCATGCTTAGGAGGAGCAAATTTGCTGCTGCAATGGTGAAGATGGGTCAACTTGATGTCTTAACGGGTAATGGTGGTGAGATACGTTCAAATTGCAGGGTGATAAATAGCTAGAGACTAGAGAGGAGAGGAAAGGAAAGCTTCATGGTACTCTATTTAAGCTAAAAGCTGGACTCTTATTGCTGTATTTGTTTAATCACAAAGCAAAACAATAATGCTTCAAAGGCTCTCCTATTTTTTGGGTCACCCATCCTTTTCCTAACACTAACTGAACAAACATATTTCAAGATTTTTTTTTTGGTTAACAAAGTTATAATGGATTAATCGATAAATTAAATTAAAATTTTCATAAAATTAAAATAATTCAAAGTATTGCATCATGAAAGCTTGAGAGTTGAGAAAGCGGTAAGATGCAACAAGTAAAGAAGAAATTTCTAAATATTTCAATGTAAATTAATTGTGCATTAAATTACTTGAATTCTTTATGTCCTTCTCACGATTTAAAAAAAAAAAAAAATCTTCTTGACCAAAAATGACATTAATATATACATTAAAAATTCATCCAATGAAAGTGTTGAAAAAACTTGGTGAAACTATAATATTGATCCCTTAAGTTTACCCTATGTACGCAATTGGTCCCTCAAGTTTCAAGCGAGCACAATTAGTCCCTTAAGTTTTAAAATTGAGTTGTATTAGTCATTTTACTAACTGCCGTTAGTGGTGTTACTTACGTGACTAACGGAACAATGACTTGATATTACTTTTAATGATATGGCTTTTTTTATTAATAAAAATTACAAAATAAAATGCTGGTTTAGCAATCTGAGAAAGTGACAACATTGAAAATAAAAAATTATTGATTCATGCAAATGCATTCAGTAGTAACTAATTTTGCCATTAAGTTTTTTTTTCCTTTCTTCAATATTTTAATTTATTTGTAGTTTTTCACCTTTCCCAATCTTCCCCTTCTTTCACTTCTTTTATCTTTGATTTAGTAGTAACTGATTTTAATTTCTCTCTCTCTCTCTCTCTACAAGGAATCTCTATCCTTTTCTCTCTAATGGCAGAAACCTCCGCTCTGTGCATCTCGCCCTTGGCTTCGATCCCATCAATTTCTCGCTCGTCTTCTTTCTCTGCATTCACTTCCACTTACAAATCCTCAATTTCTCATTCTTTTCACCCCTTTCGTTCTCTACGTATCTCTATCAAAGCTTCTTCAGATTCTGGCAACTTTTTCGCCGACAATTCATTTGGCTTCTTCTCTATCATCTCCGTCAGATGCTTCTCTCTCCTCTGCGTCCGTTTGAATTTTGGCACCACCGCCATCACTTTCACCAACAAACCCTTAGCCTCACCCATCCGTACCACTGATACCTTCGAAAAAGACAAAGCCTCCAATCTCAAAGACAATGAGCTTCCTCCTCGTACTATGTGAGAACATCCAACGACCCTTATCCCTACCGCTAAACACGCCATCTTGGTCTTTGATCCTGTTTCTTTCTTATTGTTTCTATGTCATGAAATCATTCTCTCATCCTATCATCTATAAAGAACTGGGGCTTCTTGTTGTTACTGTTTTTTGGGTTTGTGAATTTTGAGGTGATGACCTTTTTAAAGGAAAAAGAAATTATAGAGTTTTTTAATTTTGATTTTAGTCTTGGATTGTCGCTGGTGGTTGTCATTCTCCCCTTTACCGGTGTGCGAATTTCTTACGTTAAATTTATTTTGTAATTTTTATTAATAAAAAAAACCACTTCATTAAAAGTAATGTCAAGTCATTGTTCCGTTAGCCACGTAAGTAACACCGCTAACAGCAATTAGTAAAAGGACTAATAGAACTCAATTTTAAAACTTAAGGGATTAATTGTGCTTGTTTGAAACTTGAGGGACCAATTGCGCACACAAGGTAAACTTAAGGGACTAACGTTGTAGTTTCGCCAAAAAACTTCGAAAAATAAATAAAATCTTTAAATAGTTTGGCAAATCCATCCTTGAATGATTAGGAAGAACCTTTTCATCATAACATACTCCCTCTTCAAAGAGTGAAAGTTGTACAATTACACAAAACCCAATTAAAACTTGAACACTTGAAATTTTTATTTCCATCTAAAAAATTCAGCCAAATAATCTGATTAGAAAATATGAGCAATTAGCGCTACTTTACTTCTGGGATTGGCCAAATAGGATTATTGGACAATGAACAGGTACTACTGATATAAAAACGAATAAGAACAAACTATAGATATTAGATGTAAAGAAAAAGTGAATGAGTGATTATGGAATGAGTGAGAGAGAACTACAAACACAATAGATAAGAAGCAAAGTTTAGGCATTTAATTTTTAAGGAGCAAGTTGAAAGTCATTTGCTGATTCTTGTTTGGGGGTAGTTTTGTGAAATAAATGAAATGAGATTATTTTTCAATTTTTTTTGTTAGATTTTGTTGAAGAAAATATTATTTGGTGGAAAGTAATAAATAAGGATAGAGAGAAAGAGAGAGAATGCTAGTATTATTTAGGTTATAAGAAGGAAAACAATAGTATTTAATGGTGTTTTTTTAACCATTAGATCTCTTAGAAATCTATGGTGTAAGAAAGATGTAAGTTTATAAGAGTCACGCTAGGTGTAACTTGAACCCATCTCATATATATATATATATATATTAATAGCCAAAGCTTAGAGAAAATTTAATTAGATTTTAATTGGATTCGTCACATGTCCTATTTAATTTTTAATTTTATGCCAAGTGAATTATTGAGTGTAAAAATTGAAGAGTCCAAATACAATTAGATCCTAAGTTGGATTTCAATTGAAGTCCAATTTTCCGCCATGTGTCTATCTAAGTTTTTAATTTTTGTGGAAAATGAATTATTAGGTGCAAAAATTGAAGAGTTTAAAACCAATTAAATTCTAAATTATATATATAGAATGAGGGAAGGGGTGAGCAAGCCACTTAAGAGATGGTGGACCTCGTGATCTTCAGCGTATCGAAACGCATCATCCGGGGTCTTGGATCATTAGTAGGGCTTGGGATTGCAGGTAGGCTCTATCAATGACTAGTGAGGAGAAGTTAGAAAGGAGGTGGCCATCTACTTGAATCTGTGTGACAAGGTGTGGTGAGCCTTTTTGTGATTTTGGGCTGGATTGCCTCCTACTGTGTTGGGCCCAAGTATTCTAGATAAGAGAGTCGGGACCGGTCTAATTGCAACTCACTTTAGTCCAGTTTGTGCACAAACTATGCCTGTGTTTGCTGAAACTTTTGTCATATGCCAATGGCTGGTGAAGTTGCCGCAGAAGAAAGTTGCAACGAAATGGGTACAAAAAAATAATGATAAGCGAGATACATTATTGTTAGGCAAACTAAGTAAGTAATCTTTTGTTAAAATAAAAGAAACGAACAAGTTGGAAGTATAATAATAAAGCCTAGAGGAGAAACGGTAGCAGTAATCAGTGAAGTTAAAGAAGAATATAACTAGCTTGTCACATTCAGTTTAGTCACAGGGCTATGGCCAAGGAGGGAACCATTTTCTCAATGTGAGTAACCTTGCAAGAGGATCCTGCCATGAAAATTACACACTTTGAGGGAGCGGACCAGAATGGCTTGTGCCCAAAAGGATTCTTTAGCCAAAGGTAGGCTTTAAGAGGGAGAGAATGAGAAAACCAATTGGTGCATGCCTACCATTCTACTCTCTCTTGCTCTTTTTCTAACTCTATGTTTCCTTCCCCTATTTTACTATTTCAATTTTTTCTTTTTGTTTTCTCTCTTTTCTTTAGTGCTTTCTTGTGCAACATGATGGTAATCACTCTTGTGGTGATTGCTATCGTTTTTTCTTTTTCTACTATGCACGGCAAAGGCCCTTTATATACTACCTGCCGCGATTGTTTTTTTTTTACCATTTTACCCCTTAACAACCTTTGTCTGGTCTAGGTGTCCTTGCCGACCACCACTGGTTTGTCAATGTCCCAATCACCACCACCTACTAATGCTGGTTGTGCCACTCCCCATTACCAGACAAAGAGGGTTGTTTTGTTTGTTTGCTCACTGTGGCCTTCTCATTTGCCACAGTGCGGGTGTTCTCTCTTCCTATCCCTCATGGCATGCACCTAGTGGTTCCAGCTCATCCTCCCTCTTTTGGGTGGTATGTCATCCTAGAAAGACATTTCCCCCTAAAGAGCCTGAGCGGGAACCCTAGAATAGGCTTCCCCTTCTCCCAACCGCCAGACCATACCCTCTTTTACCTTTGACCCATGACCCACCACTCCTGTATTGGCTGGGTACAGGCTGGTAGTGTCTGGGTCTTGCGCGTGCTCTACTTGCTGTGTACATCAAAAACCTATTTGTTGCTCGGGTGTTTGCCTTGGTTTGGGGCTCGTCTATGCGTTCTGCCACCCATCCTTGACCTCTTATGGTGTGAACCATCTTCTGGTCTTTCATTCCTTATTGGCTTGCTTCTTTTCAAGGGCTGGGCCTTGCTTGGGTTTCTCCTTTTAATCCATTACTTGCTCTATATGTAGTCTTGTTGTCATTCTTGCCACACCATTCTGCTATTCTTGCCACAGTGTTATTGGACCCGTGTTTGCTGGGCATCTTTGGGCCTGTTGCCCGTCCTTCTTTCAATGACTCCGTATGGTCATTCATGCAACTTTGGGCTTTCCCAATCCATTACATTTCTTGTAGGCTCTTTTGCCCCATTTCTTTCTCCCTAGACATCCTTCACCCATTTGCTTTCCTTGGGCATCCTCGACCTATTTCCTAATTTTGCATTCCCATGGGCACCTTGCTAACTCTTTTGGGCTTCCTTGACCCAATTACTTTATCCTTCATCCTTAGGGTTCATGGGCTTTCCATCAACCCCTTTCTTTCTTACTTCATTACATCGGGCCTGTCGTGGCTCATTCTTGCTTTTCTTTATTACATAATGCCCATGGGTTCACTACTTTCTCCTTTGGGCTTCTCTGGGCCAATTTGCTTTTCTCAAGACCTATTTATTTATTTTATGGGTCTATAATCCATTATTCCTGTTGTTAAAGGTTCATTCCTATCAATCCACTAACTCTCTTCTTGCCCATATTGTTGGGCTTCTTCCTGCTGCTAGGCTTTTCACAAATGAGCCTCAACACAAGGTAAGTACTCGATTCGCATTCACTTTCTTCTACTCTCCCTGCCTCTCACCGGTACGAACCAACCAATCCATATATATATAACGAGAAACTATTATATATATTTTAGAAATGTATGGTTTAAAAAAAATGTAAGCTAATACCATGTATAATTTGAATATCTTCTATATATACATATATATAATTTGAACCATATAATTGTGATTTTTTTTAATTATACCTGTGCATATGCAAAAGGCTACACACTAGTCTAAGAAGTAATACTAACATGATAGTTTAAGGTATGTTTAGTAACTGTTTTTTTCCCTTATTTTCAGTTTTTAAAAACAATTTTCTATTTTTGAAACTAAAAAAGTTGTTTGGCAATCCAAAACGGACGGAAAACAAAAACTATTCTCAAAACTAAATTTGTGAAGGAAACTGAAAACATGTAAAATGCTATTTTCAGTTTCTAATTTTCAAAAGTTAATAAAAATGCGCATTTAATTTAATGAATCTAACTCATTTAATGAGTTATCATTAGAGTTTAAATCTTAATAACAACATATTTTAATAATTTCTATTTTTTTTTCAAAAAACTATCATTTTAATTTCAACTAACCAAATATGTTTTTGATTTCAAAAATACAAGAAAACAAGTTTTTAAAAATAGAAAACAAAACTTGTTACCAAACATAACCTTAGTTATTGAGTCTAGTTTCTTTGAATTTTTCCTTATTAGGATTTCTAACAACATTTCACATAAGTCAGGAGAGTCTGGAATGCTATCTTCACTTTGGCATTATCATCTTACTCCCTACACAAAGTAAACAAAAGTTAGACCACTATAGTGAGTTCTAATTAGATCAATTTATAAAGTCTATTGTCTTAGAAGAAGGAACTTGAGTTCAAATTCTACCTATGAGTTTCAGTTAGTTTAAATAGTAAAATCTATGATAGTTGAATAAGAGATCTGAAGTTGAATTTCCACCTACACCAAAAACCGACTGGTGTCTTGGTCTGATGATAAAAGAGCTATCATTAGGAACGGACGCCATACGTTAAAACTCTCTAAAAAAAATCAAATCCTACCTACATTAAAAATCAATTGGTATCTTGACTTGATGATAAAAATAATAATTATCATGGAGCGAATTTTGTAGATTCAAATCTATTTTCTATATTTTTTTATATAAGAAAAAAAGTTTAATTGCTCATAAATAAGTGTTAACACACTGCATAAATTGCAATCTGCCTAAAAGGTTCACTTACCATAAATTACTTCAAGAGCAAAGTTCACAGAAAAATGGAAAAACAACTGAATCCTTTCAGTTAATGGTGAAAAATGTGGAACAAACAATTGTTGATATCATCTAAAGTACGTACCAACATTTGTTGCATCATTTCTCAAGAGATGCAATCAAGATTCTCATTTCAAATACATTGAACTCCCCTCATAGCAACACATGGTGTTTACCAGCACCATAATTAAACTCAATTCAATAGTGAAACGACCTAACTCACAACCATATATAGCCTAGCTTTCCTCCTCAGCATCGTATTACTCCTATAACAGGAGTCCTATCCAACTTGATAAACAAAATCCTATTGTTATATATTAAGTGCAAACATAGAAACACACTACTTTTCATTTTTACACAGGAAACCATAAATTGAGCAGTACATACCAAATAGAACTGCGCCTCATAAGTTTTGTTGGATTCTATAATACTGGAATATTTTTCAATGGTAGGCAGGCATAGCAAATAATGTCGGATTATGGACTAATCTTTGCATCAGGTGGGCATGCCGGAGTGGTTATCGGGCATGACTAGAAATCATGTGGGCTCTGCCCGCGCAGGTTCGAATCCTGCTGCTCACGTTTGGTTTTTTATCCAATTTATATTTTCGCTACAAATGATTCTGAAATTTCCACTGATACTTGAACCAGACTTTTACCTCTCACTAAAAAACCCCTATATATAGATGTGTCTCAAAAAAAAAAAAAAACCTCTCACTAAAAAAAAAATGTCCCACTAAAAAATGCTCTTACAAAGACCAATAATGGTAAACACTTACAAAAATTAGTAAGTTGAGTAATAATAAAAATTTCTAGCGTAAGAATTCTTATCTATATTTTTAGCATAAAAACTTAATTTTTCTATTTTATATAACCACTTTACAAAAAAAAAAAAACATATCAAATTATCTATTTTACACTACATTTTATTAAAATATTATTTCTTTATCAATTTTTTACTACTCTCCCAAATTATCTCTCTATATATATGAGTAAAGAAAGTATTAAAAAATAAATTTGCATATGAACATAACCATGTATATTTGCAAAGTTATTGTAATTATAAATGTATTTTGCACAATAATACATAAGTTGATGTGGATGATTTTTGTGGTTGGTTGTGCGAAATTCAGCTCTTATGCCATTTTATACGGACTAATATGAATGCTCTTAATGACTACACTAAAAAAAATTCATAAAGCCACCAATGTGATAAATTATGATTGGTGGAACATAAAATGAAACACTAAAAATAGAACAAATGATGTGTATTCCTAAAAATAGATGTCCTTGAATTGAGATTTGGCATAATAACTAGGACTATTGTATTGTGCAATACCACTTACAGTGAATGAGGTTAAAAACACTTTTATTCTCGGCCTTTGAAGTAAAAAAAGTTTTTAATCACAATCCGGATATTCTCCATATAATACATGGTGGTCGATACCGTACCGGTACCGGCCGTACCGGCCGGTACGTACCGTACCGGTCAGTGCACCGGTACCGGTACACTTCTATTTTGTACCGGAAAAAATACCGGCCGTACCGGTCGCGTACCGGCCAATTTCGGGCAATACCGGCCAATACCGGACGTACCGGCCGGTACAGAAAAATTTTTTTTTTTTATTTTTTTTTTTTTGTAATTTTTGAATTTTTGTAAGGACATAATAATAACTTATTTACACTAACTTATTAGTATTATTTGTTTTTTTAGTATGCAATGAACAACTAAACTTTCTATTTTTTATATTGTGTTTTTTTTTTTTCCTTTTAATTAATACTAAAGTTTAAAACTATGAATAATTTTTTCTGAATTGAGGTAATATTTTATGATAAACTTTTATATTTACTATAATATAAGTGAAATATTATATGCTTATAACCATGGTTCTAGAGATTTTAGTGTGTGTATAATATATATATATATATATATATATATATATATATATATAAAATAGCGGTAAACCCGAAACGGTACACCGGTATTGACCGGTATCCGAAATATATCGTACCGGTGGCCAAACCGGTACAGCCTCCGGTACGGTATTGACTTCCTTGATATAATATGACTCCTTGATAACATTTCTAATGCCTAATTCCTTTCCTTCTTGTAGTGATGCCATGGAGTGATGGAACTAGGGATGGCAGATCAAGATTTTGCTTTAACGAAATAGAGTCAAAGAAGGGGTTTTTTTATTTTAAAAAAATTATAAAGTGGAGAAGGCCAAAGGTTAGAAATGAAGTTGCACAACTTCTTAACGAAGATTAGGATTTTGCTTTGAAAGGGAGAATAATTTTTTTCTTAAAAAGAAAAAAGGAAAAAACAACATTGATTGCAAGAGAAAATTGGAAGTACAGCCTTCCGGTTTTTATTCATATGCAAGATACTAATATTTGGTATTTGTCTATTTGATTGCTTGTAAGGGGGAGCCTTATAGGAAAGATACCAAGAAATAGCATTGTAGGAAGACTAGCCAGAGACCTATCCGCGTAAAAAAACACATTATATCAACGGGAAATTCGAATTCCTAGATGCTGCGGGATCAGTAAACAGTTATTGAAGAATATGGTCTTGTTCAAGATTTTTTCATGCTCTCTCAAATCATCATCAGTAAGTTCTGTGATAGATTGATTGTATTCAGGAAACTATTTCGTTCTACAGTCGGAGTATTCCCTCTCTCTTTTTTTATTACATAAGAGCTATGGTTATTTCATCTTTGGAATGCTTCCCTTGTTGAAGATTATTAGGAATGACAACAAGTTGGGTTCAAGTCTCGGGGTTTTTGATGCCCGAACCCAACCAGCGGATCCTCCCTTGTTACCCGAACCCAACCCATTTAATAAACGGGTTTTTAAAAAAATCCCAAACCCGCCCTGTCAGGCCCCGTCCAACCACTTCTGGGCCTAATTTAAAGTCGTAGCCCAATCCAACCCAAACATTAAAAAAAAAAAAAAAAAAGAAAGATTTTACATCCAAAAATCACAACCACAGAAACACAAATCACAAACCCAAACATAAACACAAATCAGCTTTTTTTTTTTTTTTTGCTCTTCTTTGTTAATACAGATTTTTCACTCATAAAATTTAAAAAAAAAAAAAAAAACACACACACACACACACACACAAATCACAAAGCCAAACAAAAACACAAATCAGCTTCTTCTTCTTCTTCTTTTTTCTCTTCTTTGTTATTACAAATTTTTCACTCAAAAAAAAAAACACGAATTACAAACAGAAACACAATTTTGTCCTCCGATCATCTAATCTCTCTCCGATCTAACAATCTCGTGCTCCTCCGTGACAAACAACAACCACCACGTGATGAGAGTGAGGGTGGGTCGGTGAGTGAAAGAGAGTAAGGGTGACTGGGTGAGGGGTAGCTGAGAGAAAACGAGAGTGAGAGTGAGAGAGGTAAGGGGCGGTGAGGCAGAGTGAGGCCGTGAGGCTGAGAGAGAGAGAGAGAGAGAGAGGTGAGGGTTGGGTTTAGAAAATGAGTTCTGAAAAGAAAAGAGTGTATTGATACTAGGGTTTTAATTTTAATTTTTTTAATATTATATGTGTAAACGGGTCAGGTTCAAGCCGAGTATTCATAAAACCCGAAACCGACCTAAACCTCGGGTTTGATTTTTAAAATCCAAACTCGACCCTATTATTTAAGGGGTCGGGTCAGGTCGGATTGGGTACACACGGGTCAAGTTATATTTCCCATCCCTAAAGATTATGAGTTTGTCAACCCAAGCTTGGATTTTTACCAAGTTTGTGGATACTGCAACACCTTTGACAACAACCCAAACACCATATATAATCTAAAGGATGTAATTATGTTTGTTGCTTTACTTCAATGTGTTAAGATCTAAAAAATGCATACATGTTAACATATCTTTGAACAATTTCTAATTTAAAAAATACACCTAGCTTTCTTATAACTTTCTTAATAAGCATAACGACCCTATTTTTGAAGAGAAATCTTAAACCGAACTTCAAGAAATTTGCATTTGGACAATTTCAAGAAGAAAAAACTTCCAATTACTGTTTCATAAACTACTCCAATCCACTCATGTATGCAGTCAAAGCCACCACTAATATTCGTTCCTGATTTAGTTCATACAAAGGATATTGTCTTTGTGGGGAGTGGAATAGTCACACCCCAGGCCTGAAGCCCAGGGAGCAACTGGGCCACGGGAAAGAGTTGGGCCTAACATATGTTCAGAAGGAAAGCTCGATGGGTAGCGCATCATGCAAGGAGAATTGTAGGGTTATTCCAAGCGCTACGGGAAAGATTATTGAGGCAGAAGATTAATTCCTGTGGAGACAATGAAGTGATATTTTTCTCGAGGTATAGGACTTAGATGGTCCACGTATGATTACCAGAGGATTCTTGGAACCACGGGAAGGTTCAGGAACATGCAAGAAGATTGAATATCTTTACCTCCAAGACAATGATGAGGTTCTTACCTCAGCTCTGCCACATTAAATGTAAGGATACAACCTGAATAGTAGCAGCAACCCCAAAAGTCAGAGTTCCAAGATAAAGGAGAGGAGGAATCCGATAAAGTAGAGAAAAATATCCCTAAGGTTTTGGGAAGCAACATGATAGCTGTAGTGATAAGAGCAAGGATTGAAGCTATAAAAGGGATAGGGGAGGTAAGGTAAAGGGGATCAAAAAAATCTTTTGGGAGAGAGAAAGAGAAAGAAAAGAAGAACAGTAACACTAAGGGTGTCACCATGGGAACAATATAGTTTTCAAGTTAAGCACTTGTAATTGTAATCATCCCAAAAATGGTGATAGAAATCCACTGCTTGTGTTTCCCATTGTTGAGTATTTATTCCTTGTTGTTAGTTTAGGTTGTGTAAACTATTGTTGTGGAATTCCGAGACAACCTCCTCGGGGTCGGGGACCAAAAATTTGTGCCTCTACAATCTTCGAATGCTTTTGAGTTCACATGTGACTTTGAGCTGAAGCATGTGCCCTCAAGAAAATGTGAAGTTTAAAGAATTAAACCATCAGTTCATAATCCTATATTTCTAACAAAAAGAATAAGAAAGGGAACCACAACCCATTAGATTGTTCTAAATTTATAGAAGAGACAATACATGTCGCAAGAGAAGCTATCTTGACTTAACTATTAGTAGAGCCTAAATGTAAAAATATTCTCAAAATTTTGGATAAAAATCAAACTAATCTTATTCTTCTATGTAAAATTAGAAGCTCTTGAACTTCGACAAAGGCCAAATTGATCCTTCTATTACCATTCCATTAGATGGCCAGACAGAAAATATTATCACATGCCATGCAAGTTATGCTTTTAACTAGAATATCATCCTATATATAGTAAACTTCAATAAAAATTCATTTTCTTTTTATTCTCTCTACGTATTCTTGCTGATAGGGAATATTTTCACCAGTTAGAAAAAAATTTCTAACACCCTAGAGTCTTCGATTAACAAAAGCATCCAAAAGATTCTTCGGTCGCCAAAAGTATCGTCGGTCATAAGGGGTCGTCAGTTACCCAATAGTCGTCAAGTACCCTTCCTGACACTGCGCAACACGCTCTGCCATAACAATCAGCACGTATCAATTAGTCGTCATGTACCAAGGGGTCGTTAGGTACCCAGCAGTTTTCAGGCACCTTCCCTGACACTACGCGACACGTTCTGCCCTAACAGTCATCATGTATCAATGGATCGTCAGGTACCAAGGGGTCATTAGGTACCCAACAGTCGCTAGGTACCTTCCCTAACACCGTGCGACACATTTCGCCCTAATGATCTTCATGTATCAATGGGTCGTTAGGTACCAAGGAGTCGTCAGGTACCCAACGGTCGTCAAGTACCTTCCCTGACACCGCGCGACATGTTCACCCTGACGATCGTCACGTATCAATGGATCGTCAAGTATCAAGGGGTCTTCAGGTACCCAATGGTCTTTAGATACCTTCCCTAACACTGAGTGGCACGCACCGCCCTAACAGTCGTCACGTTTCAATAGGTTGTCAAGTACCAAAGAGTCATCAAGGACCCGGCGGTCATCAGGTACCTTCCTTGACATCGCTCGACATGCTCCGCCTTGACGGTTGATAGGGATAAATCCCATAGTAGAAGGATCCAATTTGCTAAGCTAATAATAAAGCAACGGTAATACCTAGAGATGGTCCAGATAGCCTGACAGTCAAAGACCTGGTAGACGAAGTCTCATCTTGAACAAAAAGCAGAGAGACGGACGGACCCTTTGAAGTGGACGGACTCTTTAATGGGGACGAACTCTTTAAGGTGGACGGACCCGACGAAGACGGGTGGCAAAGCCACATGGCATCCACGTGACCTGAGTAGTCTCCAAGGAACCTAATATGGGAATGCCTTGCATTCTACGTTCCTCTGTAATCTGAGGGATCCTTACAAGGAAAGAATCTCATGATCTATGGATGCTGGAAAAGATCTTCTCCATAAGGAAATACCTTCCCCATCAAGAAACTGAGGTTAGCTCTACGCTACTATAAAAACCCCAAAGCCCTCACAAAGCAAGGTACATGAATTCTCTCTAGCTCTTGCACTATTGAGTTCTTGGAGATTCTTTCATCACTGACTTAACCTTCGGAGGGTCTTTGGCCGGTACTTCACCGGTGCCTTTTGATTGGTTCTTCTATTTTGTTCTTCAAGAGCACCCATTGGCAAGTGTATGGACAATCAACTCACTAACAATTTTGGTGCATCATCAATTGGCATTGTCTATGGGAACCAAGTGATCAACCATATCACCGCTCCTAAGACAAAGAGTTGCATGTCCAAACGATCAATGGCTACCATCAACCAAGAGACTCGAAACCTGACCAACGCCTTGGAGAGGCAAGTGCAAACCATCACCGCGGCGGTTAAGCAACTTACCCAACAAAATCATGAGCTAAAACGAAAGTTGGGCCAGCAGAACGAATAGCTTTTGAACCATCAAAATGACGAATAGGGCGGTGGCGAATGTAACAATGACCATCCCCTGATGGACGATCACCAAGAAAAGGACGACCAAGATGAAAGCATTTGAGTGGACCGATGAATGCCAACGTGAATTTAAGGAGCTGAAGGTGTACCCTGCATCTCCACCACTCCGCAATCCATACAAACCCGATGAAAAGCTTTCCCTCTACTTGGCCGTATCCCCCACAGTTGATAGTTTAGCTCTCATCCAAAAGAAGGATCATGTGCAATTACCCGTATGCTACACTAGCCGAGTGCTTAGGGGAGCAAAAGAAAGATATCTCCCCATGGAGAAGTTAGCCTTCACTCTAATCACAGCACCCCTCAAGCTTAGGCCATACTTCCAAGCGCACACCATAGTAATCCAGATGAACAAACCCCTTAGCCTAAGCATTAGTTGACTTCATCACAGAATTTACGACGAACAAGGAAGAAGGCTAGGGGGTAGCCCTATGGAAGGTCTGAACGGACGAATCATCCAACAGACATGTTGGAGGGATTGGAGTAGTCCTATAATATCTTGAAGGGGACATCATAGAATGCGCCATTCGACTCTAGTCCTGATGACCAATAATGAAGCTAAGTACGAAGCCATACTAACGAGACTCAACTTAGCCAAAGCAGCTGGGGCCTCATCAGTCCATAGCAACTCCCAAGTTGTCATCGGGCATATCAACAAAGACTACGAAGCCAAAGGAGAGTGGATGAAGAAGTACCTTAGCCTTGTCAAGAGACAGACAAATCAAAATTTTGCAGCAGAATTTGTACAAGTCCCAAGGGAAGAAAAAGAACATGTTGATCGATTGGCCAAGGCCACATCTACCAACCACATGACTATTGGTTGTTAATTACTATCCTTCACCCAACACTCCCCTGCCACTGAGGAATTAGAAATACAAGTGATACCAGCAGGTATTGGTTGGATGACTCCCATCACCTCCTACCTTAAGAATGGGACGCTTCTAGACGACCACAACGCGTACCGAAGGTTGAAATTTCGAACATCGCACTATGTGTTGATGGGAGAGGTTTCTCTCGACCATACCTAAGATGTTTGATCTCCGACGAAGCAGACTACGTCATGAGGGAAGTCCATAAAGGGGTGTGTGGAAACCACTCGAGGGCGAGATTGTTGGTCCACAAGCATGTACGACCAGGGTATATTGGCCTACCATGAAGAAGGATGTACAACCCTATGTAAAAGCATGCGATAAGCGCCAACACTTCAACAAGACCTCATGGCTAAACACTACGAAAGGAAGCCGACGAGTACCTAATTCTCATCCCAACAGGATGGATCGACAACCAAGAATGCCCATGGGCACCTAATTCTCATCTTTACGGGATGGATTGACAACCAAGGATACCGACAATCAAGAATGCCAATGGTACCTGATTCTCATCCAAAACTCAGTCCTACCTACAGGATGGACCAACGATCAAGGATGCCTACAGGCACCTAATCCTCATCAAAAACTAAGTCCTACCTACGGGATGGATCAACAACTAAGAATGCCCACGGGCACCTAATCGTCATCCTTACAGGATGGATTGACAACCAAGGATACTAACGATCAAGGATGCCAACGGCACCTAATCCTCATCCAAATTTAAGTCCTACCTACAGGATGGACCGATGATCAAGGATGTCAACGACACTTGATCCTCATCCAAAGCTAAGTCTCACCTACGAGATGGACCGACGATCAAGGATGCCTATAGGAACCTTACCCTTATCCAAAACTAAGTCCTACCAAAAGGATGGACCAACGATTAAAGATGCCTACGGGCACCTGTTCCTCATCCAAAACTAAGTCCTACCTATGGGATGGACCAACGATCAAGGAAGCCAAGGAGCACCTAATCCTCATCCTTACAGGATTGATCAACGTTTTAAAACACCGACTGGCACCAGATCCTCATAGCAAGCTAAGTCCTACCTACAGGTGAACAAACGAACAAAGTCACCTAAGGGATGACGGTCCAATGTAAAGTCATCCCCAAGAAGGACAGACGATGACCAAAGTTGCATACAGGTGGACGGACGACCAAAGTCACCTACGGGTGGATAGAAAACTAAGCTCGCCTACAAGTGAACGGTCCAAAGTAAAGTTATCCCCAAGATGAAAGGACAACAACCAAAGTCGCCTACAGGTGGACAAAAAATCAAAGTTGCCTACGGTGGTCAGTCCAAAGTAAAGTCATCCCTAATAGGGAATAATAATGACCAAAGTCACCTACGGGTGGATGGAAAAACCAAGCCACCCACAAGTGCCTTGGTCAAAAGTCTAAGTCTTCCTACCTACGGGTGGACGGATGAACTTAGCCACCCATGAGCACCTTGGTAAAAAACTTAAGTCCTCTTACGGGTGAACGGACAAACCAAGCCACCCATGACTGCCTTGGTAAAAATATAAATCTTCCTACCTATATAAGGATGGACAAACCAAGCCACACACGAATGCCTTGGTAAAGAAGTTTAAAGTTCTCTTACCCACGGGTGGAAGGATGAACCAAGCCACCCACGATTGCCTTGGTAAAAAATTTAAGTCCTCATATGGGTGGACGAGTGAACCAAGCCACCTATGAGTGCCTTGGTAAATATATAAGTCTTCCTACCTACAGGAGGAAGGACGAACCAAGCCACTCACAAGTGCCTTGGTAAAAAAGTTTTAATTTCTCCTACCCACGGGTGGACGGACGAACCAAGCCACCCACAAGTGCCTTGGTAAAAAGTCTGAGTCTTCCTACCTACATGTGGATGGACTAACTAAGCCACTTACAGGTGCCTTGGTCAAGAATTTAAGTCCTCTTACCCATAGGTGGACGGACGAACCAAGCCACCCATAAGTGCCTCATAAAAGTCTTCCTACCTACGGGTGGACAGATAAACTGAGCCACTTACGAATGCCTTGGTCAAAAATTTAAGTCCTCCTACCTACGGGTGGACGAACGAACCAAGCCACTCATGAGTGCCTTATATAAGTCTTCCTACCTACGAGTGGACGGACTAACTAAACCACTTACGAGTGTCTTGGTCAAAAATTTAAGTCCTCCTACCTACGGGTGGACAGACAAACCAAGCCACCCATGAGTGCCTTGGTAAAAATATAAGTCTTCCTACCTACAGAAGGACTGACGAACCAAGCCACTCACGAGTGCCTTGGTAAAAAAGTTTTAAGTTCTCCTACCCACGGGTGGACAGACGAACCAAGCCACCCATGAGTGCCTTGGTAAAAAATTTAAGTCCTCCTACAGGTGGACAGGCAAACCAAGCCACCCATGAGTACCTTGGTAAAAATATATGTCTTCTAACCTACAGGAGGACAAACGAACCAAGCCACTCACAAGTGCCTTGGTAAAAAAGTTTTATTTTCTCCTACCCACAGGTGGACAGACGAACCAAGCCACCCACGAGTGCCTTGGTAAAAAGTCTAAGTCTTCCTACCTACAGGTGGACAGACGAACTAAGCCACTAACGGGTGCCTTAGTCAAAAATTTAAGTCCTCTTACCCATGGCCTGACAGATGAACTAAGCCACGCATGAGTGCCTTATATAAGTCTTCCTACCTATGGGTGGACTGATGAACTAAGCCACTTACGAGTGCCTTGGTCAAAAATTTAAGTCCTCCCACCTATGGGTGGACAGACGAACCAAGCCACCCATGAATGCTTTATATAAGTCTTCCTACCTATAAGAGAATGGACAAACCAAGCCACTCATGAGTGCTTTGGTAAAAAAGTTTTTTAAGTCCTCCTACCCACGGGTGAACGGACGAACTGCCTTGGTAAAAAGTCTAAGTCTTCCTACCTACAGGTGGACGGACGAACTAAGCCACTTACGGGTGCCTTGGTCAAAAATTTAAGTCCTCTTACCCACGGCTGGACAGATGAACCAAGCCACGCATGAGTGCCTTATTTAAGTCTTCCTACCTATGGGTGGACAGACGAACTAAGCCACTTACGAGTGTCTTGGTCAAAAATTTAAGTCCTCCTACCTACGGGTAGATGGACGAACTAAGCCACTTACGAGTGCCTTGGTCAAAAATTTAAGTCCTCTTACCTACGAGTGGACAGACGAACCAAGCCACCCATGAATGCTTTATATAAGTCTTCCTACCTATGAGAGAACGGACAAACCAAGCCACTCATGAGTGCCTTGGTAAAAATGTTTTAAGTCCTCCTACCCACAGGTGGACGGACAAACCAAGCCACCCACAAGTTCCTTAGTAAAAAATCTAATTCTTCCTACCAATGGGAGGATAGATGAACCAAGCCACTCGCAAGTGCCTTGGTAAAAATTTTTAGTCCTAACTACTGGTGGACAGATGAACCAAGCCATCCACGAATGCCTTGGTCAAAAATCTAAGTGTTCCTACCTACGGGTGGGCAGACAAACTAAGCCACCAACGAGTGTCTTGGTCAAAAGTCTAAGTATTCCTACCTACGGGAGGATGGACGAACTAAGCTACTCACAAGTTCCTTGGTAAATGATCTAAGTCGTCCTACCTACTAGAGGACGGGCGAACCAAGCCATTCATAAATGCCTTGGTAAAAAATTTAAGCCCTCCTACCTATGGGTGGATGAACGAACCAATCCACTAACTAGTGCCTTGGTAAAAGATCTAAATCTTCCTACTTACAGGGTGACGAATGATCCAGTTTACAAAGTTGATGAACGATCCAAGCGATCCTTCAAAGATGATTGACTCAAATAGAAATCATTAAACCAAGTCACCAAGGTGACGAACGACCCCCCAGAGATGATCACGTCAAGTAGCAATCCTCTGATGACAATCAACTTGAGAAACAATCCTCCAATTAACTTGCTCATGGAGTGGGGGGCAAGAAAAAACCCCAACACTCTACGATTACAACACAAGCCTTCATATTCCGCACTCGTCCACTTACATGACAACTACGAAACGGGGGACAACTGATAAGGAATATTTTCACCAGTTAGAAAATTTTTTCTAACACCCTAGAATCTTCGATTACCAAAAGCATCCAAAAGAATCTTCGGTCACCAAAAGTATCGTCAGTCACAAGGGGTCGTCAGGTACCCTCCTGACACTGCGCGACACGCTCCGCCCTGACAGTCGGCATGTATCAATTGGTCTTTATGTACCAAGGGGTTGTTAGGTACCCATTGGTTGTCAGGCACCTTCCCTGACACTACGCGACATGTTCTGCCCTAACGGTCATCACGTATCAATGGGTCGTCAGGTACTAAGCAGTCATCAAGTACCCAACAGTCGGCGGGTACCTTCCCTAACACCGCGTGACACGTTCCACCTTGACAGTCGTCACGTATCAATGGGTCGTTAGGTACCAAGGGATTATCAGGTACCCAACAATCATCAAGTACCAGGGGGTCATCAAGTACCCAACGGTTGTCAGGTACCTTCCCTGACACCACGTGATACGTTCCGCCCTAACGGTCGTCACGTATCAACGGGTCGTCAGGTACCAAGGGGTTGTTAGGTACCTTCCCTAACACCGAGCGGCATGCTCTGCCCTAACGGTCGTCACGTATCAATATGTCGTCTAGCACCAAGGGGTTGTTAAGGACCCAGCGATCGTCAGGTACATTCCTTGACACCGCTCGACGTGCTCCACCTTGACAGTTGATAGGGATAAATCCCATAGTAGACAGATCCAATTTGCTAAGCTAATAATAAAGCGACAGTAACACCTTTAGACGATCCAAATTGCCTGACAATCAAATACCTGGTAGACGAAGTCTCGTCTTGAACAGAAAGCAGAGGGACGGACGGACCCTTTAAAGTGGACTGACTTTTTAATGGGGACGGACTCTTTAAGGTGGAAGGACCCGACGGAGATGGGTGGCAAAGCCACATGGCATCCACATGACCTGAGTAATCTCCAAGGAACCTAATATGGGAATGCCTTGCATTCTACGTTCCACCGTAATCTAAGGAATCCTTACAAGGAAAGAATCCCATGATATATGGACGCTGGAAAAGATCTTCGCCATAAGAAAATACCTTCTCCATCAAAAAACTGAGGTCAGCTCTACACTACTATAAAAACCCCAAAGCCCTCACAAATCCAGGTACGTGAATTCTCTCTAGCTTTTGCACTATTGAGTTCTTGGAGATTCTTCTATCACTAACTTAACCTTCGGAGGGTCTTTGGTTGGTACTCCACCTGTGCCCTTTGATTGGTTCTTCTCTTTTATTCTTCAGGTGCACCCATTGGCAAGTGTGTGGACGATCAACTCACTGACGATTTTTGTGCATCATCACTTGCCATCTTCCTCTCTTTCTCCAACAACCAAGAACCACCACCTGACCGCCAACCTCCCAAACAACCACCTCCAAATTCTTATTTACCATTTGAAAATAAATAAATTAATAAAGGGTAAACTACGTATTTGGTGTTTAACATTTACGTTATTTGTCAATTTGGTCACTGACCTTTGAAATGTATCAATTTGGTCCATAACCTTTTGATATTGAGTAAAAAAGGTCCCTACTTTTAAGTGATGGATTAAAAATGATGACATGACTAACGGTCAAAATAAAATAATATTTTTATGCCACATGTATTTCCATGTCAACATACACTTTATTTTAAAAAAAGGTTAATATTAATTTTTTGAATTGAAATTATCTTTTTCATCTATTTCATTTTTCTTTGTTTTCTCAGGAACCAAATAGAGGTTAAAAACCCATGATAACTAAACCTTTAAAAAAATATTACTATTAAAACTAATTAAGGTGACCTTTTGGAAGAAGTGAAATTCAAACAATTTAACAAAGCAAATCTAGATCTTCGCAAAGAAGCAAATCTAGCTTCACTAAAACTACGACTAACAATATCACAAAGAATCAATCCAACCTAAAGCATATTTACAATATTACTCCAAATCATTCTCTCTATATTTTTTTTTTACCATTACCAAATTGCGTTATTGATGAAATAACCAATGCTATCATCCCAATCCAAATCCTTCATCTTCTTTGTCGGTGACGACAAGGCACATGTCACGGCAGGCCCAAAATTCGAACCTGAACCTCCTTTTGGACATTCCTACTCTCCTTATCCACCACAGCCTCCAATGCATTCAACGACTCTTCATTCTAATCTTTCATCTTCTTGCTCCCATTGCTCCCTTTCTCAGCCTCAAATCACTCTCATTCCACTTCCCTTCCTCCTTCCTGTTCGAATATAAACAAGGTGGGTTGTGTTAGAGGCTTCTTGAACTTCAAAGTTGTTTTTTTTTTGGTTGCTAGGATAATAATGGCAAAAGAAGAAGGAAGTTGAGCTTGCAATTCGAGGTTTTTAACCCCTATTTGGTCCGAAGAAAGCAATGTAAATGAAAAAGATAATTTCAATCCTAAAAATTAACCTAACTTTTTTTTTTTGTAAGTTTATGCTGACGTGACAATACATGTGGCATAAAAATATTATTTTCTTTTAACCGTTATCAAAGTCATCATTTTTCATCCATCACTTAATGGTAGGGACCTTTTTCACACAAAACCAAAAGGTTAGAGACCAAATTGACACATTTAAAAGGTCAGAAACCAAATTGACAAATGACGTAAAGATTAAAGACCCAATATGTAGTTTACCCCTTAATAAATATATTAATAAAAAAAAATCTTTTCTATTCTAACTCCTGCTTCTCTCTCTTACCCAACATACATACACAAAATATCAAGTGCAAATCCTAGATCACGGAAAAGAGACCTAGTGGTGCTGATGTCCACAATTGAGTTTGATCTTACCGTACTCAAGAGCAAGGGCACCTCTACATCAAGACCAAAAGGGTCAACAAAGGCTTCTATGAAAACCTACTAAATCATTCTGGTTGGAGATAAGCCCTTTGAGTCTGCCATTACCATTCGTACCATCACGAGTCATTCACAACACTTATGATTTGAGAGGCGGGTGGTCAAGTGTGGTTCTTACCACTAGGCCATTGGTGCTGGCAAAGAAAAATCAAATGAATTTTAAAAAAGATTTTTTATTAGCTTTTTTTTTTGAGATTTTTTATTAGCTTGTATGTTAAAATTATTTATTACTAGTTGCTAACCCGTGTGATGCATGAAAAATGTATTAAGTATGATATATGATTTAATTTTAGTTTATTTTACTAGAAACACAGAAATTAAATTCTTAAATAACACCATATAGCTAAAACATATATTAACAACTATATGTTTCAAACATTTATTAATATGAATAATACCTCATGAAAATTTCATTAAAAATGACTGTAAGGACACTAAAAATAATCCCCAAGGAGCTCACCCCAGAAATCTTTTACATGCACCCACTTAATAAAAATAAAGAAAAGAAAACAGGAAAATACACTCTACAATGGGAAACACAAACAGTGGATGTCATTGACCATTATAATGTTGCAAATACAATTACAATCTAAGCTTTATTGGCTGCAGGAAGTTTTAACTTATGTTTTCGTGGTGTTATACATGTTATCACTCTTTTCTCTTGTTCTAAGATTGGTTCCCCCCCCCCCCTCCTTTTCTATCTCCATCCTCTCCTTTTATAGCTTCATCCTCGTACTTACCCTTACAGCTATCCCACTTCTTCCCAGGGTAGTAGGGATATTTTTTTTACTTTATCAGTCCCTTCACTTTCTTATCTTGTAACTCTAACGCCCTATGGGTGATGTGTTCTGTTCAGGCTGTCTTTTGTGTCATTAATGCAGCAGAGGTTAAGTAAAAACCCCATCATTAATGCGAATGCAAAGATCTTCCTCCTTGCACCTTCCAGGAGTTTCCCGTGATCACTAGTATCTTCTAGAAGTCATATGTTGACAATCCGTGCTCCATGTGTCAAGCAAGCTACTAATTTACCTTTTCCATGGGAACGGGCTACCCATGGTACTTAACCTCGTCCTCTATGCCCAGGATGAATCAGTTTTAAGCCCATCGCACAAAGGCCTAGCCCAATTACTTTGCCATGGTCCAGCAACTTCTTAGGCTTTCAGTCCGTGGAGGGACTATTCTTCTTCCCACAATAGCCCCCCACGATCTCCACGTCATCATTAGTGACGTGGGGATCATGGTTCAATAAAAATCGTGGCAATCATTAACTGACATTTATGAACAGTGGCGGCGTCAGGCAATTAATGCCGCAAACAAGCCCGAGCTTCCCACCCCACGATCTTCTGCGCGTGTCTTTAATGAACTGTCGGATGAACATTTTGGGAAAATAGAAAAAGGGCGAGAAAGGAAGGGTCTCTTATGTCCCTTCCTCTTCCCTGTTTTTCCCTCTATAAAGGAGGCATCTTCCTCCTTTTCTTTGTTTCTTTCTTTGTTTTCTCTTTAAAATCTCCTAGAGCTCTCTCTTCTTTCTTTTTTGACAACCCTCAGGCGACCACCAATGCTCTCCTTTTTTTTCTGCTTTCCCTCCATATCGTAAGTCCTTCTTTCTCTTCATCTCTAGGATTTGGTTTCTGTAGTTTCTTTCGTCTTTCATTCTTGTTTTGCCCATTATGGGTAAGTTTAAGTCTATGGTAGATACTCCTAAAAAATTAACAGAGTTTAGGAGGAAGTATAACTTTCCTAAAGATGTAGAAATGAGATATTGCCCGGAAGACGAGGCAAGACCCTCAAGAGTTGAAGGTAGGGTAGTGCTTCCTCTCGTTGCTATGGTAGAAGGAGGAGTTAGGATTCCTATGAGTGACCTCCTCACCAATTTTCTTCGTCATTTTAAGGTCTATCCCGATCAATGTACCCCTAACGTCTTCAAGATCATTAGTAGTGTAGATACCCTCAACAAAAGGCTTAGATTGAACCTTGCCAAGCATGATTTTAATTATGTGTATAGTTTCCAAGATAGTAAGACCTCGGGGTATTACTTTAAGATACGCCACGGGGAAGTGAGGCTTATTTCTGGTCTTTCAAATTCCGACAAAGAAATAAAGGGAGACTATTTGGTTATCTTAGGGAACTGGTACCCGAGCAGAATCCATTGCCCTACTAAGGCGGGCAAAGCAGGTGAGTAGATTTTGTAGGACTTACTTTCTTTCACTAACTCATTGTGTTATAATTTACTCTGTTCCCAAGTTAGTTCATAGTGTCTAACCTTTATTTGCTTCTTTTTCAGAAGCACACGCATTCAAGAAAAAGATGCAATTGATCAACTCCACAAACTTGAATAGGTTGCTGAGATCTCCAATCTACCCTCATCCTGACAGTCAACTCCTCGCAGCTTATTTGATCCTTGGGTACTCTCTCGTGTACTGTAGTTTTCAAGCCGCGAGGAAGGCCATTACCTCCAAGCACCCATTGCTTCCCTACATCAACATGCGCTGTAAGGGATACATCCTTTCTCCATCCAAACGTGCGCGCTGAGAAGAAGGTCGATACCTAAGTAATTCTCCTCCCCCTTTCACTCCCGAGGATTTGGGAGTTACTATTGCTATTCCTACCCCGGCTAAGCAAACCCACAACTCAGACCACTAAACCGACCACCAACCACAACCACAACCACAAGAAAGAGCCACCATGAAAAAAAAAAAAACCCTCCAAAAACCACCAACAACAGCCACATCCACAAGAAACAACCACCACATAATCACCAAGAGGAAAAAAAAAACACACAGAAACTATCGACCTCGCCAACAACAACCACAACGCTAAAACCCAAAAACCCACCACCGCCGATCTCGCCGATCTAGAAGCCCACCACCGCTGATCTCACCAATCTTGAAACCCACCACGTTGATCTCCACCTCGCCATTCTACCACGCCGATTAGCAAACCCATTACCCATGGCAGTAAACCCAATACTAAAATCCACCAACCCACAACCAAAACCAACACATGACTAAAACCCACCCACGATGACAACTAGAGAGAGATAGTGATAGAGAAGATAGGCAGGCTACCCCAACACCACCAACCCAGACCCACGCCACACAATCCACGCTACCACCACTACCACATCAACAGAACTTTTATGCCACGCCTACCTCTGCCGCTACCACCGCCACACGAGGTTTTGGGTTTGAGAAAATGTATTTTTTGGTTTGAGGAGTAGAGAAGGCATAACAAGAACAAGGCAAAGAGAAGAGATGGAAGATAGAGAGAAATGAAAGAAAGAGAGATAAAGCACAAATTTATATGGTATTGTAGAGGGAATAAACTATATTAAAAATTATACAATGGAGCTACGGGACCATCGTATATGTAAGACGACACTATAGCAAGATCTTAAATTTTTTTAGAATTGGAAGACCAGGTAATGGTTGTTTTTTGTGCTTTGATGTTAAATTATACCAACATTTATCATTTAAAAGACCGGATGTGAATGCTCCAACATATACCATTTAAAAGACCGGATGTGAATGCTCTGAGGGATTGTAGAGAAAGATTTTAATTATGAGTTAAAAAAGATCCAATGTTTACAATTTGTTCTCTTTAAAAAACGAAAAAAAGAATAATCGGTTATAATTGTGAAGGAATAAATTCTTAAATTAATAATGATGTGAAAAATTGTGAGGCTACCAAAACTTAGGTGGCAAGTCCTCGTGAGATTAACAAAACATCAAAGGCTTCGATTTTATAATATATATATATATATATATATATATATATATATATATATATATATATATATATATATATATATATATATATAGCATCAATGCACAGCACATAATAGTATTTTCCGACCAACAAGCTAACATAATGATATGATTAATTTGGGAATTTACCCAAGTTCAAGGGGTCCCTTGTTAGAATATCACTGTATATTTCTCTAAAAATATATATATATATATATATATATATATATATATATATATATATATATATATATATATCATTGTATTTTTCTATCGTTTACCTCAAAAAAAGAAAAAAGAATATCACTGTATGTTGTTACCATATGCATTCTTAGACCCATGTTTCCAGCATCGTCTCTCAGTTTCATGTCTTCAGGTTCAGGGATCATAGATGACTCACTCTAACCAAGGGAGACAGACTCAACAGGAACTACACTCCTACTTAAAATTTTCAAAAACTCTAGTAGAAAGAAATATTTTATCTTTGCACTCCCACATTTATAAGAGATAATTTTCCTGAAACAGCCACCCAAAAAAAAAACCTTAAACTAGGTAGTATCAACCACCAACCAAAAACAACACCAAAAGCCACCAAAACTCTGCAAATATCATTAAATATCTGCAACTCATGATGCAATTGTTCAAACCAAAATTTCTCTTTATATGTACAACTACCTCAGCTTGTCCTATAATTAACCCATTTGCATGTATTTGAAGCAATTAAAGGCCAATGTAATGTAACCCATTCAGCAAAAGTGCAAAACTGGCTTAATGTCTGAATCATTCTAATCTAATTTATATTATTAGATGGACATGCTGCCTTAATTCAACCCAAAAAAAATCCAGCTGATCAGGCAACATTAGCCAAAAGTACCAAATCCATTACACCTTGAGTGCATTAAAACAGACCAGCAACCTATCCTACCAAGGTTAAACCAAAGTGCGATCAAATACAACAATTAGCATTCCAAATAACATAGATACTACAGATCCCAAACTCAAGGTAAAGGATGTTAGATAGCCAAATAAGGTCAAATCCATCACCTAACAATAAAAAATTTCAAAATAAAATCATTTACCGGTCCTAGCCGATTCACCAAATTTCTAAAAGTACCAGAATCCTGCTTAAAGTCAGATATGAAGGTTTTCTGGATATCATTGTTGTTACCAACTCATACCTTCATCACAACAGCATGAATCCTACATCAAACACCTACAGCAAATCCATACTAAGTCCCACAAAGCAAATCTGCCTCTGAATTGGAGCAGCAATCGCTAAAATTCAATCAAGACCGCAAACACCTAATGGAAAATTGCAAATACCACAGAAAATGAGACAGGTAATTTTCTTGGGAACCTTACAAAGAAGAACCCAATGCGGATTATACTCATATGCAAGACGGTTTCTAAGATGGAAAATACCTGAGACAGTCCCCACCCATGTTGGATGGGTAGAACTTTAAGTAGATAAAATTTGCACTAACTAAAAGATGAACCAAATAAGCAGAGTCCTTTTCAGCTCAACAGCATATTTACACACACACTAGCTCGCGTTATCTCCAAGCAAAATACAACACCTATTCTAGTTAAGTAAAGAATTCCATTTGCGCTTTCTTTTATAAAAACATGTTAAATTATATAAAAGATATTGAGTTAGAAAGTAAAAGCAGTAGACCTGTTTGAATAGAGGTGGGGAGGGAGGAAGAGTAGAGTAGAGTTGACGCTAATTTCCAGCCAACTCTACTGTACTCCCCCTCAATCCAAATGCATCCACAACAGGGCTACATCTTTCACTCCTTTAAATTAATAATAATAAATTATAATGGAATCCATATTTATATATAATGGGGATTTGACTTGCATATTGATTCTTCATTTTTCAATCACACAAGTTCTCTAGCAATCATATTCAATCGATTTTCTTAGCAACCAAACAGAGGAAATTTTCTCTGCAATTTACGGAAACCCTATTTTAAAAAAAAAGTACAACTATAAGAAGACACCACCATAACTCAAGAACATGGAAAAAATAATTAAAGATTCAAGAAGGTCGAAACTAGATATCTACAGATATTCATATATAGAATTAAAGCGGCAGACACATAGTTTCATCACAGAGAAATAAAAGATTTAAAAAAAAATCCTAGAAAAGAAGAAACGTTCATAAATCATGATGATAAAGATGAAGAGATGAAGACAGGTTCAATTGATGTCAGAGTCATCGAAATCGTCTTCGAATGCGTTGTAGAAATCGGCATCGGCGAGCTTGCTGTCCATGGAGATGACGCCCTCACCGAAGATCTCGAGTGGATCAACGTCGTCGACGTCCATGGCCATAGTGGAAGGCTGGTCGTCCATGTCTGCGAAGAAGTCCATCGGCATTGCTCTCATCTCCCTCTAGGGCTTTGCTAATTTGGTTTTCTGATAAAAGATCTCTCGCTTCTGTGGTAGGTTCTAGAGGAATTATTGCTAAGCTTTATATAATTGAGAGAAGGGTGACTGGTGAGTTCACTCAAATTTTTTTTTTTCCTTTAAAAGGCGTATTCTTTGACGGCGTGTCGTTTTATTTAAAAGTTTAGTACTCCGCCTTCTATCAACTTCCATACATTCCTGCCCAAGTAACGCAACCTTTATCATCAACAAAAAAAAAAATAAAAGTTTGGTACTCCACCATCTATTAAGGAAAAAAAAAAAACCTGCCACACGTTAAAAAATAATTAAAAAAAACTCACCTAGAAATCAATTGCAACTTCTTAAACAAAAACAAAAACAAAAAAGAGGGTAAATTACAAATTATTCATTTGTGATTTGGCTTAAATTTAAGTACTTATCCATGATTTGAAATTTAACATTTTACCCCTGAGTTAACTTAATTAGAGTTTTGCAATCCACCTCGGTTAAAAAATTGCTAATTATGTACTTTTGCTCCACTTTTATATATATCTTCTTCAAAAACACAACTTAAATTTCAGTCAAACCACATGTGGTAAAGTTGTAATTTGCCCCCAAAAAAAAAACTTCAATTTTCATTTCTTCCTCTCTTTCCCTTCTCAATGTTGTGGAATGTGTAAGGAAAAATTCTAATAACATCCCTCAAACTACAAACTCACAATATTCTCTCAGTTCTTTCGCACTCTCTGTTTCATATATTGAATTTTTCTCGATGGTTATGCGTTTTTGGTAAAATTTGGCAAGCTTTTGAGCAAAATTATATACTACTTTCTCAATTGAATTATGTTGTGTATCATACCTTTTCATCTATGCATGAATTATATGAAATGTGTTATAGAAATTTTGGTTATGAATAAAAAATTATGACTCTATAGAGTCTAAACTCAAAAAAAAAAAAGTCTCATCGCACACGCAAAGCAAGTGTGATGAGGCTAGTAATTAATACTCTTTTATTTTTACTACTTTTTTTAAAATGTTATTTTCAACTCAAAAACATATTTTGATGAAACCTTAAAGTAATTGGTTTTAGTCCATAAATAATACAAAGTGATCAATTTTAGTTCTAATGAAATAATGACATGCCATATATATATATATATATATATATATATATATATGGCATGTCATTATTTCAATAGAACTAAAATTTTGTAGCGTAGTGTCATCCAATTTTGTAACGGAAATTATAGTGTAGCTAAGGTTGTTGTTCCACCGAAAAAAGGAAAACAAAAACACGTCAAAAGCACCAATAATATATAGAAAAATATGATTGAAACCTAGGAAAATAAAGTTTAGTAAATTCAATAATTAAAATCACTAGGGTGTTAGAGTTTGTCTACCAATATTGTTAAGCATCCACTACCAATCCAATTTAATACACAATCAGGAAAGTAAACACATAAACTATTCGATTGAAAGATTTAAAAATAAGCTTTATTAATAGAACTCTCTTTGGTTGATTACATTCATCAATTGTTCCAACAATTTAGTCTAGAAAATAATAACTTTGCTAAAAAAACTCAAGAACATCGCATACCTTAGAGGCAATATTATGGCAAAATAATATCTAACAAGATTACCATGTTTTACTAGAAATATTACAAAACCATATTCTAACAATAAGAAGATTCAAGAATATAATTAGAAATTAAATATCAATCTAGAAAAATAATTAAGAAAAATAGAACAATTGATTTCAATTATCAAAACGTGAAAAACATGCTTGGATTGAATAGTGGACAACTTACAACATTGGGGACTCACCCTTAACCCTAGTTTAGGTTCTTAAGCTTCCATAGAGAATAAAAAAAAAAATCTCACAAATTGATGAAAAATAAGGTTTTCCAGCAGCTCAAAAACATGGCTGCCCTTGTATCACTTTAATATTTATAATATTCAAAACCCTAAAACGCATGCTTCCCAAAAAGGAAAATATACAATGTCAATTCTCGTTTTTCAACAGTAAGTCAACTTCCAGGTTGGTTTTGGACTTGGATACGGCAGATTTTAAAGTTTTGGTAAACTACAAAGTTTTAGATCTTTAAGTCCTCTTTTCGTGGTCGCATAAATCAAGTCAATCCGATATCGAAGTAAAAAGATATGGCCAAAATACCAAAATTGATCAGAATATTTCCATGCCACGATTTTTTCCATCTGTGGTTCAAATGAATTTCTCTCTTTCCTTTTATGTTTCCATACATCTTTAACTCATTAAATTTTTCAGAAGCCACTTCTCAATTGATCTTCACCCTTGGATTCTCTCATGCTTAGCTCATTAGTTTTAATCTCCTACAAAAGAAAAATACACATAATAAGTATTGATGGGATCTAAATTAAACTTGGTTCATCCATGGTAGTCGTCCATGACCAGATCACGTCCAAAGTGTTTACAAGGAAGGAACCCCAACATAAACACCACAAACATGAATAGGATCCATCCATGAATATCGTGATTGTCCAAATCAAGATGGTCATCCATAGCATGTGAGAGCATGGACGACCAAACAATACTTAGCCAATTTCAAAGGAGCTTTCTACAAGCTCTATGCAATCAGACCATGATCTATCATTCTAGAACGTGGGGAGGATTCCCTGAAATCCGCTCCATTTTGTTCATTAACTCCACACATCTCTCATGATGATGGTGGATCCGAACAAGTAGACCCACTTCTAACTCTCTATAAAAGGATCAAGTCTCATTCAACTAAGGTAAGTTCTACTACTCACTAATTCATTATCCTTGTATTCTAGAGAGAAAACTGACTTAACCATTGGAGGATCCTTAGCCGGTTCACACCGGTCACCCTTGACAGTCTTTCTTCTCTCTTCAGGTCTTCAAGCCATCACCGTAACCCGGAGCATTCAACCTACTGATTCTCGTGCATCATCAAGTATATTTTAGAGAAACTTGCAAACTTTCATATTTACTTGCAAGTGTGAAAATAAACACAAAATAGATGTTATAATGCCTACCAAAACTGAGATAATATTATACTTTTAAGCTATTATCAATATCCAAAGACGGAGCTATGCTTGGACCTATGAGAAAAGGCAAAAGTGAGAAAAAGCAAAACATAATATGTATAAAGCTTGGTTTTGAACTTGAGTCCTAAAAAATTTAAACCTAGGCCTAAATAACTAACTAAAAACCAAAAAATAGCTCAAATAACAACATAAAATCTGCCCGAAGCTTTGAAAATTTAAAAAAAAAAAAAAATGTTCTATGTATGAGTTGAAGAGAGATAGAGCACCATTGTTGCTCAAGTGGTAACAACAACAACAACAACAAACTATAGAGTCCAATATGATTATTGAGGAAATTACAAATATAGATCCTCCTGGTATGAACTATTACAATGTATTTGGTCATCCTTTCTCATCTCTTTTTTAGCAAATTTGGGGTTTTGAAGATTCTCTCTCTCTCTCTCTCTCTCTCTCTCTCTCTCTCTCTCTCTCACACACACCCATTTTTTTCAATACTTCCATCCTTTCACAAAAAATTACACTTTCTTTATTCAAATTTTCATTAAAGTTTAATTCTTTTGTGGGTTTCTGTTTGGATTTTAAATGATCAATGAAATTTATCTCAAAGCATTAGTATAGGATGATTGCAACTTAAGTGTTTAATGAAGTTCCCTAAAGAAGCTTGGGATAAAAAATAAATAAAAATAAAAACATACATGGATATATAAGTGTATCTCACCTAGGGGTGGCAATTCGTGTTCGAGTGTCAGGTTCGTGTTGTGTCGACCTATGAGTATTCAACTATATGGGTCAACCCTAACCCGACATGTTTATTAAACAGGTCAAGATTTCTCAATCCTAACACAACCCTTTTATTAAACGAGTTAATCGTGTCAACCTGTTTATCATATTTTATCAAAATGGAAAGAAAAAAAAAAACTAATTTTAGTATTAACCAAATTGATATGAAATATGAAAAACCAAATAAATAAATAATTTTAATATAAAATTCAGAACTAACAAATAACTGCATAAAAAATAATCATTCAAAACTAAAACATATCTCAATATCACAAATAATCGATCATAATATGTCAAAGAAAATAAACCACAATAACTAATAAATTTATATACCTAGGGTTTGAAAGATATATTGGTAAAATGTCATTTAATTTAACGGATCAAACGAGTTTCATATGATGGACACTAACACAACCTATTTATTAAACGGACTAATCGTGTCAACCCGAATATAACACGGACTCATTAAGCCTCAACTCATAATCTACTAATTTCGTATCGTGTCGTGTCGAGTTCGCGGGTCATATCGATTTTGCCACCCCTACTCTTGCCTCTTCTCACTCAAAATCCTAACTTTGTTCTTAATATCCCAACCTTTGACTATAGTACTATTTCATCCTTTAAGTACAAAGGTACAAATTTTCGGACCCTAATTTCTTTAACCCACTCAGAAAAATACCCACACAAGCCCAAGAATTATTTTGAAGCCCACATAAATATCTCCCACGTATTACTTAAATATTCTACACGTTATTGGGCTCCCACAAATATTTCCTACGTATATAAGCCCCACAAATTACCTTGGGCCCTCTCACAAATATTACCCATTATATATTATCCAACTTGGGTTTTCACAAAAATACCCATCACCTTGCTACCAACGTTGGGTCACAAATTATACTCTCCCCACAAAAAAGCCCAACAAAACCCTTTACTAAGCCCGTTGCTACACGGCACCTTTACTAAGCATGTTACTACACAGCACATTTTCTAAACCCGTTGCTACACGGCACCTTTACTAAGCATGTTACTACACGGCACATTTTCTAAGTCCGTTGCTACACGGCACCTTTTCTAAGCCCGTTACTACACGACACCTCTAAGTCCGTTGCTACACGGCACTTTTACTAAGCCCGTTGCTACACGGCGCCTTTTCTAAGCCCGTTGCTACACGGCGCCTTTTCTAAGCCCGTTGCTACACGGCACATTTTCTAAGCCCGTTGCTACACGGCACCTCTTCTAAGCCTGTTGTTACACGGCACCTTACTAAGTCCGTTGCTACATGGCACCTTACTAAGTCCGTTACTATACAGCACCTCTAAGTCCGTTGCTACACGACAATATCTTTACAAAAATCTCAAACTATTTTAACAAAGCCCGAATACTAATTTGACAACCATTTTACAAAGCCCAATATTCAGCAAACTATTTTACAAAAGCCCAAATACTAATTTGGCACTATTTTACAAAGCCTAAATACTAATTTGGCAAACTATTTTACAAAAGTTCAAATATTAATTTGGCACTATTTTACAAAAACCCAAATACTAATTTGGCACTATTTTACAAAGTCCAAATGCTAATTTGGAAAACTATTTTACAAAGCCCAAATATTAATTTGGCACTATTTAACAAAGCCCAAATATTATTTTGGCAACTATTTCATAAAGCCCAAATATTGTTTTGACAACTATTTCTAAAACCCAATATTATTTTGGCACTATTTCATAAAGCCCAAATATTGTTTTGGCAACTATTTCTAAAAGCCCAATATTATTTTGGTACTATTTCATAAAACCCAAATATTGTTTTGGAAACTATTTCTAAAAGCCCAAATGTTATTTTTGGCAACTATTTCTAAAAGCCAAATATCATTTTGGCAATTATTTCATAAAGTCCAAATATTATTTTGGCAACTATTTTATAAAACTCAAATGCTATTTTAGCACATATTTACAAAACTCAAAAATTATCTTAACACTTATTTCACATATACTAAATTCCTCACTCATGGGAAATATAAATACTCACCCTTCAAGAAATACTTCTCTTACAAAATTTATAAAAGCCCATGTATATCATCCATGGCAAAACTCTTCATTTTGTAGGGATAATCAAGCCCAAAGAAGCTCAAATATAAAGCCCAGCTGGGCCAGCCTAGCCCATACTTAAATCCCAGCAGCTGAGGCTCACGTGAGCTAATCAGCCAAAACTCAGCACAATTCAACAGTTGGAGCCCACTGCCATCAGATCCCAACTTGTCCAATCGGGTCAGAAGGGGACACGTGTCCATTAGAGGTTGAAACCTTCCTTCACAAGCTGAAATTTCATCATTACTCATGTGACATAAAGCTGAAGCTGACTTAACAGAAAGCTGAAGGGCTTCAGCTAGCTGCCTCTTCTTTCTCCTCCAACTCATTCGGTCAAGCATCAAAGGCAACCATGACCAGGCCATTAAAACTCCTGAAACAACTTGAAATCAACTCATTTTCATGCTAAAAATGTGTATTCTCTGGTTCATGGACCAAGCACATGAACCCCTAATGGGGAAACTTAGGGAAATGTGGTTTGGAGGGCACCAAGGGGATCCTAGCAAAGTTCCCAGCAAAGGCTCCAAGGTTGACACCTAGTTTGAGGTGATACAACCTGCCCTAGGGAGCTCTAAATCTAGTAGCAGCACAGCCAAGATCATTAGCCTAATGCATGCTCTAATCCCATTAACCAAGGCCAATCAACATTCAATGCTAAGTCAGAATCCCAGCTATTATTACCCAAAACAGCAAGAATCTTCCAAAAGTTAAACTTACCACCTTTAGCTAAAATCCTAGGAACGATTTTCTAAGGATTTTTTGAAGATTGGGGAAGATTTAGCAGAAGATATTTGCTAATTAGCCCCTAAAACCCAACTATAAATGGAACTCTCCATTAATGCATCAACAACAAGAACATACCAAGAAAAAAACTCATAAAAAAAAAAAAAAAACTCTCACTCAACCCTTCTGTCTAGCTTTCTCTAAATTCTAGCAAAGTTCTAAGTCACTAAGCTCTCAACTTCCAAGCATGGGAACTAAGTTCTTCAACTCCTAACTCAAAAACACCCCTCATACCTTACTTAAAAACACACAGCTCCCCCCCAGCAGAAAGTCCCAGCAGCCCTGCTATACACTGTCGCTCATTACTCATACTACTCACAAATGACTCTCTTCACTCATTATATATACTACATTCATGAGCATGCCTTGGCACCATAATGGTCTTGCTGCACTAGTTGGGATCTCTCTCTCTCCCTTCATCTCACACTAAGCTTTCCTCATTATTTGCTATTATAGAACCCACGATATTTACTTATTCATTTACTATTGATGGTTATGATGTAACTGTTACTATAGAATTTTTCTCTCATATTGTTGTATTAGAAGACTCTTCTCCAGAGCTAACGGCTAATGAGTCCGAAAACATGGATGTTTTCCCTTAATCTGTGAAATATTTTACAGCTTAGTTATTTTCTGCAGAAGCACTTTACGGCTGGGTTGTTCTTTTCTGCAAAAGCACTTTACGGTTGAGTTATTTTTTCTGCAGAAGCACTTAACAGCTGGGTTACTTTTTTCTACAGAAGCACTTTACAGTTGGGTTACTCTTTTCTACAAAAACATTTTACGGCTGAGTCATTTTCTGCAGAAACATTTTATTGCTAGGCTATTTCTTACAGTATGCTTTTAACCACACTGACATGTTTGCTGAAGGGATTGTTTATGGGCCGTTCTTGTAAGTCTCAACCTAGGGCCAAGGCATAAAAATATGGTGAATTATTTGGATCTTCGCCAATAGCCTTTGGGCCGTGCATCAAGTCCATTGTCGAGTTTCGGTTTAGGCTCCTGACCCAACATAAATCTCATTTGTTGGAAATGAAACTTTTTCACCCCCGACACCAAGTTTGTGAACATATCATTTTTTTAATTTGTACTTTTTTTAAGTGACAAGCTAAAAAAATTGTAGTTTGTATTTTGGCCACATCATCTACAAATAATTTTTTTTTTTTTTAAAGAAAAGTCAATGGATGATCTAAATGTATTAGTTTATGAAATATTTTTAGAAACTTTTCATGAAAAAAAAACTAAATTTTTTTATAGCTTTTTAAAGTAGTATTAAAGCTATCTTAAAATGATATATTAATAAATGTCTTAAAAAGTATCGGTTAGCTAGACCTTTAAAATAGAATCCACTCATTTAAAAGAAATAATATATTCACAAAATTTTCATAGTACTTTCAAAATAAATCTTATGCTTTGCATTGTTACTTACTAATGGACTAAAAAATAATTTTTGTAGTGAATTCAAATTAAAAAACTCGTCTGCAAATTAAAATTTGTTATAAAAGTATTATAAAAATGTTACTGATAAGTTCATAGTACTGTTATTTATTCCCCGGAAACCCAAACAATAATCCGAACTCCAATACCTCCAAAGATGATGGAAATCAAAGTTGAATGGAGGAGAAGGAAGTAAAGACGTGGCGAAATGGAAACCAAACTCCTCACCCTCACACAGCCACCCTGCTTCATCTCTACTCCTCATCGTCATCGACAACCTCATCCACCCAAAACCTCTTTTCCTCATCACCTTTCCTCTCCTTTTCGCCGCTCCTGCACCTCTGTCTACTACCGTCGCTGGGACTCCAATGTCGAAACCCAAGTTGAAGAAGAAGAGGATGAAGATGAAGACGAAGGCTCTGAATTTGGCTTCGGAGGTAGGTGGAATAAGAAGAAGAAGAAAAGGCGTTGGTGGTCTGATGACTCTTCTTACTCATCGGCAACAGAGGAAGGTCCTGGTGGAATCTTCGAGGAAGTCATTGATAGTTTCTGGATTTTTAAGGTATATTCAATTCAACCCTTATTTTTTTTTATTGTTACCTCTTACATTAGCTTGAGGAGATGGGCTTCTTTGGATTTTGATATTTAAGCAAAATTAAGCTTTACCTTCTCTAGCTGATTTTGTTGTTTAAAAAAAAATGAGTGGGTCCATTTTTGTTTGTTATTTACTCTTCTATAATTTTGGTAGATAGCTTTAGATTCATTATGTATTGATTCTCTATATGCATGAATATTGAATACCTCTTTGAGTTGCAAAACATTTAAGTCAAGTCTTTAAGGGAAGAACGTTGGGGCAATGATTAAGAACATTCTGGGACAAACTTTGGGATACTGAAATGAGCTAAATATTTTTAAAATGACTATGCTTGTTGTGTATGTCTGTTTATGGCCATATGTTTGATAACTGCAATTATTGTTGAGGGCACTCCCCCGACCAACTTAGTAGCAATGCAAGGCAATAATGAGTCCCCCCTTATTTGAAATGATGATCTAACTTTTTTGCCCAATTTCTTGAACTTCTCTTTTTTAATATATATTATTTATGCAAGTTATTTTCCTCGAGGGAATTATGTGACATCATTGCTTTTTGGTATAGAAGCATTCTGATATAATGAACTCTCAACAAAGATTTATGATGAAACACTTCAATTACATTATTTTTAGTTCCAGGTCAGATATGCACCCTGCAATAATCTTTTCTAAGAAATGAATTTTTCACTAGAAAAAAATCTGTGTTGGTTTATTCATAATTCAGGATTGACTTTGTCTAAGGTCTAAAACATTTCAATATGTTTGCTTTTTGGTCAGTGCAGGTGTTTAGATCTTATGGCTGGGCACTTCCAGCAATTATTGCATCCTGGCTGCTAGCTTCAGGCCCAAAAGCTTTTCTTATGGCATTGGCACTCCCCCTTGGTCAGTCAGCTCTTTCTTTGGCATTTGATAAGTTGTGGGGAAAGACACAAAGCAAGACAAAACGCAGGTCCAGGATGAGGAGGAAACCAGCTGCCAGCACTGCAAGTAGTGTTGAAATGGGGGCAGAAGAACAAGGTGAAAGCCAGGAAACCAGAAAGGGAAAGGTGGGATATCAATCGTGGATAGTTGGCAACGATGGGTCAGCTTCTAATGGTGGTGGAGATGCACCAAAGTTTGGTGGTTGGGATGATCTAGATAGATCTCGGTCTGCATGGCGAGCAACTCGAAAAACTGGTGGGTCACGAAAGACACCGACAGATAACGGAAAGTTAAGCCGCAAGGTTAGAAAAAGTGACGCACCTCTGCTCTTGAGATTGTTGATTGCTGTTTTCCCTTTTTTGGGTTCCTGGACCAAGATGTTATACTGATGACCACCAAGCAAGCTCGAATTTAGAGCATGAATTTGATGGGTTTTTCCTGCAAGGACTCAGACTGATTCACTGTATTTAAGGGGCAATGGGTTCTTCTTCTTACTTGATCATCTTTCCTTCCAAGTTGAATCAGTTAAAGCCAAATTGGAGGAAAAAAAAATCGTGGGAGCAATCTGCGTATATAAACATCCTGGTGATGGTTTATTTGATGACATGCTCAGGTCAATTCCTTTGTTCCTCAGAATAAATGGTGCAGAATACAAAGAAAAAGCGATATTGATCAAGGCTTTTCATATATTGCTATAGAACCGACATATTTATCTTACTCTGAAGGCCTTTTTGTCTTTTTTTTTCCCCCTCCTGGCAGCAGGACTTGTACTTTTTGTGGCATTTTTTGAATTTAATTTATAATCTCAACTTTCGAATATGGAAGTAAGATTGAAAAATAAGTAGAAAAGGCCCTCCAAAACCCATCCAGACTAACCCTGTACAATCGAATTTCAACTATAAAAAAAATAAAAAATATAATAATAATTCATTCAGTTTGAAAACTCTCCTGCATACGTGATTGGAAGTCTCCTATAAGTCTATAACAGAGATTCCATTTACTATGAATCAACAATGCCTCCCTGTTGGAACTCATTTCTTTTAGGAAGGTACTCTTAAACAGAACAAATGGACAATGTATGCACCATTATCAATTGCTTGATGTATTCTCGAGGCCACCGGGATATCTTGTCATTTACGCTGCACTTGGATTGCACTTTGCCATGGCAAGAAAATTTCTCCATGACAAGGGGTTTCATTTTTTTTGGTCCCTCTGACCATCATGAATCAAATATTGCCTTAAAAAAAAAAGCCTCTTTACAGCTTAATCAGGCTGTTTTTGCTGTGCTAAATTTACACTTTGATAATTGAATGAACAACATCCCTGTACACTCAATAATTGAATGAAGTTCCTAAATAATTCGAAGACTAAATTTCATAAAAAAATCTGCAGTTCTCTTAAAAGCATTGCTAACACCACAATATTCTGTCATCTTGCAAATAGCTGGACTCTATTCATATAGCAAGTAGATGCAGGGTCCTGCAGGCAGCTACAAAAACCCTCCTCGTCCTTGGGAAATGTTGTGGGTAGAGGATGGTCAGGAATTACACCAACCTGTATCAAGAGTCAAGTTGAAGGAAGTAGGATTAGGAACAATAGATGTGTGTGTGTGTGTGTGTATGAGAGAGAGAGAGACTCAGTAATAGACCTTATCAATATCTGTGTGAGCAGGTGTCTCATATCGAGCAACTGTAACAGCCAAGCCAGAGCCATCCGATAGCTCAAAAACTGACTGAATCTTGCTGCAATTTGGATGGGTGGCTCATGTCAGGAATAAATGATTTTAATGATTGTGCTTGAAGTAAAAGTCATTACCCTTTCCCATATGTGGGTTCTCCAAACAGCACAGCACGTTTATTGTCTTTCAAGGCACCAGCTAAAATTTCACTTGCACTAGCAGTTCCTTTGTTAACCTAATGGAAATTCAGTAAAGGATATTGTCATCAATTTTTCACCATAAGAACAATTATGATCTTAGAAGATAAAGTTCCACCACCACATATGCATATGATAACAATGGAAAAATGGAAATTAGGATCAGAAAAAATCCTATAAATTGATTAAACAAACATGGAATGTAGAGGAAGTTTTGTAGTTACTTTGGATAGCAACTGTCAGAAAGGTTCCATCTATATAAGACAATATATTAGAAATTAGAAATAGCAAGAAAGAAAAGAAACAAGAATAATTAGTCCAAGACTAAACATTGAGAGAGAAGATATTGACAATGAACAAACCCAAATACCCAATCACAATAGTCAGTATAATGATTCTGTAATTCCATATATCCATAGCGCAGACATTTGCAAATATGTCTCTCAAATGTTACAGATGATCATGACAAAGTTGTATTATAGAATATACAAAAGTATACCAGCACAGCAAGGGGTTCTGAAGCAGCTATTGCATTGCTCCCGTCTGTGTCATAGATATCTCGAACACCACGACTATCACAAATATACACAATGACACCTTTGTCCAACCTGAATGGAAGCAGACAAATGAGAACTTGTGCTGCATACATTGGATCACATAAAATGAAATACCAGCTTAGTTTATTAAAGACTACGAACAAGATAGCAACAGGTGCTCCTAATGATATAATTGCAGTACAGTAATACCCAATGTGTGAACTTTAAAGAAAAATAATCATTTCCCAAATCTTTTAAACAAGTAAAGCATGCCACTAATTAGTAACTAGGAAGGTATCTAGTAGACTCAATGAGAAAAAGAATTAATTATGAAAAAAAAAAGTATTTAACCAAGTAAAAATATAAAATTGCATCATAAAAATCATGGAAATTTTACTTGTTGGATGATTTTACACAAGCCAGGGCAGCAGAAAGTGCACGAAACATCCATGTGTTTGGGCACATACAATACAAGTCAAATGTTTCAAATCGATACATGAGCGTTTGTCTAAATGAGAAACACATGCAATTATCAGGAAGCACTAGTTAATGATGGAGCCAAACTTTTCATCATCCTTTTCCTCCATCAGCAAAATTATACCAATTGACTGGTAGTATAAGGGCACCAGAATAGGTAAAGTGAATGCATGCAATATAAATGTAAATTTTTTACCATTGTAGCTTACCAAATCTTGGCAATCTCAATTCCTTCTGGGAAAAGACCACCGCTGCACCAAATTTAAGCTTTAAGAAAGCCTTTCAAAGGGCGAAGTAAAAAATGAAGCGAATTGAAAGATAATCACCTATTATCTCGAAGGTCCAACACAAAGGCATTAACACTGTTACTCCTTAAAGTATCAATTGCTTCCTTGACAGCACCTAGAAGGGATAAAAGCTTTCAATATAAATTGCAGAAATTTAAATTTGAAATATAAAATGAATACAAGTATCAAATAAGGTAATGAAGAATAGCTATAAGGAATTTTGACCATTTCACTTATGCGTAACTATATAAGATAAAAATATTACTGTCTCATTTGCCTTACCTATCAAAAAATAAATGTCTTATTCTTAACAAATATATAAGACAAAGGTTGACCAATTCAGTACACCACTAGAAATTAAGAAACTAAGCTCTTATGCATGAATATATACACACACACACACACACACACACAAGAGCATGTAGATATACTTGTTCCAACTTATCAGATTAAAATCTGATTGGAGAGGATATTTGGATAACAAGTAGTTCCACTTACCAGATGCATTTTGGTTGAACGAAGTTAATTTGATATAACCGATCCTACGGGAATCCCTCCCTGAACCAGGCACTTGGCATAGTCGTGACTTCACTGGATTTAGTGAAACTTTCTCTCGCCTGGAAGGCAGTAGTTGGTGAATTAGTAAATTTTTAAGTAAAATATAAAATGCACAAAGAAAAGTGTTGATTTTTTTCCAGCTCAAATGAGAACTAAGCTCACCACCTCAGCTGTAGCTCAGGCAGCCAAGGGTTGGGGAGGTTTTTGTCAAACCTTTGTAATTTAATGATGATACAAATATTCATATCAAAGTGACTAAGCTTAATGCAATAAAGCATAAATATACTTGCTCAAACTATCCTGGGATATCCAAAGTTAATTTGCCATCATTTTTTTTTTGTTAATTACACAGGAATTCGGTGGGTCTTGAATCCTCCAGGCCTCACCCTCCAGGCCTCCACCTTCCTCTTACAAGGAGAGGAGATGTCATTTGAGCCACAGCTCATTGGCAATTTCACCGCTAGCAAAATTGGAATAAAGTTTCCCTCAGTCATTTTTAAATTCATGCACTCTGGAGAGAGAGAGCTCACGTCAAAGCTACATGCTTTATTTCGGGTCCACTACGAATGGTCAATTCCACTGAACTTCCTTCAGGTCCCCTGCAATTTAATTAAAAAGTTTAACCAAACTAGAGAAGAAATGAAAGGGTGAAAACCTGGCTGTAAATAAAAATGTGCTGCTAAAAAATTTCTATTAAAACAAAATCTTATGTCACTTATGCAATAAAAACAATTATATCATAAATCAGATGTAAAGTTTAATCATCATGAATCTCTTCACTTAAAACAAGCTCAGGTCAGTTGCCAGATCAATAATCACTTAGTTGTGAAGTGGCTACATCATTCACTTACACATGGTAGCTGCCCTCTAGACTTGGGCTTTTCTCTTGTGTGTAGTGAGAATCATTCCATTTTGGAATTGATTATATGGTTATATTATCAAACCTAGGCTAAGGTACAAGTGACAGCCCAGTGGTAATCACATCATTTGTGGTGTCCAATGTTTGTGGTTCGAACCCCACTTCCCCCCTCCCCCACTATTTACCTATCCAAAAAAAAAAAAAATCTAGGCTCTAAGATCTGATCCAACAGGTGGCACCATTAACACTCAGAATATCCTTCTATGTTTTAGCTGTCCCAATTTTATTGTAGCATAATAACCTTCAATAATATACTTCCCTTTTCGTTTACCACTTCTGAATGAGTAAATAAACCCAAACTAAATATCCTCAGAATATCACTCAGACTATCCTTCTCTACAGTTGCTCCCTTTTCCCAAATCTCCAATGCCATTTCCCTGAGAGGGCTCAATTAAAGGTGCTTCATATTCAGATACTTAACATGCCCTCTTTCTCCAATGAGTACACTATACCTCAATCGACTAAATGAAACTTAGTTGAATCACCCATTCCTCCCCACAAAAAAGTCTCTTTGGAGATTTTCCAACCTATTGGAGATATGAAAGGGCATTGTAAACAAAGAAGTAAAGTAGGGAGCAAAGATAATATACACTTAAGTAGAGTTATTCTTCCTCCCTTGAATAAGTACAACTTTTTCCATCCCACAAGCCTTCTCTCCACCTTTTCAATCATCGTATTCTAAACATTCCGAGCCTTAGAGGAAGAGCCTAGTGTAAGTCCCATGTAATTCATAGGCAAAGAACAAACTTACAACCCAAATTGATGTAAGATTCAAAACCCAGTTTCTCCACTTTCAAATAGAACCCAGGATCAACTCATCTCAATTTTCTTGAGCTGCCAAAAAACTTGTTATAATGCCATTGATTATAATGAAAAATGAACAGTTGATATATAGAATTGGATCCAGTTCTTCAGTTATCTCCAAACCCAAACTTTAAAAATAGGAAGTAAACACTCCCAATTCACATGGTCATAAGAATTTTCAATATCTAACTTGCAAATAAGTCCATGTACACCACTCCTTACACGGCTATCCAACCATTCATTAGCCATAAGCACATAATCAATAATTTGCCTACCTCCAACATAGGCATTTAGGGAGGATGATACAAGGTCTCCAACCACTTTCTTTAAATGGTTAGCAAGTACCTCCACAAGTGATTTATACACACTCCCAACCAAACCAATAGGACAAAAATCCCTTATATTCCATGGTCTTCTTAGGAATCAAATATGTGTGTATATATATAATTGGAATTAAAGCAATAAATGAGGCTTTTATTGACTTCTTAATTTTGCAGTAGTTGTAGAACTTCTCAAATGCCTGTAAAATATACCCCTCTATAGTGTCTCAACAATGTTTGAAAAACATCAATGTAAATCCATCCAGCCACCTCCTCCCCATTCATATCATGACTTCTTAAATTTGCAGTAGTTGTAGAACTCCTCAAATACATGTAAAATATTCCCCTCTACAGTGTCCCAACAACATTTGGAAAGCACCATTGTGAATCCGTCCAGCCCTAGTGCCTAATCACCATCCATACTATGTAAAGGCCCAAAATTTCTTCTTTTTCAAATGGCCTCTCCAACCATCTGCTACTATTCTCATCAATAGTGAACATCAATAATCTTTTCACACAGGGTCTCCAGAGTTCTGGCTCAAAATTTAGGTCTTTATAGAAATGTACAGCTGCATCCTTCACTTCTCTCTCTTCTAAGTGTAGCACACCATCCACTTAAAACTTACCAATAAAATTTTCTCTTCTATGAGAGTTACCCACGCGGTGAAAAAACCTGAGTTTTTGTCCCCCTCCTTCAACCATAGAGCTCTATTTTTATGCCAATTCTCTTCCTCAAGATGCGTTAGTAAGCTTAACACAGAGCTAAACTCTGACCACCCCGGTCTTGCCTTCTGGTATGCATATTACCAGGAGTCGTCTCAAAAGGAAAGCATACTTCAAAATCATGAAAATGTTAATGATTCAAATTCATTACAAACTGAAGGAACTTAATTCTTTACAGATTCAATAAAGGCTACAATACACGCATTATTTTCTACGCAAAAAGTGGGAATTGGATAATCTGTTCTGTAATTATAGACTTATTATGATATGAGATGTGGCATAAACTTGACAATGTTAAAAGGGATTCATGATATGGAATTTCAATATTCATTTGGAAAATACTCCTAGTGCTAAAACTCAGGCACCTTATGGACATTTATCAATATCGCCACCAAAGACACCATGGCATAAAAGTTGGGCGACTTTGAATTGCTTCCTGGTACATTTCAATTTGCAAACTACATCGAGGGGACCTAACTAAACAGTAAAGCACACACAAAAAATCATCTCTTTTTGTGCATGGAAGTGTGTGATAATTGAAGAATGGGACTTCAGCAATAAGTTACAATGCAACAACATTATTGCATTTACTATATCAGAAAAAGAGCACATATTTGACAGGTTAAGAAGTTGGCAATGTAAGAAACTCACTGCAACCGCTCTGCTGCATCATATATGCCCATCATTTCTGTACTTGTATCATCAATTGCCAGAATAACATCGCCAGGCAAAAGTCCAGCCCTATTTGCAGGACCTCCTGGAGCAGCTGAAATAACAATAAGTCCTGCAGGTGATCCATCAAATTGTGCGGGATAGCCAATTGACAGGCCTACACCTGTAAGAGCACCTTGAGTCCCAGACTGCCTTCAAAGAATATATTAACAGATTTTAGGGATAATTTTTATATGCAAAACCCACTAAGTAGACAGTATCTACATTTTGTATAGCATAGCTAGTAATTTAAGGCACAAAATATATAAAATACAGAAATGAAAAAAAAAATTATTATAAATTTGGCATAAAACACATAAATAAAGAGGACATAAACAGAAAAAAATATGGATATATTGCAGATACGAATGAATAATTCAAGACAAAAAGAATGCATCATATGTTAGATTACTTCTTTCACTATATTCCAATTTAGCAACCTACTTATGTTATCTTAGTATAATTTCATAAGATATTGTCAGAACTAACTAATTGAGGATATTAATAAAAAATAATTTAATCCATTAAGTATATATTTTTTCAATATATACCTAGTAGAATACAATAAAAAATACGTATATTCCTATCTACAGTATATAGGAGTTTCTGTTATTCAAGCCAAAGATGCAGTATACCAAGATGGCATGAAGAAATAGCATCATACGTGCAAACTCTTGAACTTTTCAGGCTCCAGAAACCGAGTAAAAGGATCATCCAATGTGGCAAGCATCTTCCTTATTGCCGTATCTGAATGCAAATACACCACTAGGATTTAGAAAGGAAGTGCATAGGGAAGACAGAAGTACTAATTTTAACTAATAAGTAATTGCAATGAAATGATAGAACAGGTTTAAAGTTACGTGTATTGAATTACAAAAAAATCAAATACAGCATATCACAAAACCATCTATGTATCAAAACAAGGTACATTCCCAATCATATTTCTTCTATAAAATTCATTCTCTCTCCAACACATTTAACACAATCACATACTGCAACAAGTAGAATTAGCAATGGAATTTGAATTCACGTTGCCCTAAAGTTGAGGTAGAAGAAACAATAGCCTATTCAAAGACATGGGATCTCTCATCATGCAGCTAACCCATCAGAAAACAGTCTATTCAAGCAATCTTTAAAGTTCCTAAGTGAAGAGTTTCTGCAGCTAAGCTTTCCAAGAAATTAACTGTCCTAACATTTTTTGAAATCAAAGGAGGCATGACATGCAGAAGTCCATTGTACATGTTCAGCACATTGATTTCGTAATCTGAAAAACCATTAAAGAGGTGGTAAATCAATGGCATCTAGGCATATCACATCTTCAGCCTCCATAACAAAGAGATGGTGAGTGAATCATTGGTTCAAATCCAAACAAGATGCTCATTATGTTTAATCATAAAAGTACATCAGGCAAATAAGCAAGAGACTATGCAATAAAAATATGATTTATCCCATCTGGAACCACTGTGGAATCCTTTACACGCATTCAGTATATAACTCCATGTTACCACATTAATACTAGACTATTATTTGGGCATATTAACCCTTTCTCACTGGTAATACAGAAAACCACCATAATTAAATTATTACAAATAATGCAAGCCATACATGTCTGTTCTCGTGTGTTCATTGGTTCATTGCGCAGTGCATTTTCTCTGTACCGAAACCAACTCTGTCCATTAAAAGTTTTGTCAACATATGCACGATCAATTGTTCTCCATGCCTCTAAGAAGAGGAGATTCTCTTCAGTGAGGGCCCCTGAAGAATGACTATAAGTATTACGATGAAAAATAAAGTAAAAAATATCTAATTCTTGAATATTTGAAATTTCCCAGAAAATTATTATAAGAGATTAAACTTACAGGATGGACTCTTACTAACAGAAACAGAAAGTGACATGACCAGCATCACTCCAACGAGTAAATGGACAGAAAGAACAGAGACATGCCGCCTAATTTTTTCAGAACAGTCTATCACTTTTTGAAGAGTGCCAGAGTATCTCCTCAATTTGAAGCGTCCAGAACTTATTGAAAAAAAACCACACTTTGAAGATAAATTCTTATGAAGCCTTGATATAGACTGAAGCAAGAAATAATTTTTAGAACCTCCATCAATATTACTCCAATTCCTCGGCTTGTTTCTGGCATTTGTCCTTTTACACGGTAAGCAGCTCCTTAATTGAGCTTTTACAATCCTAATGGGGTGAGGTTTCCATGTCAGCACCTGGAAAGAGTCCAACTGAAATTGTAAAATTGCCCCTTGACTACAATTCAAAAAGTTCACATGCAGACAGTCATACAGCACTATTTTTTAGGATACACTGAATTTCTGAGACCTTTCACCAAAGTATAGTATAAGGAAATTGGAAGATGAAACTGCCAGAATGGATTTATTTAATAGGAACAAAAAAAGCATACAGTGCCATAAATTAAAATTGTAGTAGTAATGATCCAATTACTAGTAATCTTTCTTGCAACATGGGTCACCGTGAGCACAAAATTGAAGTTGTAATACAGGTCTAGTAATAAGGCCAAAAATTTTGTTTCAAACGCGGCCCCCCACCCCAAAAAAAAAAACAGTTATGCATATGCATACAAGTTCTCATTTTCTTCAAAATCCACATATTAAGAAGGAAACAGTTTCAATTAAAAGCAGTAAGCTCAAGATAACATAAAAGAAATCCAAGAAGCCAGACTTCCCACCAAACAAATCCGCGGAATTTATTCTTTTGTTGATAATTCATTAGTTACAACAACAGGGGTGGGAGCAGTTGTGAGAGCAGGATATGCCACAGACCTACAAGGCCCTTGGCTAAATCTGCTGAATTGGAATCAGATTACATTGCATTCACCACATTTCTCCGCAACCAATTCAAAAATATAAAAAATAATAATAACCTTTTCAAGCTTTTAAGTCTCATTAGGTTCATTCAAAAACCAAGCTTAAATTAATCAAATTGGACGCAATTCAAGAAAGAGCAGCAACCAACTTCATCTAAGCCAAGCTTGAAATTTGCAAAACTAAGCCAACAAACAAAACCTAATCACGTCATTTTTCCAACATTAACTACACAAAATCCACAGAAACAAAATAAAACATAAGAAATCAGTAAAACCATATTTCATTTTCCTAGAAACGAAAGGAAAGGCAATACTAAGAAGTGAAATTGGATTGATTGAAAATGAGTACCTGTGGAGTGGCTGCCTTGGCGGTGAAGTTAGGGTTCTTGTAGGTATAAGAGATAGCGAAATGAGGAGATAACGAAGCAGAAGAAGAGCTTGCGAGAACCTCCATTCACAGCCACTGGCCTTAGAGAGCAGAGAAGAGCAGAGCTATTTGGGTTCCACCTTATCGTTGGCGCTTTGGACTTTGGACTTTGGACACCCAAAATGGGCCAGAGTCCAGTCCAGAGCCCTTAATTTCATATAGCTGTCCTGTACTGCTGTTAATTAAATGAAACTTTGGGCGGTCCCAGTTCCCAAACATCTTGTCAAACTCTATTCACTTCATTTATGATTTTCTGCTTAACCAAAATTTCATTTTGACATATCAAAAAAAAATTCATTTTGAATTACCAAGAGTATTAGTACTTTTTTTTTTTAAATATTTTCAATGAATATATTCAAAGTTTAAATCTCCCTATCCTATTGTAATTATTAAATTATAATTTTTATAAAAAAAATGTATTTTGAATTAATTTAACTTACAGTGTCTAGGTGTCATTTAATGCACTTAGAATTGTTAAAAGACTCAGCAAACCCAAACCACCCGTCCTAGTCAAAGGATAATGACGGTTTCAATCGTGCTATCAATTGAGCATCGGGTTTGATTTTTGGAAAAAGAAAAAATAGATGATTAATCGGGTGTCAAGTGGAAGATAGTTTTACCAGTCAAACCTAACCCTTTTGACTAATTAGTACATATGGCTTTTACACACCATTATCCCCCAATTCTTTAATCTCATTTATTAAGTTGCCTCTGGCCAGAAAGTTGATGCTGAGAAATCCTCAGTTTTCTTCAGTCATAACACCCCTCTTGAAAAAAGGTGTGAAGTGTTGAACATCCTGGGTCCAATGCAAGATACTAGGCATGGTAAATATCTAGGACTCCCATCCATTATTGGAAGATCAAAAACCGAAGTGTTTGCGAAAGTGAAGGAAAAAGTTGGAAGGAAATTAGCGGGATGGAAAGGGAAATTATTGTCCATATGAGGGAAGGAGATCTTGATAAAGGCAGTAGCGCAAGTGGTTCCCACCTATACCATGATTTGCTTCCTAATCCCGAAAGGCTTGTGTGAGGAGATTGAAAGGATGATAAGAAATTTCTGGTGGGGGCAAATAAAAGAAGAAGGGAAAATTGCTTGGGTGAGTTGGGAGAAAATGTGCAAAGCAAAGTCAAATGGTGGAATGGGTTTCCGGGATTTCCAAGCTTTCAACCTAGCAATGCTTGCCAAGCAAGGTTGGAGACTCTTGTCAAACCCGGACTCCCTCTGTGCCAAAGTCTTTAAAGGCAGATACTACCCAAATGGAGACATTTTAAGCTCAAAGCTTGGCTGCAATCCGTCATATACATGGAAGAGCATTTTTAAAGGCCTGGAGGTGATCCGGAAGGGTACCTGATGGAGGGTTGGCAATGGAAGGCTCATTCACATTTGGGAGGACAAGTAGCTCCCCACCCCAACAACCTATAAAGTAATTTCTCCTCCTCGGCCTTTTGATGACTATTCTATGGTTTCGGCCTTAGTTGATGAGGATTCTAGAAGATGGAAGGTTGATACGTTAAAGTCTTTATTCCTTCCTTTTGAGGTCGAAAAAACCCTCAATATTCCGTTGAGCTATAATCTTCCTGGGGATAAAATAATTTGGGTGGAAAACAAAAAGGGAGAATTTTCTGTAAAAAGTGCGTATTATGTTGCCCTTACTGTAATAAATCCATCAGAAAGGGGTGAGTGCTCTCATGGTGACCCTAGAACTCCCCTTTGGAAGCGAATTTGGCAGTTAAAGATTCCCCCAAAAATTAGAATCTTCACTTGGAAAGCTTGTGCTAATGCCCTGCCAACTATGTTAAAGTTAAGGAGAAAAGGGGTGAATACGGATGGAATGTGCCCTGTGTGTGGTTTGGAGGCTGAATCTATTGGCCACGCTCTCTTTTATTGCAATGCTGTGAAGGGAATATGGAACCAGTGGAAGGAGTGTCCAACTGTCATTGGAGCTGAAATGTTGGATTTCCCTGATATGGCTTTAAAAATGCTAAATGTTGGCACCCCTAGAGATATGGAGTTGTTGTGTGTGGTAGCTTGGGCTGTCTGGCATAATAGAAATTTGAGGGTGTTCGAATCAGTTAGTCAGGGGGCTGAGCAAGTCTGGAATCTTGCAGCTAGTATGCTTGAAGACTTTAAGGAAGCTGCAAAGTTTAGTTGGTTGGGGTCTTCGTCATGTGAGATTAGTTGGAAAAAGCCTCCAGCTGGGATGTTCAAAATCAATTCTGATGGGGCCACTGCAGATGATGGGAGGCGGTCGAGTATAGGGGTGATTATAAGGGATTGTAGGGGAGTAACTGTTGCTGCACTATGCCGTGTTCTCCCAGGGAGCTTTACTCTGGAAGAGACCGAAGCTCTAGCAATTGAGGCGGGGATTCTTCTTGCAAAGGAGCTGGACCTTCAACAGATTATTATTGAATCAGATTCACTATCAGTGGTTAATAGCATTCGGTCCAAGGATTCCAGTGGAGGTTTCGGCCACATTGTCAATGGTATTTTGAGCTCCCTTGATGAGTTTAGCAGTTGGCAGATCCGGCACCTGAAAAGGGACTTCAACAAGGTTGCACATGAGCTAGCCAGGTTTGTTAGAAGTGATAGTGTTAATCAGGTATGGAGGGGCGTGCCTCCCCCTGTCGTGAGAAATTTGATACATTTAGACTACCTGTAGCTGGGCTGCTTTTTGTGCATTGTTGTAGTTCAGTTGCTGGTTTTAATGGAATTTCTCTTTTCAACAAAAAAAAAAAACTTTCTCACTCAGTCAATCACTATCGCCCATATCCCTTAATGCCATTCTAATGCCTCCTTAAAACCGTTAGTATTTCTCTCTCTCTCTCTCTCTCTCTCTCTCTCTCATTGTAAATATTGCACTTTGCATCTTGAGAAAATTCAATTTTCAACACAAGCAATAAAAAGAAAAAAAAATGTTCATTTCGCATAATACAAAAACTCCAACTTTGATCTTGAGTAGAAATTTAAATTATAATTGGTCATCATTGGAACCAATGGAAAAAAAAAAATTGATGCAAACCAATGGAAAAATGCTTGTTTTCTTAAATAAAAAATAAATGTTCAAAAGCTCAACTCATAATTGATAAATTTTAGTTCTAAATTGAATTGGAATGAGTAGGGTTTTTTTTTTCGATACAAGTTAGAATTTCTACTCTATCCTAGTCGAAGTGTATGTATATGTAAAACTCTCTCTTGGAGACTTGAACCCTGGCCTTTACCCCACACACCCCATAAGCACTTATACTTGTGGAGTGACCACCATAGTAAGGGTGTGCGGTGATGGAATGAGTAGGGTTAATCCTTCCTAGTTTGATTGGTCCTTAAATGTGCTATTAAAACCCAATCCAATACTTTGGTTTTAGTGATTTGAATCATTTTTGCTCCCCTTGTTATAACAATTGAATTTAAATTACTTTAATTTCATGTAGGATCAATCACATCATATTCAAGTCTAATCAGCTAAAGGAAACAAGATTTGAATTATCCTTCAAAAATATAAAAAAGATATATGTTATATATAAGAAATTATAGAATAAGGTGTTGTTTGGCACTTTGTATACCGAACTAGAATTAGGACATAGCATGCCGACTGGCACTTTTTTTTTTAGAGATAACTACAACATGCTGCTAACCTCACAGCTTGAACCATTTCCCCCCTAAACCCCAAACACTTTGTACATGGGGAGGTGTCAATTCAACTACAAGGCCATTGGCATGCTGATTGGCACTTTGTCTCCTTATTAACCACAATTATGATTTTTTAATTATCATTGTTTCATTTTCCTCTCCTAGTTAAACTATAAATAATTATTTTAATATCTTATGGACTTATTTACAAATTTAAATAAATTAAAACATATATAAGTACATTTTATACACAGATATATACCTAAACTGAGTCACATGCATACAATTTTTTTTCACAAACACATTATTATGTTTAAACTTACTTGTTTAAAAGTCATACCTAAACTTGGGTTTAAACTTAGATTGTTTGCTAAATAAATGATTATGATCATGACTTTTTTGTTCATAAACAACTTGATTTAGCCCTTTTAATAGTTGAGCCTAAACAAAATCTTGAACTTGACCTATTTTTTAAATAAATGAATATACAAACCTCCTTTCAATTCAAACTTGAATGGTTCATAAATTCCTCAATTAATTTAGAGTTGTATGGAAAAATATACATTAAATAATTCTATTCCAAATATTTAGATTAGATCCGTAAATGTACTCAAATTATAATAGGTGTCCTAGTTGTGAAAAATTATTAGGTCCACCACGAGGACTGCTGATATGATCCTCCTTGACCTCCCAACCAGTAAAATACTGTAATTTATGCAAATGTGACATCATCTGGTAATTCTTATTTTTTATTTCTTGTGCTGATTAGGAAGCTCACACATACATTTACATAGATGACATCATCTCATTGGTCAGGAAGGACCATATCATATTAGCAATCCTCCCCGTGTAAATAATAATTTCTAGGTGTCCTAGATAATAAAACATTTAACAACTTCTTGTGGTCCTACTATAATAATCACTTTTCTATGCTTTTATTAGACAAGTGGGGTGTGGATTCAGATCCTCTAGAGTTCCTAGGGTACTCTACCAAGTAGAGTTCATTAAATCCTAACCACTCTTTAATGATTTAATGGTCTAGATTCTGCCATGTCAGCATTTCATTAACAATCATCTTAAAATAATAAAATAATGTTGTAAACAAAACAATTAAGATGATTGTTAATGAAATGCTGACATGGCAGAATCTAGACCATTAAATCATTAAAGAGTGGTTAGGATTTAATGAACTCTACTTAGTAGAGTACCCTAGGAACTCTAGAGGATCTGAATCCGTGGGGTGTCACTCATTTTTCTTAATCCCGCAAAAGCAAAAGGGTATTGTAGAAAAATTAATGCAACCTTGACAAATGAAAAGGTACAGTGATGTCCATTACTAAATGCCAAATATAAATATTTTATCCAAAAAAATATTATAGTAACAGATGATTTTAAAGCATTTGTTATTAGATCTTTTTAAGAAAGTTTCAATACTACTTTTATAAAAAAAAATTAAAAAATTAAAAATTAAAAATTATTAAGTAAGTTCATTGTTCTTTTCTAAAAATATTCATTAAGCCAATATAGACATTCCTTAACTTAACCAAAAAAAAAAGAAAGAAGCCAATTATAAATGATAAGATTTATTTTCCCTCAATAAATTATGAGATCTGTAAGGTGGGCGACCGTACAGATCATAAAGCAACTTTTGATTTTAGACTAGCGACAGTCTTTGGCTGAAGTCAACAAAGCTGCCTTCAAAGTCGTCTTTTTAAATGATATTGATGCTTACCAAAATCTTCCAACCATTGCTTTAACTTTAGAGATTAGTCTTTTACGTTTGAACACTTTGATTGACCACTCTTCATTCAACAATCAACATTCAACATTCAACATGGGTCTTTTTTCTTTGAGTAAAATGTAATTTCGTTTTCTTGTAATGTGGATGCAAATTTCTCGGTTGCAGTCTTTGGTCTATCACTACTCTTTTTTGTCGATGTTTCTCTCTTTTTTATTACTTTATGATGGGCTTGAATGTAGGACATTGTTGTTTTTGGGTCACGGAGTTATAGAAATAATCGGGTCAGTATAAAGTACACATTGCGTAATGCTTATTACACACAAACATTTTTTTTTTGGGCACTAAAATCGTGAATTCAAAAAGGTGTGAAATAAACATCACGCATTCTTTTATTCGAAGATCAATGTCAATAGTGGAATCAAGTGTATTGATCCTCCCTACTATTCAATACTCCATAATAATTACCAATAAAATTAGCTCAAATATCATTGTTAACATGGATAGTGTTGTGGGCTTTAGGCCCAATTAGTTTACTTAGGGATGGCCATGGGTAGGGTATGGGTATACCCGATCCATACCCTACCCAAAAATTTTACCCATGGATACCCGAATATCAATATCCATTAGTATCCACACCCGAATCTTACCCGAATTATTATCCATGGATATTCATACCCTACCCGAAACCCGAAACCTTTTTTTTTTTTTAATAATATCCATACCCAAAACTTACCTGAATCTTACCTGAATCATTTTAACTTAAAAACTAACCAATAGCTTTATCTTAAAAAAGAAAAAACTAATCAATAAAAAATTATTTAAAAAAATTAGCATAGACAGCGGGTATCCTTATCTTAAACACCAAGAGGCTATAGAAGTAAAGCTTGACACAATAAGTAATACTCTGTAACACATTGATACATCCAACAAATTGATTTCAAATCACACAACCAAGAAATTAAAAACAGAATATGGGCAATTACAAATTATCAAACCCAACTGCAAGGACTATTAAAAAAATGCATAAAACCAAGATTTAAACTAAATCAGAGTCAACTCTATGGATCCAAGTGAACATATTATACATGGAGTGGTTACATGTGGAGACTCTTCTGCTAAGGTCATTCAGTGGTACAAGTGCAACCATCAGCACATTCAAAAAAGGCCTTGCCTGCTTTAGGCCCTTCAATCTAGGAGATGACACAACTCTTCACCACACTTGCAGAATGCACCTCCACTAAAGTTCTCCAGCTTTTGATTCACGTTCGAGTCCCCATCTACTGTCCCATCTCTGCTATCAAGAAATAAAGCATCAGAATTCATCTTGTGTAGGATTCACCTATATGCATATCTTGATCCAATTATTATGTATTTGCCTGCTTCTTTACTGCAAAAGTCACTGCTTTCCTCTGCAATTCAGGCTATATTTGTTTCACCTGAAACGTTTTCTGCATTTTGTTTTTGGTGTTAAAGCAAAAACGCAAGTAAAAACAAAAACCTGGTAGCAAAAAAAGGTGTTGCGTTCCTTTACAGTGCATGTCTAAATCCAAAATTTGAAATCCAAGACTACAAAACTGAACAGAACTTCCTTTGTTCATAGATTTATATCGTAAACTATAAATCAATTGATAATCTCAAAATCGATTGATAATCTCAAAATCCCCAAAAATAAAATTATGTGCAGGAATATTATGTAATTTCAGATCTGTTCCTATTCATAAGAATTAAGAATGCCCATAATTCATTGACTCATGACTCAATTTAAAAACTGTTTTAACCTTAAGATATATTTATGTAAGCTTTAGAAGCATAAAGGCCTAGGCCAACTAGCTTCAACCCAACATTGCACAATGGCCCAACAGATGAAAATCTCTTATGCTGCCAAAACTGGAAATCACAACAGCAACTTGACTCTTATTCCATGGCTGTATCACATTCAGTGCAAGATAGACTTTGGCAGAACTGGGTATACAGATGCAAGTTGGAGGAACTTCTAAAGGCAATGATTGAATCGGGTAAATTATTTTACATCATATACTCACTCACTAAAAGGCAATGATGAAAAGACACCACCACCTTAAACATCACATTGTAAACCATCCCATGCATGTGGACGATTCTCAATGCAAAAGCACTGTCAAGAACACAAGAGATCCTTTTTTTTAGTATAATCTTCAATCCCTTGTATTATATATATAAATATTCATTAAACTCCAAATCAAATTAATCCTCATTCTCATTAGTTATCCACTTTATCCTTTTGAAGCCAAATAAATCAATAAACTTAAGCTATCATGACCTGACCAGTCGTGATTGCTTTAGATTTGCACACAAAATTTTTAGCCTATAATAGAAATTGATCCATAAACAGAGTAATTCTACTAACTCCAAAAATAAACATACGTGCCTCATGATTATGCTTTGTAATCAACAAACCCTTGTACAAAAAAATTCAATGAGAATCCATATCACCAAAGTTGTTTAAAGTAAGAACGAAAAACACAGGTGCTAAAAAAAGACAAATAAACACTTACAATGCTCACTCTCATCACAGTAGAATATATATATATATAAACATAGACCAAAATCAAGGAAAATAATACCTGTCCATTAGTCTGAAAGCTCCATGGCATGACTTTCCTCCACTTCATTTTCTTCATAATCATCAAGAACGGTTTGAATGGTAGCATGTACACCTTTAAGTTTGCTCCATAACCAACTTTGCCCACACATCAATGCTTCTAAGGTATCATGATGAAGATGGCTACGGTGTGGACTCAACAATCTCCTGCTAGTGCTAAAAGCCGACTCTAAGGCAACTGTTGTCATAGGAATAGCCAAAATATCCCTTGCAATGCGTTCCAAGGTAGGATACTTACTACCATTTTGCTTCCACCAACCCAAAACATCAAATTGTTTAGTTCTAGGTGACACTTTCTCACTAGCATAAAGTTCAAATTCTGATATAATATCCCTACTCCTTTGGCCTATGTTAGTAGTCACATTACTAACAAACAAATCATAATCCCTCATTGTATCATCATGTTCATGTGTAACACTTGATGTAGATGTAGAAGATGAAGCTTGAGAAAAAATGACTGCTCTATCAGTGTTTTCTATGTCATACTCCGCAAATAACTCAAAAAGAAGATTCTTAACCTTGTCAATTTCTTCGTTAGCCTTACTACTGTACATTTTATTAAAATAAAATGTCAATAACATCAATTTATATCTTGGATCTAAAAGAAAAGCCAAACTCATGATGTCATGAATGTCACTCCAATATTTATCAAACTTAGCTAACATCTTTGTTGCCATTTTCTTAACCAACTCATCTTCACTTGAAAGCCACTGATTTAATTCCATCTTCAACTGGAAGATTGAAAGAAAATAATGATTGACTGAAGGATAGGCAGTACCAAAAAGCAACTCAGTAACTTTATGAAAGTAACCCAACTTCTCACAAACAATTTGTGCTACCTCCTAATCCCTATTAGTTGGAGCAAACTGATACTGAGGCTCACAACACAATAAACAGAGAAATACATCTTTATAAATTAAGGCAGTTGAAAGCATCAAATATGTGGAGTTCCAACAAGTCCTACAATCAAGTACTAATTCCTTAGTACTTGCAATATGTGATTGGTGAGATATTTTTTAAAAAATTTCTGCTCTTTTTGGTGATTGTGTCCAAAAATATACACTACTTCGAACCTTCTCAATACCATCACCAATTACATTCAAACCCTCTTGAACAACCAAATTTAGAATATGTGCTGCACAACGCACATGCAACAATTTTCCACCTAAAATAAGTGAACTAGCTTGAAGTTTATCCAAAACAAGTTTCATCATGCGATCATTGTTCCTAGCATTATCTACAGTTATGGCAAGTAACTTCAAATCAATAGTCCAATAGGAAAGCCACTCTAAATTGATTTTAGAAAGAGAATACTTATCATGTGGAGATGGCATACGAATAAACCTAAATAAAATAAACATAAATATGGTTAACTAAAGAAAGCAGAAAGTTAATAAGCTTGCTTAAGAATCTAAAAACTAATACAATAAAATAACCCCAAAGAAAAAAAAAACCTTATAACTCGGCTTTCCAAAGTCCAAGAGTCATTGATGTAGTGCGCTGTGATTACCATGAATGACCTCTTACTGTTGTTTGCAGTCCACAAGTCCGTTGTGATTGCAACTTTACTTGCATTCTTGTCAATTTCTACCATAGTCTTCTGCTTCTTTTCATTATAAATTGTTTTGATATCTTGCTTCAATATGTTTCTTCCTACTATCTTAAAATTTGGCCGAAGGCCAACAACAAAATCCCAAAACCTAAGATGATCAACAATTGCAAGAGGGTACTCATGCAAAATGACCATTCGAGCAAGATCCCTCCTCGAAGCCTTCTGATCCTCTTCATTAAAAACTCTAGGGCTTGAGATCCCTTTACTTCTTGTCCTATTATGTTGTTTGACAAGAACTTGTTTCCTAATATCTGTTACTTCTCTTAACGGGCTTGCTTCCCTTAGAGCACTTGGACAACTTTTTGCTATGTGCCATTTTAATTGAGTCGTCCCCGATGTACTTGCTCTGACCATAAGTCTTCCACAATAGTTGCATTGGGCCTTAACTTTCTCATCAATATTATTTTTCTCAAAATGATTCCATACATTTGAAGTTGTTCTTCTTTTAGTGCCTTGTTGTTGTGGATTCTCAACCGGAACGAACTCAACTTCCTCTCCAAACAACGATTGTGATTCTGATGTCGTGCTAGTTAAGGGCCTTAGGGTTGGGGTTGAGGCAGAGGATGTGGCAGACATTTAGGCACCTGCAAAGAGAGAGAGAGAGAGAGAGAGAGAGAGAGAGAGAGAAAATGATTAGAAAGTAATTTTTTCAATTCTCAATCTCAACGGATAAAAACAAAATAACTAACTGAATGAAGTACCAGGAAAAATAAAAACCATAGGAAATTAGAAATTAAAAAAAAAAAAAATTCGAAGCAAATGCTTCCGTGGGATTAGTTTCCTTCCCAGCTCATAAAATTCGAACAGTCATAAAACAAATGCTAAATATTCCTTTCCTTCCCATACTTCATGTTCTTACTTCATGTTATCATGATCCCATTACTTTTTATCAGTTTTATCACCAACCAAACAAACAACAAGTCATATTAACAGTCAAACTAACAGAAACCCAATGCTCACACTCGAAATTATTTAAGTCTCTGTACAAAGAAATTGTGAGAAAAATCAGACAAACCAGAGTACCGCTAAAGTCTTTGACTCTAAACATTAACAGTATGTAAAAACCCAACAACAATAACAACAATAATAATAATAATACTAAAAAACACAAGAATTCAACACAACAGACTTAAAATCCTTCACTTATTTCCCACCCACATCTTCAATTTTATTTTCCTCCTGTTTTCTCAGCAACCATACACAAAAAAAAACGTATAATTGTTCATTAAATACTCCTAAAATCTAACAAAGACCCAGAAAAATATTTGTGCAAAATAATAAATAAAAGGAAGAAATTGGGCTTGCCTGAAATACGGTTCAACAACGACTTGCTGAACTGATTTTGGTCGCCGATTTCAGCTTCGAGAAGCTGAACACTCGCAGATCAATGGCCGTGCAAATAATACGAATTCTCCAGAAACACCTTGTCCATCCACCGATCCTTCTTCGAAAGCAACAAGTAAATCAATGCGGACTGATCATCGGCCTCCCCTTCAAATTTGCCGTCAAAATCTTGTTGGCTCAGAAACTGAACACGGGCTCAGGTACTCGTTGGCTCAGAACAGAGAGAGAGAGAGAGTGACGGTGAGGAGAGGAGAGGCAGAGAGAGTGTTTGAGTGTGAGTGAGACTGTTAGAGAGGTTTAGGGTTTTTTTTTTTTTTTTTTTTAAATACGGGTTGGGTATGGATATTATCCATACCCTACCCGAATAATTCGGGTAATATCCATACCCTACCCGATGAAGCTCTACCCATTAAGGACCGGGTATTACCCGAAATATTTGGATCGGGTAGGGTTGGATATCCATTACCCAATGGGTATGGCCATCCCTAAGTTTACTTGTATAGCACACTCTTACTTGTACTGCACTTATATGCCTTCTATATAAAGGCACTAATATATATTCTTTCAATGAGAAATACAATACAATCATTCAGTATTTTTAATATGGTATCAGAGCAGAAAATCCTGAATTTGATCACTGGCTTTACTCTACCTCCCATTTAAAAATAAATAAATTCTCACTAGTTAGGCCCCCACTTATAAAGAGAAAGTTTAGGTCCGCAAATGAGGAGGAGTGTTAGATTTATGATTAAGTGATTAAATTCACAATTTTCTAATAGTTTAAGTTTTTGGGAGAATCGATAATTTAACAATCATGTTATATTTTCTTTTTTCTTTTTTCTTCTGAAGACTTAAAGGTAATGGAAGGAAGCTATCCCAAATGCATAAGCTCAGTAAATCACTTATTATCTACTAATTCTAATTTATCATCTCAACAAAATGTTTTAAAAAAAATTCATAAAAGTTGTTATTAGAATTTAGAATTACTGATTAGAATAGGAACCTAAACGGCAATAAGTGGGCTGCCCTATTATATGAAGCAGTGACAACCAACCTTTTCCTATGACTTTTTTTTTGCCGTACTAATAAGTCATAGGAAAAGAAGAGAATAGATTATAAACAACACTCACTGAAACGTTTAAAATTGAAGCCAAAGAACCAATCAGACTGATCCCATTGGATTTGAGTCTTTGCATTTAAACTTGAAAGTTGAAACTGCTTATGGAATGGCACCTGTGACTGTGAGACATTGTGTTCTGCCTCGTTCATCTCATGTTCGACTTGTTTCACAAACCTGCCACTCTTTCCATTGGAACGTGACTTGTGGCCAACATCATTTCTTGTGAGTTCATTAAAAACTTGGGGGTTTAAAAACTCGCCTTGCGTTTAAATGCCATGGCAGTTGTTTTAGACAGCTCTGGCAATTAAGGGGTGTTTGACCAGTAAGTTTAAACCAATGTTATTAATTTCGTTTCGGGATCTGTTTCGTTTTGTTCAGTAGAACGGAATATTTCGGTACCAGCTTATTTCGGATTACCGTTTCAAAGTGTTTCGGGTTCCTTAAAAAAAATATTTTATATATATATATATATTATTACTATTATATAAAATAATGAATTTAATTTTTTTTTAAATCTTAAATAAAGTGGGGTTAAAAAATATTTATATATTTTTAATTTTCTATAAATAAAATTCATAATTGTAAACAAATTAATAAATGTGCAATGTATACTCTTTCCCCTTAAAAGCAAATGAATTAAAGTTGATAAAAAATTTATGAGAATATTTTTTAACTTTTTACTTGTGGCATTATTGTAAATAAATTAAGAATCTAGGATTAGTTTTTGAGCTAGGAAATTTCCTAGAAGTTTCCTTACAACTCCATTACTCCACACATATGTTCCATTTCCTCCTTTCCATTTGATCTCCTCCATTCTTCTTCTCCAGTCTCCACAAACTTCTCTGCTTCTTCTTTTTTTTTAATGCTTTCCTTGGTTTTAAGTTTTAAGGCTTCCTCACACAATCAAGGCTGGACCCCAACATGCCTAACAGGTAAGTGTTCTCTAGCAAATGAAATGTCAACAATAGAGAAGTGTGGTTGCTCAAAGAGACAATGTTGAAGCTGAATGAGAAACATTGAAGCCCAAAACAGCGTAGATGAGCTTTTAGTTTTTCTTTTTTCTTTTTTTTTTTCATAGTAGGCCAAATCCTATACTGGCCGGAATTTTCATCTCAGCCGGAATTGGCCGAAATTGTCTGAAATGACCGGAATGGCCTGAAACTGCCCGAAATCTGACCCGAGGTGGAACGTGGGGTATTCTGGTACCGGTTTGCATACCGGAATGGAAAATTCCGGCCGTTCCGCCCGGAACGGAACAGAATCAAGAACAATGGTTTAAACACATTTTTAAACATATTACACATTTTTACACATTTTTTTACCCATACGTATATAAAAAACATACAAACAATATAACTTAAACTACTCTTCCAAACACCCCTAAATAGTTATAGATACGGATGTGCACATTAAAGGCAACATGCCTATTTTGGTTATTGTTCACATGCCATAATGCTACACTCCAGCTGTATGGACTTTTAGTTGAAGTTCACTTCTTTTTTCTTTTCTTTTTTTGTGGCTAAATTGCATCCTATATTTCTAAAGTTTGCGGTCTTTGAACTCTATACTCTAAAATTTCTAAATTTATATTTTACTTCTTGAAGTTATATTTTGTTAGTCTCAGCATCATCTTCGTCCATATTTTTCATTAAGGGGCACATAAGTTTGCCACGTGTTTAGTTTGTCTAATAAAATGATGCTATGTGGTATAATATAATAATGTGGCATAATGAAAATGATGTGAGATTATTTTTGTTGATGCCCATTTTTTGAATTCATACCCAAAAGCTCATACGGAGGAAAGCCCAATGAAAAGCAAAGCCTAAAGACCCACCAAGAAAATTGAAGTACAAGAAAGGTCCAAAAAAAGAAGTGCAAGTGAAAGCAATCTACAGCAAAACGCAAATTTGCAGCAGATTACAAATTTGCAGCAGAATACAGATTTGTCGCAAAATACAGATCTTCAGCAGAATGACTTTGACAGATCAAGGCAAATTGGGCCCAAGACCCTTTTGATCCAGTTAATATTATTTGGCCCGCAAAGGCCCAAATCCTTTTGTATAAAAAGATAGGTGTGAAAACTAATATGAAGAAGTACAATGAAAAGAAACAAGGAACAGCAGGAGTGTCAACAGCAGGAATTGCGTGAAGGAAAGAAAAGTCAAATCAAAGGAAATGACAAACACAGCAGGAAACGCATGAAGAAATAAGACAAAAACACACAACAAAACGAAACAAAACTAATTTGTTACGGCAAAAACGGCGTGAGAACGAAAGAAGACAAAAATAGAAGAGAGTGGAGTAAGCACAGAAGGGCCGGAGCACCACCAACCTATACATAGCCAATACAAGGGAGGTGGGCCCACGATCAAGGGGATTCAGAGGGTGTGGTTTGGTGGTGGGAGGAAAAGGGGTCTATATTTGGTTTCTAGCTGTGACTTCTTTTGGGAATATACCTTGCTGAGATGGTATCTTACCTAAAAAAAGTAGTAGAAGGTTGAGATCATCTGATGCATGCCATAGAACTAGGTAGTGAGGTAGCCCAATCCTTATCCATTTAAATATAGAGGTAGTGTCATGAAATAAGTAGTGGTGCAGCAAACATGTACTAAGCAATGGCAATGGTCGGGGCAACCAATAGGTTGGTGGGTAGTCCTAAAGGGATGCCCACAACAAACAAAAAACAGTTGGTGAAGCCCTAAGGGTAAAAGGGAGAAATCTCATTGAATTAGCTCACTATAAAAGGAAAAGGTAGCCATAGATAAAAGAAAGGGAGACCTAATGGGGAAGCACCGAAGGGGGGAACCCATGGTAAGAAAGCAGGAAGCACCTAAGGGAGGCACTTGGAGAGAGAGAGAGAGAGGCACCTAGAGAGAGAGACCCAAGAAAATGAAATACCAAAGGGGGAACAACCCACGACAAGAGAGTAGAAACTAAGAGTAAAAAGAACATAGAGAAAGAAATGAAGTGGTAAAAAGAAGAGAGAAAACACGGCAGGAATAGGGGCATGCATCAATAAACCATCTTTTCTTTCCCTATTAGCAAACCTACTATTTGAAGTCTCCAAAAGTAATAGCTAGTAATCATTTAGGTCTATTCTTCAAAATGCACAACCTTGATGGCAGAAGCCTATGACAAGGTTGTTCAAGTTGGGATTTGAGTTCCTTCTTGGTTTACTTTTTCTATGAGAAGATTCAATACTTGATTTCGATTGAAAATATATTTGATCTCTCTCATTATAACTTATATCTGCTATATTTAATCATTCTATTGTAGCACGTTTTTATCACGTTTGCTGCATTAGTTATCCTGTTGTGGTATCTTTACTTGTTGTACTAGTTATTCTGTTGTAGCATCTTTTTATTATGTTTACTGTGTTAGCTATTATACTAGCTAAACTTTTTCTGCTGAAACTTTCTTATTACTTTGTTTTTACATGTTTTACTTTTGACATAAACTAATCGTTATCCTGTCATAAGTATATATATACATATATCTTGTTTCTCATGTTCTGCAAAGTATATTTTATAGATGTATTTAACTCGTCACCCAATTTCCTGAATTAAACTGGCCCAAAGAGCGCCTACTCCATTTCTTTGGTTGAGATTTTCTTTGGTTGCCCAGATCATGAGTGCAAATGTGTCCTATTGACACTGATGTCTAGGCATTAAAAAAATAAAAAATAAAAAATGTGGGATTTTTTGGCCAACTTTAGTTTTGGAATGAATTATGTTATTTTGTTTTGTTTTGGCATGACTCATTACAGGAGTTTTTTTTTTTTAAAAAAAAGATATTTGTTTGCATTTTTGGACAATATTTATTTTTTTGAGAATAAATATGTGATGTGTGAATTGCTTTACAACATAGAAATATACATAATCTATATTTCAATTACAATAAAATTTTCTTTTTCCATAAACTAGAATTATTTTAGCTTTATATGAGGAAATTGATATGTTAATAGTTCTATCACCTCTAGTCTTAGAGGGATGTTACTCAATATAAGAAATTGGGAGATGGAGATGTATTAAATTATCAAATCCATTGTAAAGCCCACCAGTAAAAAAAGATCCAATCTAAAACTAGTAGCCCCTAAAAAAATTTGCAAATTGTTATAAGGAAATTGTGCTATTGTCAATTTGTCGTATGTTAAATTGTTGATTAGCGTTATGCAATCTATTCACCTTTACAAAACCATATTGTAATTCAATAATCTAATACTGACCCAATTGTGTCTACCTGTTTCACATCATCCACTAAATACATAACATTTCAAGGCAGTTATAATTTTTCATTGATTATTTTTTATGTTCTTTAAAATGAGAGTATAATAGTAATGTTATTATAAAATAATTTTATTTCATTTATTCTAATGTCACTTCTAAACAATATTACTTATATTCCATTCCATTCTATTATTTTATTTTATAACATCCATACAAGTTTTTTAAATTCCCTTCAATTCCTTTCCCTGCTAAATCCATTCCATTCCTTTAATGATCATTCTATTTTATTCTATTCTATTTCATTCACTTGTCAACTCTCAAATAGACCCTTAAGAACAAAAAACAAAAAAAAACAAAAAAAAAAAAAACCGAATCAAGCAGATCCACTGACAGCGCATAATTTGGTAAAACCGCCCCCCCAAATTACCCAACATTGGCACAATGCAGCTGCATGTGTTTTTCCTAAAAACAGGATCTGTGCTTCGTGCATTTATACATATTCTTCCAATTAATAAGTGTTTCCTTATTAATTGGAAAATGTTAAAATTTTGGGGTTTTTATTGCAAAATTGCATCTCAAGTGCGCCAATAAACCAGTGGTCAGAATTCAGTGCATGAAAGAGATTAGGAGAGCTGTCAACGCCAATGTTTTGACAGTTTTGTTTGTGCCCCCTGGCCCCCCTTCGCACCAAATTCATTGCCTGGTTTTCATTTCATCCAAGCAAAAAAACAGAAAACACACCACAATCTTTTGGATAGCCACTCTCAATATCACATCTCCAAAGACAAATTAAAACAAAAGCATTTCCATCCAAATTAAAAAAAAAAAAACCGCACATGGACTCAACTATCCACCCAAATACTCACATGAACTGTCAATTTAGCTTATAAAACAAACAAAATATTTTAATGCAGCAAATTCTCGACCTTATATTTCTGAATAATGGAGAGCAAAAAACTACAAATCCACCTAGATGAAGCCCTCTTTATATATTTATTACCAACACACACCAACCAGAGAATCACAAGAACCTCCATTATTTCTTTTACTATCTAGTCCCACTCACCAAATCCAACTAAATTTCTAACTTTGTACAGAATCTCATCTTAATTAATCAAAAACCCATTTAAAAAAAAAAAAACACACACACACACACAAACAGAAATCTAGTTGGAATTGGGAGTATTTGCACGTGGTTCAATTTTCCTCAACTGAATCCCGGGCTTTAGCGAATCATCATCATCGTGATAAATGTAAGCAAAACCACCATGTCGGGTCATATCCATACCCGCCATTTCATCCTCGGCTGAGATACGCAGAAGGTTAAGCTTATGAAGCACAAAAAAGAGTGGTCCCATGGTGGCACTCACCCACCCAACAATCACCAAAATCTGAACAACGTGAGCCGCAAGCAGCCTTCCGCCACCACCCATAAACAACCCGTAAGGCCTACCCGGCGCGTACACCTCCGACACATACTCCTCCGTCGCGAAAAGCGCCGTGAAAATAATCCCCCACGCGCCGCACCCTCCATGGAGTTGCGCCGCCTCTAAAGGGTCGTCGAATTTAAGCTTCTCCGCCAGTTTGTTACAGCCGATCAAGACCAAAGCCGCCACAAAGCCACATATAATAGCCGCCCAAGGCTCGACGACAGAGCAACCGGCAGTTATCGCGGCGAAGCCGCCGAGTAGTCCGTTACACACGTCGGTTACGTTCCAATGCCCGGAAAGGATTCTTTTTCCGAACAAAGTGGTGAGAGCGGCGGTGCTACCGGCTAAGGTCGTGGTCACCGCGGTTCGACCCACGGCACTCCATTGTCCGTAATAGCTGTTTCCGGTGGCATAAGTAACGCTGATTTTGTTGAAGGATCCGGGATTGAAACCGTACCAACCGAACCATAGCAGGAAAGTACCAAGAACTACAAGCGAAGCACTGTGACCTCGTAAGACAACAGAGCGGCCTGTGTGGTCGAATCTGCCGATTCTGGGTCCTTCTATTAAGGCTCCCCAGAGTCCAGCAACACCACCCACCATGTGAACAACTCCAGATCCTGCAAAATCAATCACTCCAGACTTGAATAAAAGGTCGTTTGTGTTGAAAGCGCTGGCCCAACCATCGGCGGACCAGAACCAGTGGGAAACAACTGGGTATACAAAGCCAGTGAGGAAGGAGGAGTATATGAGGTAAGCGACGAACTGGGTTCGTTCGGCGATTGAGCCGCTGGTGATTCCTGCGGCGGCTATGGCGAAAGCCCACTGGTAAAGGAAATTGCTGTAGTCGAAAGAGGAGGAAGGGATGGATTTGAGGCCGAAGAAGTGGCGGCCGATGAAGCCGTTGGAAGGGGAGCCGAAAGCGAAGGCGAAGCCGAATAGGTAGTAGAAGAGGCCGCCGGCAGCGGCGTCGAGGACGTTGGTGAGCATGATGTTCATGGTGTTTTTGGCGCGGACGGAGCCGGCGCAGAGCATGGCGAAGCCGAGTTGCATGGAGAAGACGAGGTAGGCGGAGAAGAGGAGGTAGGTAGTGTCGATGGCGTAGTTGGTGTCTACGAATTTGTTTGACACGGCGGTGAATTGGTCGCAGAGGTAGGTGGCGGCGGCGGTGGAGTTGGTCGTGTTGGGGCCAAAAAACTGGGCCAGGTCAGTAGGTGAGCAGCTCAGTGACGCCATGGCTGAGCTGAGAATGTGAAAAGGTTGAGAGGGAGAGGGAGAGAGAGAGAGAGAGAGAGAGATCGGATGGAGTTGGAGTTGGAGTTAGAGAGGGGTTAGAATCCTTAAATAGAGGAAAGAAAAGTCAGAAAGAGTAAGAGGCGAGGACTTTTCATTGGAGCATGTGCCTAAGTGGGAAAGCTATTCCTTTTATGAGATTCCAGAAGCATGGGCATAGAAAATTATAGGGTCTCATATCAAATTGTAGAGATTTAAAAAAAATAAATCAAAGTTCAGGGATATTATATTCTATTGCGTTTCTTCCACTCGCATGACTTGCAGGGATGTAAGGGCATTCCGTAAAGGTCAAAGGTAGATTTGTATAGTTATAAAAATTAAAAATTAAAAATATTGTAATAAAATAATTTTTAAATGTTTAAAGAGTACTATAGTATTAACTTTTAATAAAAAATTGTTGAAAAGTGCATGAATAGTGCATGTACAATAATTTTGTCCCCTGAAACGCGCAGCAGAAAAGGAAAAAACCCTTAAATGCTCTTACAGTGCAGCAATGTAAGAGCATTGGTTAGGTTCCGTTTGAATACAACCGAAAACTAAAAATTAAAAATTAAAAATATTATAATAAAATAATTTTTAAATGTGTAAATAATATTGCGGTACTCATTTTTAATAAACAGTTGCTGAAAAGTGCATGAACAATAACTTTATCCCCTGAAATGCACAGCAAAAAAGAGAGAAAAAAAAAAAGTCTAAACGCGGACACGTTCAGCGCAATCCAAACAAATACTATATATGTTGGCAATATTTAATTTTAGAGTTTCAAAACTTCTATTGACCGATCTTGCAATTGTAAAAAAATTTATAATTATACTATAGTGTTATCTTATTTTTATGATGACAATGTAGCAATTTATTTGTTTTATGGTGGTGGGTGGGTACTTTTAATTATTTTTTATGAAGAGAAAGAGAGAGACAGAGTTGGTGAAATTAATATTTTAATAAATAGATGAGATAAATAAAAGTTGAGATTTTAGGTGTGTTATAAAATAGTGTGGTATAATTGATAAAATAGTTTTCAAGATGGTAAAATATAATAGTTTCAAGAGAGCGGATGTGAATACTCTAAATTGTAGAGATTTAAAAATCAAATTTTAGTTTATGTTTTACTATTTATATATTAAAAATTAATATTTTCATATCTTTGTTATAATATTGATTTTTGGCTTATTAATATCTTAAAAAATTATATGATTATATTATATTTTAAATAAATAAAACTCAAATCATTCTAAAATATAATAATATGAGATAATAAGTATTGTTATTTTTCTTTTTTGGCTAATCAAATGAAATCATATACTCAAATCATTCTATATTTTAATTTCTTTTAAAAAAATTTATTTGTCAACCGAGTTATTTAGTACAAGAACAAAAGAGTCCAATATTACCATCAAAAACCAAGATAACCCATTTGGAAGAAAAAATAATTTCTATTCTATTCTTTTTTCATATGTCGTTTCTACTTTATGCATATACCACAAAACAACATTTATTTTTTAGTAAACAGTAATACTTATTAGAATATACACTACAATAGTAATATTAGTATTTTAAACCGGGTTTATAATACATTATTTAACTAGAGTACAACAACAAAAGGGTCTAACCTTTGTAGTTGTAGACTGGAGTTATAAACAGCGAACACTAGACATACACAACCAATGTGAGATAAACATCTTTTTTTTTTTTAGTAAACAGTAACACTTATTAGACTATACACGAAAATTGTAATGTTAGTGTTTTAAACCGGATTTATAATACATTATTTAACCAAAGTACAACTACAAAAGGGTCTAACTTTTATAGTTGTAAACTGGAGTTATAAACAGTGGACATTAGACACACGTAACCAATGTGCCATGAACATCCCCTTTTTTTTTTTTAGTAAACAATAATACTTATTAGAACACACACGAAAATAGTAATATTAGTGTTTTAAACCAGGTTTATAATACATTATTTAACCAAAGTACAATTACAAAAGGGTTTAACCTTTGTAGTTGTAGATTGAGGTTATAAACAGCGAATAATAGACACACACAGCCAATGTGGGATAAACAACCCTTTTTTTTTAGTAAACAGTAGTACTTATTAGAACACACACGAAATAACATTCTAACAATCACATCCTTGTAATAAATAAAGAAAAACTGCATCCTAACCCTAGTGATAAATTTATGTTGCAGATAATAGCGTGCTTGCAACAAAAAAAAAAAAAAAAAAAAAAAAAAAAAAAAAAAAAAAAAAAATTCAATAGCATCACTGCAAGATACATACTTTCAATCAATCGACTGTACCTAAAATCCCAAATCATCCAAACAAAGAAAATACCCATATTTTCCATCAAAATACACATAGAACCTAAAAGTCACTATGACCAAACTCATTTCAAGTTAAACACCTCAAAATTCAAACATAAATATTTAAGGAATATAAAAGAAACCCCAAACTTATCTCCGCATAACCCTAAAATCCTCTTTTAAAAAAATATATGTAGACAGTCTTTCAATACCATCATGCAATACCATTTTCACTAATCAAGCTCCAAAATTGTCCAAAAAATCCTAAATTAGCCCACCAAAAATTGAATACAAACCTAAATGCAAGCAAAACGTATATTTAAAGCACCAAGAAATGAGAGACAATACCATCATCATTATTGTTGAATTTTTTTGTATATGAGTACAAGTTATAAATTAGTTAGATTTAATTTCAAATATATCCATATGTATGCAAGGGTTACAAACCAGCTATCATAGTTTATGATAACTTAATTACATTATTTATAATTCTTTCTATTAAAATTTTAAATTGACCAAATTATAAAGCTCATGGAGTAAACGCATCAAGTAATTTGACTTATAAAATGCTTGGGGGTAATTCAATCAATTAGTAAGCACATTATGTGTTGCTAGTGAGTTTTGGCTTAAAAGTCACTTTCTCCTCCCACAAGAATGATTGAACAATAAGGTTTTTAAAAAATAACAAATTAAATTCTAAGACTTCAAGAAATAATAAGTTGAACCTAGGTCCAAAAGTCACTTTCTCTTCATACCAAAGCACCTTACTCCCCTAAAGCTCTAGAGGCTGTAAAGAGTATTTCTTGTACATCTAGTCTACCTTAGATTTAGAATGCGAGGGAGTGCTTCTTTACCTCTCCTTTTGGGTTCAAGCAAAATTCCCCTAGGGTTCTTTACCTCCCACAAGAAAGATTTACATTTCATGATATAAATAAAGTATTTCATTTCTTTCATTTTGGTTTTCTTATTTTTCCTAGTTAAATAAAATAAGTGGCAACTCCATGTAAAACCCCTCAATCTAGAGGGAAAGATAAAACCAATTGATCTGTTGTTTTGAGGCGCACCAATATGACACCACCCACTAGCGTTCTTCTTAGCAAAGAGATCCTTCATTCTAAGTCCTTTGTCTTCATTTTCATCGATGAGTAATTCATCAAACTCTCTCTCAAGCCCTCTTCAAAGAACACTTAACCTTGCAACCAAATGCCTCTAGCTCTCCTCTTATTTTGCCTTCAATCACGCCCCTACAGTCAATAATCACAAATAGCACACTCCTTTCACCGACCACCTCCAAAATAACGATGTAACCTTGGCCCCATGGAGGATCTCCTTGGTAATTTTTAATCCATTGCCCCATGAATTTCAACTTCTCTCTCTCTCTCTCTCTCTCTCTCTCTCTCTCTCTCTCTCTCTCTCTCTCTCTCTCTCTCTCTCTCTCTCTCTCTCTCTCTCTCTCTCTCTCTCGGACCTCTAGAACCCAATGTTTTGAATTGTTTTCCACTTGATCTAGTCGTTTTAGTGTATAAATTGATGCACTAAACCACCTATTCCATCTTGGCCAAAACTATGGTCAGTACAGGTCATTTTAATGGAGTTCTGATATTCTGGGAGAAACATGCATTTGAGATCGAAATTGCTTTTATAGCTCTCTTTTATATATATATATATATATATATATATATATATATATATATATATATAAATATAAAGAAGTCCACATTTTTCACCATTTTGTAAATGTTTTTTGTTTGTTTAATTTTGTATGAGTTTTTTTTTTAAATAAATAAATATATCAACTTTTAGTTTGTTTAATCATGTATAAGATTTTATGAGCCTTTGGTTTGTTCAATTATGTATGAGATTTTAATTGTTATAACTTTTATGAATTTATATTTGCTAATTAGAATGCATGAATGATAGTTATTGTTATATATAATAGTAATCACAAAATGGTACACCAATATATACTAGTATCAAAATATTTTGTTTCAATAGCCAATTCAAATTGGAATTCAAAATTTTGCAAAAACCACTTGGATACCTCAAAAATATTGAAAAAAAAGTAAGATATATATTATGAAAATTTTAGATTTTACATAATTTATTTTAATTTATAAAATTTGTTAGGTTATTTAATTGACACGACATGTTTAATTTGACCAACTAGTACATGTGACAGCTTTAGTTGGCACTTAATAACCATTAGCAACTGATATAAATAGAATTGCTTGTTTAAAAGCACTACATAACATTAGGAGTTTAAGGGTGTATTTAGATATCGCTTAATTGTAGAAACTAAAATTTGAAAATATTGTAGTAAAATAATTTTTAAATGTGTGAATAGTGCCATGAGACTTGGTTTTGAAGTTTTTTTTTTTACTGAAAAAAGTACTTGCAGGTCTCGTGAACAGTGCACAGGACCCACTAAAAAAGTGGGACGCAGCTGAAAAATGATTTTCGACACTATCCAAACATACAATAAGTGTGCGTTTGGACGTGAATTAAAATTATAAATTATTTTACTATTCAACTTATTTTTGCTAATATTCATGGGTCCTACTGCACTTTTTGCCACTATTCATGGGCCTCACTATATTATTTCAATTCACTTTTACCTTTATTTATTGTACTTTTAGCAATAAATTTTTAGTTTCAACAAAATAAACAGTATCCAAACAGACCCTAAATCTAAATCATTAAACATTAGGGACAAAATCAAAATTATTTTGAATTTTGATATACAATATTTTGAATTTAAAATTTGCTCTAAAAAGGATCTAACAATCATGTGACACTTTCTTCATCCATCATTTACCATATGTTGGCTTAAGATACCAAAGAAGTTTTGACACAAAGGCCAACCTCGCTTCCTTTGCCTTTGAAGACTAGCAAAGATGATTTTTTTATAAATAAGTATTTGCACGTACAATCAGGAAGATCAGTGCTTTTTAAAACTTGAGAAGGTAAAACAAGAACGGTATAAAACGAATGCTTTTTAAAACTTGAGAAGGTTAAAACTTACGCACACCACGCAGTTAAAGATCAGTTCATTAAAATGAAAAAGGTTTAACAGGAGAAAGAGATTGGTCAAAAATTTTGTACTGGGACATTTCGTGCTTTTAGACTGACTTTTTTTTTTTTTTCTTCTTTTATACATGTGCTTATTAACCTGGTATACGTTATCTTGGACTTCTCTAATCTTACAAATATATATATTTTGATGAACCAGAAACTTTATTAAGAGAAAGAAACTAGACTACACAACCCTACTGGACTCCTCCAAAATGATGGAGGAGAAACAAGCTGGGCAATTCCCAAAATCAAAAAGGCCAAAAAAATTACAAGAAAGAGACCATTTTACTAAGACGTGGGTTGCAACATTACACAACCTAGACACTCACTTCACAAAAACCTTATCAGAACTAGACAACAAATTTCTCAAATCAGAGCACAAAGACGTAAACCTCCATGGGGGGGCTCAGCCAAATCATAGAGCAACTGCACACAATACTGGCAATCGAATTCCACTATGCTGCATTCATTACCCAGGGTAGGAACTAAAGGGAGGGCCCACTTAATGACCTCTGCTTCGGCCAAGAGTGGGAGAGTGGTGTTCACTTACAAATATACATTATAAAAGGAAGTATTCAATTATATTGATCGGTATCCTGCTGTAAATATATTCCTATATGTTATTATTGTTATAATTTTCAAGAAATAATAAAATAATCCATTGATTCAGCAAATTTCTGACTTATGCCGGATTATAATAAAATATGAGTATGCTGTGGAATTGTTTCTCGAAATTATTAATTAAAAGCATGTTAGCGAGGAATAGGTCAGATGCAGTGTGCTGTAGAATTAATTATTTCTCGAAATTATTAATTAATTCATGATATCTGTGAGACTGACAGACTGTATGATGTGTGAACCCACATCAAATCTTACAAAAATCCATGTCTTCGTACTTATGAATAATTCTATTCCCATCATGCTATGAATGAGCTTTTAGACCACTCAACACCGGCGAGAAAAACAAAACCCAAGAATTAAAAAAATATAAAAAATGAAGGCAGATATATCTCTAGAATGAAGAAATGGTTTGTTTGTAACGGGTTGAATTGAAATAAATTTTATGTGTGAGTTGCATGAGACATTACTCTTACAGTCAGGTGGGCCTTACATGAGATATCCTCTCGTTAAATTGTAGGGTTTTTAATTAGATTATTTTATCGTCAACTTTATTGGTTTATCTATTGAAAATTAGTGAAAAAAATATTATTATATCTTCAAAAAATGGGTCTTAAAAAAAAAAACATAAATAATTAAACAAAAAGATATATAAGAAAAAAAAAATCCAAACTTGTTATTAGTATCCAACCTCCCACATGTTTTTATTCTTTTTTTATGGACCAACTATTGATAGTTGAACTTGTTTATAATTTTTCAAAACTCTATTATTTAGAGAAAGTTTCTATTTAGTAAAAACTGGAAATAATAAAATATATACATATACTGGTACAGATGATGAAAAGGTAAAAAAGATTGATAATAAAATATTATGATGCCTTTATTACTAAAAGTAGAAAGATGAAATACACACAACAAACATATTTGTTTGAAATGTGTTTGGTGGAAAATATAATATTTTATATTAAAAAAATAAGTAAATTAACACAATTCAATTTTACGTATTTTCTAAAAATATGAATAAATATAAAAAGGGTTTGAATTTTATATGTTTTCTTTGGAAAAACTAAGAGGTAGTAATTTTTTTTTTTTGTTGAAAATAGAGGTAGTAATTGAGTTATGAAACTCTTTGACATAGGTATATATAAACTACGACTGTGTTTGGTTCGATGTAAAATATTTTCTGATCATAAAATATATTCTGTAATATAAATTATTTTCAAGTGTTTGATTGCATACCTAAAAATACTTTGGAAATATTTTTTGGTATTTGATTGTGTTCTTGAAATGCTACAGAAAACATATTTTCTACTACTTTCTCAAATTTTATCATCTCTCATCATCAATCATCAATCATCAATCATCAATGGTGGTTGGCTGTTGAAGATCGGAAACATTAGTGGAGAGTGGTGGTTGGATGGTAGATAGTGAGAAGTGGAGATGGAGGTTCAATTGATAAGTTTTGGGTGAAAGGGAAAATGGTTTACAGAAAATGAGTGGTGCAAATCAGTTTCCACCATAAGTGCCTTTATTTTATAGCCAGCTAAAAAACAATACTAATATTTTTGGTTGCTCTAAACATTGTAAATGGGGAAAATATTTTTCATAAATCAATTTTTGTTGAACCAAACACAACATACATATTAGGCATTTTGAGGTAATTATAAATATTAGGGGAACATGGTTTGAATCCTCCCTCACCTCGTAACAATTAATTTTTTTTATTTACAAATAATTGGGGATAATTCTACTTTTTTTTTTCTTTTTTGGGGATAATTCTACTTATCTTTTAAGTTTTAAGATTTTTATTTTGTTCAGCCAGTTTATCACAGGGATCTAGCTTTTTTAAAAAAGTAACTTTTTCGTTGATTGTTGAGTGTTTTCCAAACGTAGTTTTTCTTCCAATAGAGCTGATTCACACGAAATTTTCTTTTTGAAATGTCTGTCACTATCTTGATCTTGATCTGGATTGAGAGTTGAAAGTAAGAGAATTGTTAAAGCTCTTGTAGTGGTAATTATAATATATGTTTTTTTTAATCTTTTCTACTAGTGACTGTCTATTGGTGTGGTGCACTTATCACGTTCTCAAATCTCAATTTGCTAGGAATACGTGGTCCAAAAGTGGATAAGGACCTGATTATCTTCAACATTATCAGTTTCGAGTGTTTTTTGCCTTTTCATGTTAGGATGAAGTACAATTTAACCCGTTATAATTTGATCTTCTTCTTTCTTTCTTTCTTTTTTTTTTTTCTTTTTTTTTTCCCCGAGAATACTAAGTATTTTTAATACATACACGGGAAGAGAGGAGAAAGTTTTTTGAAGAAATTTATGGTGTACATCCAAAAGAGCCTAACTTTTGGATACATAGCACATGTTTTAAACCTTTTAAACTCACACTCATTTTTAAATTTGATCTTATTCTAGTTAGGAAGAACTTGGAGGATGGAAATGAGAAGATGGAAATAAGAAGATGGATTAAAGTTTTTCCTTAATTGGTTAGTATGGTGCAAATGAGGGAGGATGAATAAGAGGGTGGCCTATCAATAAATTTACCATTTTGCCCCTTTAATTACTCTCTTTCTCTCTCTCCTTCAACAAAATTTTATTAATCTTTTAAAGTCAACAAAGAGTATTCTTGGGAAAATCTTAAACTATTTATACAATGAGTAGATAAATTGAGACGCTTTAATGAAAAAAAAAATTATAAAGATTTAATTAAAATGTATTTGTTCAAATTTTGTGAGGGTGCATAATTTTTTTTATTTGAGGTAATATATATATATATATATATATATATATATATATAATATATAATATAATATTTGATAGTTGGGAGTGGGGGAATTCGAACCATGAATGTCTCAATTAGAAAATAAAAAATACCAAGATGTGTCAACTAATTGAGCTATAAGACTCTTGGTGAGGGTATAATATTGATTATCATTTAAAATGGTATGGATTTTAATTAGATTTACAAAAAGCCATAATTAATTTTAAACACGAATATTAAAATTCATTTGTTGATGTGATCATGTCATATATTATTTGAATATTCATATTATTATAATAGATCTTCAAATAATATGTAAAATAAATAAATAATTGATTTTTATAAATTAATGACATAATAGAAACTTGGTATAATTTTCTCTCATTTTTCTTCTCAACTAAAAAAATAATATGTATATTTATTTTCTAAGCTCTCATTTTTGCATCCTTTCTAGCAAACACACATAATGAAAAACTAATATTTTTTTATCCTCCTATTTTTCTATTATTCGTATCTTTTCTTCAATTTCATTTTTCAAAAAAAATAAAAAGTGTTTCTAAGACACTCACTGGTAGCTAACAACCCAAGACCCACCACAAACAAAAAACCACCACCACCACCACCACCACTCTGATCTTAACGAAGGTAGGGAAAATCAAGAATTTCACCGTTTGTGGTCATTGATTTGTGACCACAACCAATTGCCAAGACACGTCCACCACAGTAGGTAGAGAGAGAGAGAGAGAGAGAGATTTTATCTACATTTATTTAGATGTTACCATAGTAAAAACTCTCAATTAGCATTATATTACCAAGTGTTCTTTTTATGCATTTGGTACTATAGTGAAATGCAAAATAGATAAATACTAGTAATTATGCTCTAAATGGGGATGACAAATTCAAATGTGACTTGTGACTATTCAAACGCTAATATCTTTATGGTATTTTGGAATACCATGCCAATTCAAACGCTAATATCTTTATAATATTTTGGAATACCATGCCAATTTTTTTTTATGGGACCATATTCATTTGATCTAAAAGTCAACTGACTTGTGACTATAAAAAAACAATGCACATGATCACTAAATTTAAGTACACAATAGGATCGTACCATTTCCGTACACGCACATTTGACATATGCCATTGTCATGCCCGGCGTTTTTATTTTGGTTTATCACAACTCTGCTGACATATCAATGCTCACTTGCTCATGATAATTAAACCAGTCCTATTATATAAGCCAAAGTCAAAATTTTGAAAAAAATAAATCTCTACGTAACTCAAGTTTTATATCTAATGTCAACGACGTGTATAAACAAGAAATGTTCACAATCAGCTCCTCAAACGCTAATATCTTTATGGTATTTTGGAATACCATGCCAATTTTTTTTATTTTTTTTATGGGACCATATCCATTTGATATAAAAGTCAACTGTGACTCGTGACTATAAAAAAAATCAATGCACATGATCACTAAATTTAAGTACACAATAGGATCGTACCATTTCCGTACACGCACATTTGACATACGCCATTGTCATGCCCGGCGTTTTTATTTTGGTTTATCACAACTCTGCTGACAAATCAATGCCCACTTGCTCATGATAATTAAACCAGTCCTATTATATAAGCCGAAGTCAAAATTTTGAAAAAAAAAAAATCTCTACGTCATGACTCAAGTTTTATATCTAATGTCAATGACGTGTATAAACAAGATATGTTCACAATCAGCTCCTCAGGGAGTCGTGCAAGAAATGTCACATTTATTTATATTGGGTCCTTTTCATTCAGCAAATACAAATGGCTCAATGAAAGTCAAAAGGACAAAATGTTCCAAAACCACCTTCTCATCAAATGAAAGATCAAAATTGCCGGATGAAGAAGACATTGCCGGCAATGCCCCCTTTCAAACATGCTGCATAATCTATCTGGATTACACCTTTCACACATTTCATTCAGCGCTGAGAAAACTCTCAGCCAGATGCAACCTTAAATACATGTATATATTGTCTAAGTCACGCCTCCTCTTACTTTTCAACTTGGACTTTTATGTGTATAACTTATGCTAAAACTAAATTGATACACATCTTTGAATGAATCGAACTTTAAAAATAAACCTCTTAACTTATGCCTAAAACTAGTTCTGTTTTTTGATGTGACCCTGTATCAATTTCAAAGATGCAAACTCTACTCCATTTTCAGCCTTTTCCTCTGCTTTCTTCGCTGATCTTTCATACCTGGAAGAGAAAAAGGAAATTAAAATGTTGCCTGCCTCCAAAACGTATATTATACATGTACAGAAGGATAACTGAGAAATAAAAAATAAAAACAAAAAGAAAATGTAAAGGCTTTAAATTAGAAGAGGGAGAGGAAAGGGGGTTGGGGAAGTCAATAATTAGCATACGTTTCTTCTCCTCTTTTCTCTTTCTCCTAAGATTGTCCATATTTCTTCGTTTATCTGCTATTTCTTTCCCATCCATATGCACCTGTTAGAGATAGAGAGCAAATAAAAATTAATAAAACTTGGAGGGAAAAGAGGAAAAAGATTACAAACTACTGATTCCAGATTTTTCTTTGGGGGAGGGGGGTTGTTTGACATATGCTTAGGGTGTTGCAATCAACCCACCAACCCAACAAACCAAACCCAACCCAACCCAACACCTTGGGCTGGTTTTTTAATTTTCATGGGTTGATGGGTTGGGTTGGGTTGAGGTCAAAAAAATTTTGAAGCGTGGGTTGGATTGGTTTGGGCTAACAAAACTTTACCCAAATAACCTGACCCAAACCATGCTATTAATATTTTAAAAAACATATAGAAAATTTTAATTTATTAGTTTGATTTATTTTTGAGACTCATGGAACATCATATCCATTTGTGTGAATTGTAATCACTTATTGAATAATGAGATTAAATAGTTAAGTGAAAACCTAATTTTTTTTTATTAGGCCTTACAAAAATGGTCCTTAACCTGACACCGAATCACTACAGGTTGGAACTATTTCTTTGGGTTGGTATTTAAAGCTAGCATGGGCTGGGTTGGAGTTTTCTCATCCTAACAAGGTCGGGTTAGGTTGAAAAAAATCTCAAACCCAAACCAACCCAAGCCATCCTGATTAATGCACATATGCCCATCCAGATGAGTAACTGAGTAAATACGTTAATTTCGGTAGAAATTTTGTTTCTTCATTAATAAGTTAATTTCCATAGGAATTACAGTAAGGTAATTAATAGGAAAATAAGACAAGATTTTGCCAAACCAAGTACCTTATGACCAGCACTACGAAGCGCCTGGAGTGGTTCCACACAATCCTGACCAAAAACCACCAATTTCCTTCTTTTGTTTTCTCCCAGACCCTGGCTTTCAGGGCGATTTTGCCTAGCCAATTCTTCAAATTGATGTTGTAGGAGAGGTGAAACACCAGCCTGGAAAAAAAAAGTATTAATGACACTTCAAACCATAAGTCAGTGTGAAGAGGGGGGAAAAGCATAATAGGTAGTAATTGAAATCAGATATCATACTTATACCATCTAATTAGATCATTCAACTACTAGAAGCATCAACACCCCCAATCCAATTAGATCAATCAACTCCATGGCCGGAACTGGTTTTGGTCACCCTGCCCTAGGTATACTCACAAATATCTTAATATTTATCAGTATTTCTGAAAAAAAGTTTCTCTTCTGACCCTTTTTAGGATCCTCTACCTCACCTCCCCCAGTCTCCTCCGTGCCAAATTACTAATCTCACACATCTGTCTCCAAAAAAGCCTCTAGGGACCTACTTCCAATCATGATAGTTCTCCCCTCTCGTTATTATTGATGGTTATGGGCTCCTATCAGAGCAATCAACATATAACACCACCACTGAGGAGATTGGACCAGAAACGATACTCTTTGAAGGGTCCAATTACAGCCACTGGCTCAGCATTATGAATTTTCTAAGTACAACAAAACCACATGTGGCAATTCTCTCTCTCTCTCTCTCTCTCTCTCTCTCTCTCTCTCTCTTATATTTTGTTTGGTTACTAAGTTGGGTGATAATGAAAGAAAAAAAACTAGATTATTTTGATTGGAAATGGTATTGTGGTTTTTCTTCAAATTTTCACTTTGATTGAATATAAGCAAAATAAAATAAAATAAATTATTCTAGCATATGTTACTTTTATTTCTAAATGTTCAATGTGAAGTTACAGTATGCATGTTAGGTCAAATCTCCCCCTTTCCGTCTGGAATCAGATTGCTTGGAGAACTAGATTTTCATTCTTATGAGCATGATACAAATATGGAAAAATCAATGGCTCAATCAGAAACATTGCTGAATTGTGCTCTGATTGATTGGACTTGTAGCATTCCTTGTTAGATTTTAAAGATTCACTTCATTCGTGTATATTTCTTTTGTAATATTTTTAGGTTAAGTTGCGTTCATCATTGTAAACTTGAAGTAACCTCTTCTTTTAATAAAATATTACTTATAAAAAAATGGCTAGTGGTGTTAAGCAGGCCAGGGTGGGTCAGGGACAGTGCACCCCATTGTAATCCAAGGCCCACTAAGCAAGGCATCCTTTGAGCAGAGCAGGTGTGGGAAATGGGGTACATGAAAGAATTTCCCCATTTCCATCCCTAGTGGTAGTATCACTGTAAGCTTGATGTCCATATTAGAAACCCTGAAAATCTGACAATAATGATAAATGAAGCCAACAGCGAACTTCCGTCGGTAATTTACAAACACTGAAGTATGTTTTTACCACCCTAATCAGTATAAAATGGGTTGGCAACACAGTCAACGTGCTGAAGATGCTTATTAATTCTTATTTAAGTTAAATCATTCAAATTAGCATGTGCAAAACTTTCTGTCTATTTTAGCATAAAAACCTATTCTCTCATTTTAGACAACCACTGTTCAAAAACACCCACACTAGAATAACTATTCTACAGTTTATTTCAATATTATATTCATTCTTCATTTGTTTTTTTACTATTTCAATAGATGGGGAGATAGAGAAAAAAAAAAAAAAAGAAGCAAGAGAAATGAATAAAATTGATATGCACATGAATAGTAGTCGTGTATACTTACATAGTTACTGTAGCTAGAATGTAAATTTACCCAATTTTACATGAGCTGATGTGGGTGATTTTTGGAGTTGAATATGTAAAATTTACCCCTTAAGCTATTATGCATTGACTAATGTGAGTTCCCACAAAAGGTTCTGCTAGCAAAAATGTAAGTATATTCGTTATTCATATACTTATATGAACAAACATATGTATATAAACACATGAAATAATATAACATGCAAGCTACTAGATCTCAATTAATGTTAAAATCAATGCTCTCTCACTCCCAATCCCACTCCCATCTTCAGACTCCATCTTATCCAGTGAGTAGGTCACTAAGTCCATCTCATTTCTATAGATGATAGGTCCTTTATATGATAAAAGTCTTGATTAATCTATTTTCATATTCTACTTGTTTTATTTTGGCTCTTTCTTTGTATACTTCCTGTGTGCCAGGATTGCGTCTTTTTTGCATTTTTTAATGACTTCTAGTTACTTACTGAGGAAAAAATAATAATAAAAATAAAAAATTTCTTCCAAGAGCTAAGACAATATTGAAAGGTAACTAAGTAAATAAGAAAGACTTCATAATTGGTTACCCCTGCCACATAACGATGTGAAAATGTTCTTGGTTGCAACGGATGTGACAGAAGCATATTGAGCTCCTGAAAAGAGAAATAAAATAGTTCATCATGTGAGATTACTTTCTTCAAGGATAATAAATTGGCCAAACTATTAGATTATGAATATTGTCGAGGCAGTTCAAGTTATTATAAATAATAAAAAAAAATGCTACCTGCTGCAACTTATTTAATTGCACGGAAGTGGCTTTCTTTTGCTTGATACTGTTCACTATTTCCTCCTCACTGTCATAATCATCCATTACTAATTCCACTGACTCAGCACTTTGCTCAAGCCAGCTTTTCTTTGCCTTTTCCTAGAAATACAGGCACACGCACCATTTAATAAAGAAGCAAATGCACATAGCAAAATGATAATCTTATCAAAAAAGAAAAAAATTGCAAAATAGTTGAAACCCCACCCAAACTCAGTATCAAGAAACCAATTTTCCCCAGGCAGAGGCCCAGAGTTACGATTGCATGTAAGAACTCAAAATCATAAATCACTATATAGAATATTACAAGATGGGTTAAAGGTAAAAATACCTTGGAGTCTTTCCGCAAAATTTTGTCTATTTGACGTGCAAGAGATAATCGTTTTAAGACCTCTGGCATGTATGAGTGCTCTAAAGGAAAACTCTGAAAACTTTCCTGTGTACAAGGCAAAGGCAATTCTAATGCATGAAAGTTGCAAATAAAAGCTATATGAAGGTTAGAACTAAGAACAATTGGGTGCTACTGTTTATTTATACCAAATAAAAAGCCCTCAATTAGCACTTCAACAATCTTTTTTTCCTCTTTGTTCAGGTATAATAAGCCCACATTTCTGAAACATGGAAATAAATCTTTAAAAACCATCAAAATCTTCCAATTCATGGGAAGTACCTTGGAAAATGATTTGCACAACGAAGCAAATTTGGACGTTTCATTTGCTGAGACTAGTGCAATGCTGCACCCATCAGCAGAAGCTCTAGCAGTTCTTCCACTTCTATGAACATAAACCTAACACAAAGATCATTAACAGATATTATAGAACTTTATTAAAAACATGTTAAAAAGCATCCTAATATTTACTTACTTCAGCCGAATGTGGAAGCTGATAGTGAACAACAGTTCGAACCCCAGGAATATCAATCCCTCTTGCTACGACATCAGTGGCAACAAGTATACCATGTTCATTTCCACGAAAACGATCCATTGCCTGCATCATACACAGGAGGGTTAAAGCAGAAGAAACTGATGTATAAATTTGACCAATAAATGAGAAAAATAAAGTGGCAAGCTAATCAAGTAAATTTAGATATGGAACACATTTTTCACGCCAAGAGCCTTAAAGTTCAACTGGAACTTCTTGGTGTTTCTAGTGGAGACATCCAGTGTTCAAATTCTCCCTTACCCCATTGTAACTATCGAATTTATCAAAAAAATATCTTTCACGGCATGCTTCCTTCATAAAGGAGAATGGTAAAAGAAATTTCAATCAAACATTCAAAGCTTAAATTGTACCTCTAAAGAACTGCAACAAAAGTCATAAGACAGTACTTTTAATGAGTATTCTCAAACCCTTTTGCATTACTACCCCCTTAAAACTATCACTCCCTATCCACTTCTAATAACACGCCTTTCCCGTGGAAATTGGTGTGGCGTTTGAAGGTCCCACCTAGGGTTGCCATCTAGGAAGCACGGGTGCGGATTCGGGTTCAAGTGCAGGTGCAACGGGATACGTTTATTAAAATATTATTTTTATTTTCTATATATTGCTAAACATATTTTTTCATATAATGTTAAATATATACCAATTTAAGAGCAATAGTAGATAATAAAGTGAATACATAACAATAAAGAAATATTATGTCCACAATATTTTCACAAAATATTCAAAGTGACAGGTTATTATGAGTTGATATTGATGGGCTAAAATTAATTTCAGTAGTAGGTTCAAATTAGAACAAATAAAAACCTTAAACTTATAATTTGTTGTGAAAATATTGTAAACAATTGCTTCTCCTAATAATAATACCTCTTTTTTTTAGTATAAATAAACATTAATATATATTATATACCTACTCTAAGACTTTGACACTAGTTTAGATATACTTTTTTTTTATAATTTTTCTTTTGTCATTTCCAAAGCTAATAAAGTGTGGTCTCAGTAAAGACAAAAAGTTGAAACTTAAGAAGAGTAACAGAAACATAAATTAAAGGAGGAAAAAACCGGTGCAAAACAAAGAAACGGAGAAAGAAGAAGATGAAATGGAGAAAAGATGAAGAAGAATGGCAGCCGGCAAGGTGGTAACCTGGGTTTGTAGTTTTTTTTTTTTTTTTTACCACGTACTTCAGCGCCCGTATCAGTCTGTTTCGGCCCGAATCGGCTTCAAATCGGCCCGAATCGAAGCCGAATCGGTGCTGTATTAGCCCAAATCAGAAAACGGAAAAAAAAGGACATGCAACGGACGCGTGGTCAGTGGCATCGACCACCAAAAAAAAAGAAAAAAAGACACGTGTCCATGCATGTCGGGTGAGGGTGCGGCGGCCTGGAGCTGCACCCATGCTTCATAGGTTGCCATCTTTTCTTGGGCAGCTTCTCTAGGGAAGATTTTATCCACTAACAATATCTAGAAGAGCGGTATTATTTTTTTGGATTGGTGCTGCATGTGTAAGATATGTGGGGAGACTATGGACCACCTTTTCCTTCATTGTCCAATAGATTATGAGCTGTGGACAATGGTGTTCTGTTTATTTGGGATCCAATGAGTTATGCCAAAGAGGCTTATTGATTTGTTCACAGCTTGGCAGAGATTTTTTGGAAGGCATAGAAATATAGCCTTTTGGAAGGCTGTGCCACATTGCATAGTTGGTGCTTTTGGTGAGAGCAGAATGCCAGAAGTTTTGAGTGTTGTGAACTGTCTACCCTTGATGTTAAAGCCTTCTTCCTCCATACTTTGTTAGATTGGAATGTGGCTTTTTATCCTTCTCCTTGTTTTTCTTTTTTAGATTTGGTTGAGCATTGTACTTTGAGAGCTGTTTGAAATTCTCCCTGAGTACAACCCCAGGTGTACCTAGTTTTCTTTTTATTAATAAAATTTTCATTATCAAAAACAGAAAACTATCTGCACTCTGCAGTGCCTTTTCCATCTTGACATAATAAATTGGGGAATTTGTCTGTGTGTGGTGCAAGACAAAGAACTCTAAATGGGGAATATATTGGGAAAAAAAATTATAGGACTTAGGAATCACCCCCAAGCAATGAGAAAAAAAAATTATATAACCCAAGAATCGCCACCTGGGTTGCTTGGAATCAGCCCTGAAAGAAATTCCATTAATCTGGGATAAAACTCTACAATTGTGAACTTTGTGCCCTTTAAATAATCTCCAAATTACAAATAAAGTTCATAATAAGATTACTGCATTTACGGAAATAAAATTCAAATAGCAATCAAATCTTTCTAAAGCATCAATCAATGTCAATTAACATTAATCATGAATAGGGGTGTCAATTTAGATTAATGTATCGTGTTTGTGTCGTGTCAAGGTAGGAGTCTTCTATTAAATGGTTCAACCCAAACCTAACCCATTTAATAATCGTTTTATGACCCTTCAAACCCTAACACGACTTGTTGATAAAGCAAGTTGACATGCACGACCCACCCACTTGAAACGCTTAATAAAAGGCTTGTGTTGGGTTGACATGAATGTAACATGACTCATTTCAACCCACTTAATATTAAACAGGTTGGATTGTCACAAATTCAATCCATTTAACTTGCTTAAAAATAGAGCCGAATTAATATTGTTATAAATTTAATACAAACTCATTACATCAAAAAAATACCTATTAAGAATATAATTTGAAAGTTAATAATAACGCGAAATACTTAAAACATATCAAACATATCATCCAAAAGTTCAAAATAACATCAAGGTACTTAATAAAAAATAAGTACATAATGTAGTACCATCCATTTAAAAATAAGTTCTTTACATCCCAAAAGAAGTGCACACACTTCAACTTAAATTCAAAAAAACATAGTTCAACAAAAACATAACATCCCTTTTAAGAATTAATACGAAGGTTTAGAAATTTAGGGTCTGTAAAGCTTCAACTTACATTTATATCACTTATAAGTTTTTGTAATTACTCACTTTTCTTTTTAAGTTTAAAATATAGGGTGGATATAAAAGGTATTTGACAAATTTAAAATAAAATGAATATTTATTTGTTATACGAGTTAAATGGGTTGTTATACGAGTTAAATGGGTTTTGTTAAATGAGTCATTTCAGGTTGACATAAATAAATTGACGTGTCAATTGAAGGTCATGTGGGTTGACCTACTTATGACATTTTTTATCGTGTCGCTTTCGGGAAGCTAAGGCCCAACCCTAACACATATAAAACCGTGTTGTGTCAAATATTGACACCCCTAATCATGATCAATCAAGCCCAAACAAATCCATCAGAATTAGTAGCTCCAATAGGTTAAAGTTTATACTAATGTGCTTATACTAGGTTAAAGTTTAGGAGGATACATGGATCTAGGTTTTAGAGTTGTAGAAGAAAAAGTTGGGGTCAGACTAGGCTAGGGTTTGATGAGTTTTTTATGGCTATTTGCTAGAGAAAGTACGATTGATTTTAGGGTTTCAATCAGTAAGAGGAAAAAGGGCTTGGCTTGGGGTTGTAAGGAAGAAGAAAAAAAAGAAAAATTTATAATATCCAAGGGCTGTATGAACAATATCTGTGAATAGCAGCACCAAAAAGAGACAAAGGAAAGAGAAAAGAGAGAAGGAGAAAATAACACATGAAGGGTCAACACGTCTCAATACTAAAAAACACTCAATATTTTACTTAATCAACTCCTTTTTTTTTTTTTTTGATGAATTCTTGTACTATTCTTTGAGTACATTGAGCACAAATATACTCAAAGGACTCAATAATGTTTTTAATCAACTCCACCTTTTTTTGGATGAATTCTTGTACTATTCTTTGAGTACATTGAGACAAATATACATACGTAATGATTCCACTCATAGTCCAAACTATCCTGCCTATGCTTCACAAGGATGCCAAACCGTACATCCTTTGAACAAAATAATGTTAATTCCACTTATAGATGTTGTACTCTCTTGGTCGTGAAGCTGTAGTTGTGAAGGGGGGGTTATTTTGGCTTGGGACACCAGGGCATATCAAAAAATGGATTGTCTTGTTGGGTGCTTTTCTGTTTCTATTTTGTTAAAGGGTGTGGCAGACGGTTTTGCTTGGATACGTACAAGGGTGTATGGTCCGAATGCTGATGGTCTTCGGGATGCTTTGTGGACTGAACTTGATAGTGTGAGAGGGAGGTGGAGTGCAGCTTGGTGTGTTTTTGGTGATTTTAATATCATCAGATATCCAGCAAAGCATCTTGGGTGCACTTCTTTTAGTCCAACCATGTTCAAATTCTCAGACTTTATTGAGAGGAATTTTTTGGTTGATATACCTTTGGTGGGGGGCGAGTATACATGGTTCCGTGACTCAGAGAACCCTTCTATGTCTAGAATTGATAGAGTGTTGGTATCTGCTGATTGGGAATATCACTTTTTCGATGTGACTCAAAGGCCTCTTCCTCGAGTGATTTCGGACCACTGTCCTCTTCTGGTGGAGGCAGGTGGAATGTCGAGGGGAAAGACTGCTTTCAAATTTGAGAATATGTGGCTTAAGGTGGAGGGGTTTGTGGACCTTGTGTGAGGTTGGTGGAACGGATACCATTTTGTGGGGTCTCCTAGTTATATTCTGGCTTGTAAATTGAAGGCTCTTAAGGGAGATTTGAAGCATTGGAATAAACATGTTTTTGGAGATGTGTCTTTTAGGAAAAAATGCTTGTTGTCTGAGCTTTTGGACTTAGACCTGAGGGAAGGGATGCACTCTCTATCACCGGCAGATAGTGCAAGAAGAGTTGAGATAAAGGCTGATATTGAGTATTTAGCTTCTTTGGAGGAGATTTCTTGGAGGCAAAAATCAAAGGCTTTGTACTCAAAAGAAGGGGATAATAATACTAGGTTTTTTCATAGGCTTGCTAATTCTCATAGACGTACAAATACTATGAGAGCTGTGGAGGTTGAGGGCATTTTGTATGAGGATGAGTCTGCAATTCAAGATCAAGTGGTGGATTTTTATAAGTCTTTGTACCAGGAGACCGAATCTTGGAGGCCCACTATTGATGGTCTAGAGTTTGCAAATCTGGATGAAACCGATAGACTTTCTTTAGAAAGGGAGTTTGAGAAGGAGGAGATCATTGCAGCCCTACGGGAGGCTAAGGGTCATAAGGCTCCTGGTCCAGATGGCTTTACTATGGCTTTCTTTCAAAAATGCTGGTGTGTTATTGAGAAGGAGATCTTAGCTTTTTTTTGCAGACTTCCACAAAGAATGTATATTTGAAAAATCTCTCAATGCCACCTTTTTGTGTTTGATACCCAAGAAGCTTAGTGCTGTCAATATTAGAGATTTTCGCCCTATAAGCCTTGTGGGTAGTTTGTACAAGCTACTTTCAAAGGTCTTGGCACATAGACTACGTTGTGTTTTGGATAAACTTATTTCCAACTCCCAGAATTCTTTTGTTGGGGGAAGACAGATTCTTGATTCTGTTCTTATTGCAAATGAATGCTTAGATAGTAGATTGAAGAGTGGTATTCCGGGTGTGATTATTAAATTGGATATTGAGAAGGCTTATGATCATGTCAGTTGGAGTGCCTTATTTTACCTTATGGAGAGGATGGGTTTTGGGGAGAAGTGGGGGAGATGGGTGAAGATGTGTATTTCTACTGCACGTTTTTCAGTGCTTATTAATGGGTCTCCAGCCGGTTTCTTTGGCAGCTCTCGTGGTCTTCGTCAAGGGGATCATTTATCTCCACTCCTATTCTTATTGGTAATGGAGGTGTTGAGTAGGTTGTTGAAAAGGACAGAAGATGGAGGCTTCCTCAGTGGATTCCAAGCAAAGCCCAATGCAAGTGGAGGTTTGCATATCTCTCACCTTTTGTTTGCTGATGATACTATTCTCTTTTGTGATGCTTCCGAGGAACAATTATTACATATTCGTATGGTCCTAATTTTCTTTGAAGCTATCACAGGATTGAAAGTAAATGTTGGTAAGAGTGAGATTGTGCCGGTTGGTGAGGTTGGGAATTTGGATGCCTTAGCTCGTATTTTATGTTGTAAGGTAGGCTGTTTACCCATGTCTTATTTGGGTATGCCTTTGGGGGCACACTATAAGGATACCTCAATATGGAACCCGATCATTGAACGGATGGAAAAGAAGCTTGCAGGTTGGAAACAGTTATATTTGTCAAAAGGGGGTAGACTTACTTTATTGAAGAGTACCTTATCAAGTCTCCCTACTTATTTTTTTATCTTTGTTCACTATTCCACAACATGTGGCGGACAGATTAGAGAGGATTCAGAGGAATTTCCTTTGGAGGAGGTCTAATGATGTTTTTAAATTCTCACTTGTTGCTTGGGAGAAAGTTGTGTGGCCAGTGGAGGTAGGTGGCTTGGGGATCCGAAAAATTGGGCTGTTTAATCAAGCTTTGCTTGGGAAGTGGCTATGGCAATTTGGGAATGAGGTCTCATGTTTATGGAGGCAGGTTATAGCATCCAAATATGGGGAGGCCAGTGGGGGATGGTGTACTAGAGTTGTTAGAGGGACACATGGATGTGGTATGTGGAAGAACATTAGGAAGGGGGCTGAGAGCTTCTTTGGTCATGTGTTGTATGCGGCGGGTGAGGGTTTTCGTATCAGATTTTGGTATGATCCTTGGAGTAGCCCTACTGCCTTGAAAGATTTATATCCGGCAATGTTTGCTATTGCTGTGGATAAGGAAGCTATGATTTCTGATTTGATTGAGTTTGCACCGGATGGGGGTGGTAGAAGTTGGAATTTACGCTTCCATCGTGCTTTTCAAGATTGGGAGACAGGGATCTTTTATGATTTTTTTGCGCATATATCATCCAAGTTACCTAGAGGGGGTGATGATACCATGATATGGCAATTGATCGTAGTGGTGTTTTTGATGTGCGCTCCTTTTATTTTTCATTGCTAGCAGCCCCGTTGGAGTCTTTTCCTTGGAAGAGCATTTGGTGTGTTAAGGTACCTAAAAGAGTGGCTTTCTTCTTATGGACAGCTGCTAGGGGTGGGATTCTTACAATAAACAATCTTGTTAAGAAGAATTTACCTCTTGTTAATTGGTGTTGCCTTTGTCGATGTGAAAAGGAAACTGTGGATCACTTATTGATCCATTGTAAGTATGCTCATACCTTGTGGGGTGATGTCCTTCGTTTGTTTGGGGTTCAGTGGGTGATGCCGAACAATGTTGTTTCTCATCTCTCTGCATGGTGGAATTGGTTGGGGAATCACAATTCAGATGTGTGGAATACGGCTCCAGCGTGTCTTATGTGGTTAATTTGGAAGGAGTGTAATGCCCGAACTTTTGAGGAAACTGAGAGACTTGTAGATTGTATGAAGTCTTTGCTACTTAGGACTTTGTTTGAGTGGTCCCGTATTTGGGGGTTTACACATTGTCATTCTTTGTTTGAATTCCTTAATTCTGTTAGTCTTTCTTTTCGATTGGTTTGTATTCTTTTCAGTGCAGTGAGTTTACTATCGTAAATTCACTGTACTTTTGTTATCAATAAAGTTTGTTATTACCTATCAAAAAAAAGTATTAGGACTCCTAGTTTCACTATTAAACTAAAACCTTGATCCGGTAATAACCAAGAGAAGTCTAACTTAGACTCAAAGAAAATAAAACCTAATATACTTACGATTTGCTAGAAAATTCGACACCAAACAAAATAACACAAATACCCTTAATTTGCAAGGGTTGCAAAAATTACGAACCATAAGGTCCATAACTTCTTAAATAAAAACTCAAATTAATAAATTTTTTAACCATAGGATAGGAGACATATAACTAGACATTTTTTTTAAATACATACAATCGAATCTGAACTTATGTCATCCACTCCATTATAATTACTCTTTACCATCAAACCACACTAACTGGTTTCTTTTGGGTGCAAGCAGGATTTCTCAAGTCCCTTATTCAAAATAAGAGACTTAGTAATTAAGCTAACTATAATCTACACATATAACTAGACCTTCAGACCACGTGACTATTATTTTCTTTTTTTTGATAGGTAAGAAAGTAATATTATTGAAAAGAAAGAGGAAAAAGAATACATTGTGTTCACGATAATGAACAAAGAAACAAAGGAATCAAGAAACTAAGCTAAGAGACAAAGGAAATGCAGTAAGAGAAGAACAGTCCGAGAGACCCCAACACCCCAACACCGAGACCAATCAAAAAGAGTCTGCTGGAACAGATCTATCAACTAAGCCAGAGATTTCTCAGTATCTTCGGAAGTACGTTGATTAAGTTTTGTCCAAATAATCCATAACAAACTGCTTGGAACCAAATCCCAAATACTGGAATTATGTTTCCCAAGCCATTGCTACCAACTAAATAATAAGTTAGCAACAAAGCCTTGCATGACCCAATGAATCCCAAATAAATCCCAAACAGCCAAAGGATATGCACCTACAAAGAATGAGCTAATGGACAAAAAATAAGGTGATTCACAGATTCCTTATTACAACAACACATACAACACCGATTTGCCAAGGGGCGACCTCGAAGTATAAGATTATTATGATTATCCAATGTAAGAACCTGGCCATGAGCTACTGTCCATGTAAAAAAGGCTACCATTTTAGGAACCTTTACTTTCCAAATGCCATTCCAAGGGAAAATGGAAGTAGGAGAATCTTATGGTAGAAAGACTGAGTATCAAACTTCCCACTACCATTAAGGCCCCAACAAAGACTATTGCTTCCAACACCCCCAATAATTCGAGATTAAATCAAGTGAAGAAAGGAGAAAGAAGCCGCTAACTCCTAGTCATTGAAATCCCTAAAAAAACGTAAGTTCCACACTCTGACATTTCCACCTGCTGGGAGAGACAAAACATCATAAATACAAGCTTCCTTATTAGTTGAACACACAAACAACTCAGGGTGAAGAGTTTTGAGAGAATTATTCTCAATCCATAGATCATGCCAAAAAAGAATACGAGAACCATCACCCACCACAAGAAGACAAGTGCTTATAAAAGCTCACCCACCTTTCACTAATGCTTCGCCATAAACCACACCTATGGGCCCTTCTACAAACTTTAGTACTCCACCTCCCTTTCCCCTCTCCATATTTCATGGCAATAACCCTCCGCCAAAGATGATTAGCTTCATGACCATACCTCCATAGCCATTTCCCTAATAAAGCCTCATTAAAAGACACCAACTTCTGAATCCCCAATCCACCCAACTCAAGAGGTAAGCAAACTTTTTCCCAAGCCACCAAAGGGTATTTGAAACACTCCTTTGAGGATCCCCACAAAAGATTCCTCTAAATACATTCTAATCTAGCAGCCACAGCCTTAGGGACAATAAATAGAGAGATAATAAGTTGAAAGACTTGAAAGGGTACTTTTCAACAAAGTGAGCCTACCGCCTTTTGATAAATAAAGTCTCTTCCAACCTGAAAGCTTCTTCTCCATCCTCTCCAAAATAGGATTTCAAATAAAGGTTGTCTTACCCAAAGGCATCCCCAAATATTTCATAGGCAAACCACCCACCTTGCATTGAATAATATTAGCCAAAATGTGAATGTTACTCCCCACATGACTTTACTTCAATTGGACTTCACACATGGGCTCATAAAATAAGTTTGAATAGACGACTTTGTGAAGTAGTAACAAAGTAATTTTCTAGGGTTGCATTATATCTTCTCCTCAAAAAGAATACTAGAAGTTGTCCCCTTCTACCCTGAGCCAAGGCACAGTAGCCTAGATACCCCAATAACAAAGTGTTAAACTCATGCTAACTGGTCGCAAGATTCTCTCTCAATTGGCTTAGTCTTGTTCGGTTCTCAATAGCACAAAGAAGAGGCTTTATTCTCCTCAAGTGGAGTCTCAAATTAGATTACAACCAATATCAATATTTTCAGCAATTACTAGTGACTAAGAGCCACATGCAACAACTGCTCCTCAAAGCAAAATCTAGCACTCCACGAGCACGGAACTGCTAGTAATTTTAACGTTCCAAAGCATGCTTCTTTACACTAAATTCAATTAACAAATTGTACCTTCATATTGTAAACAATTCCAACTCTTACTCTCATAAAAAAAAAATAATAAATAAAAAAAAATCCAACTCTTTTGTAGGTGTCATGTCAACAACAGAGTATAAATATAGACACATATTACATATCACTAGCAGTAAAACAAGCTGCACCATTTATTAATGTCCTATAACAGCTGGAAATGCGGAGAGGAGTAGGGAGGTTGGTGCACCAAAGATTGTTCGAGGAACTCATTGTTGTGGTGTTTGAAAAAGCATTAGCTTGGGGTGGGAAAGCTTCCTACAGTATATCTGCTTTGATGTAGGTGATAGTAGTCATGTTCAGTTTTGGCATGATAAGGGACGTGGCGGCCAACTGTTGAGGGTGGTTATTCCTGACTTGTATGATTGTTTATTAGCTACACAGGCTTTCGTTGGTTCCTTGTTGGGAGATCGAGTGATAGGAAACAGAGGAGTCGGTATGTCAGATTTGAATGTGAATTTAATGATTGGGAGATAGAGGTGGTAAGTGTTAACCTCCTTTAATCTCCTTTATTCCTATGTCCCTCATCAAAAATGTAGAGATCAATGGGCATGGCAATTGAAAGGGAGGGGAGATTTTGATATGCATTCTTTCTATGATGCATTAAGGGGGCTTGTGCTAAAGGTTTCCCTTGGAGAAGTATTTGGTGTGACAAGGCCCCAAGAAGGGTTTCTTTCTTTGTTTGGACAGTAGCATGGGGGAAGATCCTTACATGTGATAATCTCGTTAAGAAAGGAAACATCCTAGTAGGGTGGTGTTGTATGTGACTTAGTTGTGGGGAGACCATGGAGCATCTTCTGTTACACTGTAATGTTGCGATCGAGCTGTGGAGTTTGGTTATTCGTTCTTTTGGGTTTCAATGGGTGTTATTGGGAATGGTCACTGACCTTTTAGGTGGCAGAATTGGATAGGCAAACATTATTCTAAAGTTCTAATTTTTGGAATTTAGTTCTGTTATGCTTGAAGTGTACATTATGGGAGAGCATAACTGTCATACCATACATTTGAGGATTTAGAAATTTCAGGGACAAATTTGATAGAATTGTTTGTTACAACTTACATCATTGTTTGACTGGGCTCAGGCATGGGGTTTTTATTAGTTTAAACTACATTGTTGAGTTTTTAGAATCATTGTCCTTTTGTACATAACATTTTATAATTCTTTAGACTTCTTGGCATTCATTTCCATGTACATGAAGTAGTCTTGTTCAATAAAATTCTTATATACTTAATGTCTTGTAAAATGCAGTTACTTATGAGACAGGCATATATGCTCACAACTGGTTGCAAACTGTAGCTGAATCACTTCCCTTATTAACCTTATCAATCAATCTCATTAAATACTAGCTGAGATGTAAAATGCAAATTAGACCCTAAAGTAAGAAATGCTGCTACAATGTCACAGAGACATGATGCTGCCAAACTATAAGCTATAATAGATTGAGGAAATCAAAGCGTTAGATAAACATGTAAAATACTAGAGTAGCAGCAAAACATATCATCACATCTGCCTTCTCATGTGCAAAGAAGTAGGCAAATAGATATAAGGCAGGCAAAATTTTTAAGGAAAGACTAACCTTCAACCGAGCACGCTGCTGCATCTGAGCATGTAGTGTCCAAACATTAATGCCAAGAATGCGCAAAAGAGAGGAAATATGGCGCAAAGCTGCAATTGATGTACAGAACACAATTGTGCGGCCTTGTCCATGAACACGCAAAATATAATACAAATAGGCATCTTTATCTTCTTCCCTGCATCTGCAACCTACTAAAATTAAGAGTATTCCACTAAAGACACCATTACCCTTTAAAAATGAGGTTTTTAACAGTGCAATGTGGATTTCAAATAACTATGGTACTACTATTCTAGGTAACCAAGTCCTGGGGCATATCTGAAAGAGAGCTCATGGTTTATACAGGAATAGCTAAGCACTTAACTCAGTACATCTCACAACAAAAGTCACTACACTCCACACATAAAAAGGTTCTAAACATTTCTTCCCTTGTAAGAGCAAGGTGGAGGGTGAGGTTATGGGTTCAGACCCCCCAGGTGCGTAACTTACCCCCTCAAAAAAAGAAAAAGACGTTCTAAACATTAGAATAGAAGATGTAACTAAAAAAAAAATCACCACTTTAAGCTTCCAAGTACCAGAATATAAGAGTATCATGAATTCACACAAGGACTTCAATTTAATAAATGGTCAAAACAGAATAAAATGATTACTCCTCAGACAGATGTATTGTCAAAGCATGAACTGATGAAGGTATGAAGAGACTTGTACTAAGCAAACAGAATACAACTCAAATTACACTTTGCAACAACAATAATAAGTACAGATTATATAAATCATATGCATACTCAATTTTAATACTCGTACTAAATTTGGACAAACATTTGGGCTATGAACTAATGTACATGTATATGCAAAACCTAACATTTGCAAAATTCAGTAGAAAAACAGAATCTCAACACAATAGCAGGCAAAGATCTTTCAAGTGGTAGAACACAATGGCATTTTGGAAAAAAAAAAAGAATTTTAGGGGCCAGATACCAGATGGAAATTTACTTACTCAATAAAAGAGTCCTCAAGCTTATCTGGCAAAATTGATGCACTCGTCAGATCAATGATGGCAACATTAGCTCTCATTCCAGCTCGCTCAGAGAGTTTTTCTATAGAGTTCAACTCATCAGTCAATGACTGCTTTGGTTTTAGAGAACCACGCTTTAACTTCTTACGAAAATCAGCAGATAGTGCTATGGTAGCAGAAAAAACAAATGTTTGTCTCTTCTTCCTCTGGAAGCTTGAAACTGTGGCACAATTTTGTGTATTTTGAGAATTAACTTCAATTGGGCTATTGACCACAGGAAGCATGTCAATTATTGACTGCAACTCACGAAAATGTCCATTTTCAATCATTCGATCAGCCTCATCCAGCACAAAAAAAGACAACGAATGCAACTGCAAAAGCCAAAATAGTGAGTCAAACAAAAAAAAAAGTTCAATCAATATATAACATGTCATTATGTCAAGGAATAAAGCACTTAAAGACAGGATATGAATGATCCAATTATAAAATTTCTGGTCAAAAATCAATGAACCCTTAATTCTATTGTTTGGAATAAAGAACTTTACTACTTGGAAGACAGCATTGCCTTCTGTCATATTAGCTGAGGTAATGGTGGATGAAAGTAGATCTCATTAAAAAAAAAAAAGTGGAGCACAGTGGTGCTGGACCTTAACTTGGAGATGTAGCAGTGGTGACACTGGCAGTAGCACATAAATGAGGTGCTATGTGTCCCACAGCAACAAGTAGATGGCGGTAGTTGAATAGCGAAAATTGTGACAACAGTGGCAAGGTGCAGAAGCATCAAAAGTGCTGAAGTGGTGCAAGTGATGATGATTATTGCATGCTAAGGTAGCAATTGTTGGACAGATGCAGTGTTGCCATGCTATGGAGGAGATGCAACCAATGATGGTAAAGACAAAACGTCTTGCCCTGGTGTGAAGTAGAAGGTGGAAATGGTGATGTGGTAACACTCTTGGCTGTTGGTGGCAGGTGTTGCTGAGCACAATTTTAGGGTAGGCCATCTGTGATGCTTATTTAAAAATAAAAATATCATCCAAAGCAGGGTTTCCAAGTACATTTATTGGCGAAAGATCATTATGCATCGTCTTTGAGTGACTTAAAACTATATTACAGACAAGACAATTAATTGTTTTATAGTAGAGATTTTATGCTAGCTACACAAATTGCCAATTATATTCAACCAGCTAGCAGCCAACAATGGTGCATCAGAATGACCAGTGCACACACAGAAACACTAGTTGAAGTTTGGCCCAATTTACAAGGCTCCTATAATTCATCCAGCTTCAACCCTCCCCTCCATATCAGGTTGTACACTTGTACTATAACAAATAAACTTCATGCAAATTGCCACTTGAGTCAGATAAACTTCTTTTTAATAATTAAAATTGAGATCAAGATTAATAAGCTTCTAATGACTAGATGATGATTCTAATTAGATTTGGCATTCAAATGTATAAGTGTATTGGGGTTTTACACAATGTATTTCAATTTCTGCTTTCCTACAATCTGTTAGCTTTAGCTTTTGAGCTTTTGTATTTTTTTCATGTCCAGAGTGTTCATCATCATAAACATGATGTTCATTTTATTCAATAAAAGGATTATTACCTATCAAAAAAATGTATGAAGTGTATTATAGCATAGTGAACACCCAAGGTCATAATTTTCTTTACTATTAATTTGAATTGAACGCAAGTTATTGAGATAGCTAAAGCAAGTCTTTACACCCCAAGTTATTAAAGTATTAACCGCAGGTCCTTGTAGATTTCTTGTATCCAACGAAAAAAATACAAAAAAATTATCATGCAAAAACATAGGAATATGCCCAAGTGCGGGGCACTGCATTATACCATTTAATCAGAGTCATATAAGTAAAAATAATTGAAAATGAACAATATAAAAGTTTAAGCCAATTATAGGGAATGGTGAAAGGAACTCCCATACATGCAATCAATAACATGTATCCGTACACACCTTTTTTTTATAAGTACAAATTTTATTAGATTCCTTGTAGTGCATAATTTTTTGTAATTCTTTTAGGCTATGGACTGCTCATCATTGTGAGCTTGAAGTAACTAAAGTTTATTACTTATTAAAAATAAGTAAAAAACTTCTTAAAAATAAGTAAGAAACTTATTAAAATTAGTGGAAAAAGAAAAGGGAAAGACACAAAAATGGATGTGTACTACCTCAACAAGATGTTTTTCTCCTCCCGACATAAGTTCCCATAACCTCCCTGGAGTTCCAACAACAATCTCAGGCCTTTTCTTTAAGAGTCTTTCCTGCTTCTCTGTTGACATCCCACCAACAATAGGAACCACTCTAACATCAATTCCATTAGCTGCTGCCTTGAGATGATCAGTAACCTGAGAAAGAAGTAAAAAAAAAAAACCACACATGGAAAATTCAACTTAACTACAGAGCTAACAATATGGCCTTAAGGACTCAATGTACTGAAAATAGACAAATGTGGAACTCCAAGCCATCAACATAACGGAAAATGAAGTAAGCAAGATGTGACCAGCCAGTTCCTGCCAAGTATCTAAATCATCTGGCCTGCCACCTGCTATCTTAGTTTCCCAGACCCCAAGAGTGGATGCAACAGTAACCTATATTCCGTTACAAAGTAATATGAATAGACCTCCTTCCCACAATGAGTGGTTCATAATATTGAGTTATTGTTGAATGTCCTTGGCTGTAAGCAAGGTACTCTCCCAATAAAATATTTGGGTCTTCCTTTAGGTGCAGAATTCAAGGAGAAGACAATATGAAACCCGATTTTGGAGAAGGTGGAAAGGAGATTAGCAAGATGGAAACATTTTTAGAGTCACTTTAGTTAAAAGTAATCTATCAAATTTACCTACTTATTTTCTATCTTTATTTCCTATCCCTAATTTTGTGGCAGACCGAATTGCAAAACTTCAGCGGAATTTCTTATTGGGTGGTCTAGGGGATGACCCAAATTTCACCTAGTTAAATGGGCCACTACGGTGTTAGTTTGTGGAAAACTATTAGCTATGGATGGTCTTCTTTGTCTCATTCTATTCTGTATGAACTTGGTGATGGGTTGAGGGTGAAGTTTGTTTTGGCGAGACCGTAGTGTGGGGAGACTCCTCTTGCTATTAGCTATCCTGAACTATTTAGAATTTGCCGAGATAAGGAGGCAAGTGTGGCTGAGCTTATGAAGTTCATTAATGAGGTCCTTCATTGGGATGTAAGTTTTTTTAAGGCTGTCCATGATTGGGAATTGGAGGCTTTGTCAAGCTTCATGGATACCATATATGGTTCTTTTATAAGGGGGATTGGGGAGGAAAAAATGAATTGGAAACCAGATAGAAATAAAGGTTTGGGAGAGAGGTGGTATGGGGGAAGAGACTAAACATCATGCAGTTAAATGGGCAGATGTTTGTGCTCCCCTTTCTTTAGATTGGGAGCTAGAGTCTTTGATGACCTTCATGGATATCATTGATGATATGGTTATTAGGAGGATTGGGGAAGATAAGATATGCTGGAAACCAGATCAGAAAAAGGGCTTCAAGATTAGTACTTTTTACCATCTTCTGGGTCCCCCTCCAAGCACCAGTGATCAGTCTTTCCCTTGGAAAATCATTTGGAGATCAAAGGTCCCATTGAGAGTAGCCTTTTTTGTATGGATTACTGCTTTGGGTAATATTTTGACAATTGACAAATTAAGATTGAGGAAAATAAGGATTACAGACTAGTGTTATATGTGTAATTGTAATGGCGAATCTGTTGATCACCTTTTGCTACATTGCTCTATTGCTTTAGACTTATGGTCCATGATATTGGGTTTGTTTGGAGTTCATTGGGTGATGCCAAAATCTATTATTGAACTTTTAGCTTGTTGGCAAGGTCAGTTTGGTCGTCACCGGAATAGTTATATTTTAATAATCATCCCCCGTTGCTTGATGTGGTACATTTGGAGGGAAATGAATAGTAGGAGTTTTGAAGACACAGAAATTCTATGCCTGATCTCAAGTTCTTCTTTTTTAAAACCTTATTGGATTGGTTGTCAGCCATGAGGAACCTTTCTTCTTCTTTTTTTCTATTGTTGATTTACTAGATTTATGTAACTTTTGTAACTGATTGTTTACCCCAGTATACTCCCTATATACTTGGGTGACTCATTTTTTATGATTACTTATCGATACATACATACATACATACATACATGTATGTATGTATGTATGTATGTATGTATCGAATGCTTTAGAAGCTATAGTGACCGATATCATTCCTATGGGGCACCCAATCATGTTCTAACTTGTTATAGTAAGCTAGAACAAGCTAGGACAAAGTGAATTTATGTGCACATGTATCCGTATGTGTGAGTGCATTTTAAGTCACTATGTCTAAACACACATGCAAGAAGCCCAATGTGTGGGTATATTCTATCTCGTCACTATATATGAACCCACATGCAAGAAGCCTATACTCAATGCTATTAGGTCCAATAACGCAGATCAGACTATCCTTAATACCATTAGTGCACTTAGGTAATTGAAAGATGACGTGAACAAAAGTCAGGATAAAGCATTTTTAAGTACCTGCAGTGCAAGTTCCCTTGTAGGAGTAATAATAAGAGCACGTAAAAAGCCTTTTGGGGCAATCCTTTCTGCTTCCTCCCCATTTTGTTCAAACATCCTTGCAGTCTTCTCTTGTTCCTCCAAGAGACGTTGTAAAATAGGCAATCCAAAAGCAAGTGTTTTCCCAGAACCTGTCTCCGCAGCACCAATAACATCCTGACAGATAAACAAATTGTAAAGACCATCAAGTTAATGTCTTCATCACACATGCACCACCACAGGCAAGAACCTTAACCAACCTTCCCTTGATGAGCGCCTGCAGGAATACAAGCTTTCTGTATTGGAGTTGGTTCCTTGAACCCAAGCCTGTATATTGATTTCAAGAGCAGAGGATGGAGCCTTAATTCATTCCATGCATAATATTCAGCTTCATCAACCAACTCATCTTCAACATCATTCTTGCCATTGCTAACTACAAATCACAACATACAGTTTGTGGAACATGTCTCTTTTAGTTCGCATTGATTTTTCAATACAATCCTATACAGATTACACAGCATGCTACAAACCAGAGCAAGTTTGACTATACATTTAAAATAGGGTTTGAAAATGAATCATTCATATGCATAGAAATTAAAGTGTACACAAAAGGGAAAATTATGGAATACTTCCGGAGTACCATAATACTCTCCCCTCTCACATGAATTGTAGATCCCACCATAAATTTAATTAGTGGGATCCACAGTTATGTGAAATGAAGGAGTATGCATTTATGGTACTCCGGAAGTACCCAATAATTACCCACACAAAATGAGGTGTTTTGCTGAAACAAAAATTTCTAAATATAAAGACAGATGGAAAAACCTCGGTACAATCACTATAAGAACTTTCTCAGTATGCTAACTCAAAACAAAATTTTCAATCTACTACGTAAGTAAAATGACAATATTCAGATCAAGTAAAATCAAAAAAATTATATGGATTAAGTTTTTAAAAAAAAAAACCAAAAATGAAAGTTAAAACATTATATTGATTAAGTTGCATAAACTTAGTTAGCTTTACTCTAACAAAAAAATTATAAAAATTCCAAAACCATTAACAAGTATATATTTGAACAATAGCTCTCATGAAAAGAAAAATAGAGCTAACAAAGATAGATCAAGAATTGGTGTATCTTTAAAAAGGAAAGTTTGACACCGACATCGATAGCTTAGCATATCAGTAACATATTTAAAGAGCAAAATTTAAATATCCAACCTGAATGCTGACCCAGAAATTGATACATGGAAATTTTTTTGACATAATAACTGTAAGATAAGCATCATTGATTCATAGGGTAACAACTTAAGTTTGAATGAGAGTCAGAAAGAAAAAAATATAATCATAAACATATACAGAGATCATTATGAACCAAAACAAAAACACTCACCAATCCAGAAATTAACCCACATTCGAACCATTGACGAGTACAGTAGTCAAAAATCAAAATCAACTAAATTACAATTGATATATTACCATTCAAAAACATGTATATATTTACAGTGTAATGAGTAAAATTTTTAAGCCACGCACCAATTATATTAGGAAAACTAACAAATCATCAATGTGCAAATTGTATGAAACTGTGTTAAACGCCAACCCAGAAACTAACCAGCTGGAAATTCCTCACCTTTGTGGCTCTCATTTTCCTTTTCATTCTCAGTCTTCTTCTTTTTGTTCTTCTTCTTCTTCTTCTTCTTTTTCTTTTTAGTCTTCAAATTCTCGTCCTTCTCTGATGCCTCATCAGCTTCAGCCTCCTCCTCCTCCTCCTCTTCCTCCATTTCCTTTTCAACTTCAGCCGCACCAGAACCGCCATCAACATCACTTGGCTTCCTTTTGTTCGATTTTGTACTCTGCTTATCTTTCTTCTCCTTCCTATTTCCCACCCCAGGTTGAGGAATTCCTAAACCATACGCGGCTTCATCGATCTCTTCAAGTGAAAGAAACCCTATACATTCGATCAAAATTAACAAATTATCATCAAACATGAACAAACCTTAAACCTCCCATAAACCCCAATCCTATGCTTGCTCCCTAAGAAAATTTAGTAAACCACATAGTTTCAATACAATCCTACAACAAAACAATTTCGTAAATTTTAAACCAAATTTGTAACGTTTCTACAGAAACCAAAACAGAAATCATGAACATTGAACGAACATAAACCCTAATGCTCTGTTTGATATTTTCTTTGCTATTCCAAATTTTAATTTCTCGGAATCCAAACAAAGAAATCAATGAAATCGATTAACGAGGGCGAACCTCCTTCGAGTTCGTTAGTGCCGACGACAACAGAGAAGGGATCGTCGTCAGGGAGAGCGGGGTTCCATGGTAGTGAGTCGAATCGTTCGAGCTCTACATCCTGTCGAGTTCGTTTTCTATTGTGCTTTTTCTTTGAAGGTTGAGAGGAGCGCGGTGAGGGTTCAGCAGCCATGGCCTGAGAGAGAGGTCACTGGCTTTGCAAGTTTAAGCGGCGGGTTAGTTTGTTTTGGGCTTTTTTGTATGTTCAAAACGAGCATACGAAAAGTACAACCATTTGAAGCATTACGTAGAGATAGTAGGTACCTTTAAAATTGATGAAATATTCTAATTTCTAAACAAATGTAATCATTTTTAAGTGAATTTTCATATTATATTATATACTGTCTTATTGAGAGATAAAAATAACAATGGGACTAAACATTTTTTGTAATATAAAATATGACTAAACAATAAACATATTAAAACATTAAATATTATTTTAAACTTAACAAATAAATAAAAAATCAAATAATATAGCTCCAGGCATGTAAGTTCATTCACATCAAAGATGTAAAAATTGCTATAATGTTATTTTATAACTTAAAACACTAAAATATGCTCTACATCAAAGGTGCCAAAAAAATTTAGCAACTTAGAGCATTCACATCAAGGTTCTTGAAAATTTTAACTTTTAATAACTCAAAAATCTACTTTATCTATTTTAATATCTTACTCAAATAATCTTTTTTTTTTTTTACTACTTCATTTAAATAGTCTTTCTTTATTATTTTTAATTCCTTTTTTTATATATTTTTTCTTTATTTTTTTATAGTCGAGTTTGAGCTCTAGGGCGGAGAGGAAGTCACTAGAGAAGAAGCTTACAAAGTCTGAGAGAGAGAGAGAGAGAGAGAGAGAGAGAGAGAGAGAGAGAGAGAGAGAGAGAGAGAGAGAGAGAGAGAGAGAGAGAGAGAGAGAGAGAGAGAGAGAGAATGTAGAGAATGAGTGAGAGACTTGGCAAGAGAGAGAGTGAGAAAGAAAGAGAAAATAAATAATAATAAAAAAAACATAGCAACTTGCTATAGGTTGTTGCTAGTAATAGCAACTTACTGTAGCAAGTTGCTAAAACTTTTTAGATTTGGCACCTTTTATGTCACGACCCAAACGTATACTTCAGAATTTAGAGCATGACCATCATATTAATATTAAGTTTACCTCAATACTAATACGAACCAATTAAAGCTAAAGATGCTTATCAAAAATCCTTTCTTGTATTGCTTTTTATTTCCTTGCATAAAAGGCATAATATACAAAATTGATAAAAATTTGAAACTTCATTTCATTTCGAACTTTGCAAGACTACAACTTAAATGAAACTTAAGGTATTCGTGTAAATATTACATAACTAAACATTTAACAAAACTCTTATTTACAAGCCTAACCCTAAGAGATACAACTAGGGTTCAAAACAAAATAAGGTTCTTGATGTGGGATGAAAACACTCAAACCACCCAAACCGTCCACGGACGGTCATCACCTCGGCAGCCGTCCAGAAGTTATCCTCAGGACGAGGGTAACGAACAAGGGCGTCCAGAGGGTGATAGCGAAGCTACACCCCTCGTCCGTGGGATGCGCACAGCCTACCCTGAGAGGACTCGTCCACGTGAAGATCCATGGACTAGGATTTTACACGTGGAATCAGCAGGTGCACTCGACGAAGGAAATTCAGGACGAGGGCACCATACTTGGGAGAATCTCTGAATATAATGTGACAATCCCTTATCCCACGCATAACGGTCATGTATCCGTTGTGAAATAGAAGTGTAACTCCTGGACGGTTATGGCAGTTACGTTTAAGCCTCGAATCCAGGAGAGGTTCCTATTTCGATAACCGTCTATGAAGGCACTATATAAAGACTGATTCAGACAAGGCAAAGGTATGTTCAGTTTAGGCCTCAAAAAAGTTGGAACTCAGATTACTTAGAGGGAAAACTAACTTTACCATCGGAGGATTTTTGGTCGGCAGCCCCAGTCGCCTTTGATACGCTTTTCTTTCTTTTTCAGGCCGTTGAAAGAACCAGTAGTCCTTTCAAGTCCGAAGCATATGGTCCACCGAACGGACTCCCCTTTCACAGCCTCCATCAACAGTCACCCTCTACCCCCGAAGTTCAAAATGCCTTCTCTAGACTCGTACGATGGAAATCGCGACCCCTGCGATCACATTGCAACTTTCAAGATGACCATGCATCTGCAGGGGGTCCCAGACGAGATCATGTGCAGAGCTTTTCCCACCACACTCAAGGAACCAGCGCGAGTGTGGTTCAGCAAGATTCCCCCAAACTCAGTGGGATCATTTGAAGAACTGAGTAAGCTGTTTGTCAACAACTTCATTGGAGGACAGCGTCACAAGCGTTCCTCCTCTAGCCTGTTGACCATAGAGCAAGGGGACAATGAGAGTTTGCGATCTTTTATCACCCGGTTTAACAGAGAAGCCTTAACGGTGGACGAGATGGATGACAAGCTATTGCTGGCCGCTTTCCACAATGGGGTCAATTCTGACTTGTTTATTCATAAGCTCTACGAGCAGAACCACGTACTATGGCCGAGTTTGTCCATTCAGCCCATAATTTTATGAATGCCGAAGACGCCATCATTGCCAAGAAAAGAAAAAGGTCAGAGCGCTCTGAGGTGGGCCACCATCGCTACCAGACTGTGGACCTCGTCCGAAGAAAGTTCGGGTAGACGAGAGAAAAGATAAGGATGGTAAGAAGGCCACCTCCGCAAGGAATCAGCAATACACGCCCCCGACTATGCCGTTGGAGCGGTTCTTATGCAAATCAAGGATGATCCGTCCTTGAAGTGGCCGGACAAAATGAAGGGAGACCCCAACAAGCGTAATAGGAGCAAGTACCGCCGTTTTCATAGGGACCACGGCATGATACGTACGAGTGCTTTGACTTGAAGCAACAGATAGAAAATCTCATTAGACAGGGGAAATTGAGGAACTTCCTTGGACGAGACCAGAGAGATGAGAAAATGAAGGCCAAGGTGGAAGAATCATCACACCCCCCACTAGGAGAAATAAGGGTAATTATAGGAGGAAGCTCGACGGTGCAGTCGTCCAAATCAAGGAAGACATACCTGAGGGTGGTGCAGAACATCCAACAGTCTGGACGACCTCCTAGGACGAGGGAGGTAGACCAACAGGCTGTTACTTTCACGGACGAGGAAGCAGGACGAATTCACCATCCACACGATGACGCGATAGTCATCACCCTACTCATCTCTGACTACATGACCAGGAGGGTATTGATAGACAATGGCAGCCTGCGTACATTCTCTACTACCCCGCGTTCCAACAAATGAAGCTAGGACGAGATCGGCTTCGACTAGTGAACTCGTCGTTGGTGGGATTCGGAGGAATGAAGGTGCAACCTGTGGGCACCATCATGTTGCCAGTAGTCGTCGGGACGTATCCGTAGCAGATAACCAAAGAAGTGAATTTCCTTGTTGTTGATTGTGCATCGTCATACAATGCAATTATTGGAAGGCCAACTTTGAACACTAAAGCGGTAACCTCTACCTACCACCCGTCCATTAAATTCCCGACCGAGCACGGAGTAGGCCAGTACAAGGAGACCACTGGCCGCCGCAGAATGCTACCTAGCCATGCTGGCCATGGACGAGCATATGCAGACGATGAGTATAGACGGAAAAAGGGTTGTGGCTGAGCCCACTGAAGCATTAGAGGACGTCCCTTTGGACGATGACCAGCCCGAGAAGTCTACCAGAGTTGGGGCGAGCATGGAAGAGGGGCAAAGCACGCTTTGGTCCGGCTTCGAGGAAAAACCTCGATGTCTTCGCATGGAGTCATGAGGACATGCCCGGCATTGATCCAAACGTCATTACCCACAACTCGAATGTGTGTCCCTATTCGAAACCAAGGCGTCGAAGAGAAGAGTTTTTGCTCCCGAGCGAGATAATGCCGTTAAGGAAGAGGTGCGAAGTTGGTCGCCGCGAAGTTTATCCGAGAAGTTCATTACCCAGATCGGTTGGCGAACGTAGTCATGGTCGAAAAGCCAATGGCAAGTGGCGGATGTGCGTGGACTTCACCGATCTCAACAAAGCTTGCCCCAAGGATAGCTACCCATTGCCACGCATTGACCGGTTAGTGGACTCGACGGCAGTCACAGGATACTTAGCTTCATGGACGCTTTCTCGTGGTACAACCGTATTCGGATGAATGAAGCGGATCAGGAGAAGACCTCATTCGTCACAAGCCAAGGGTTGTATTGCTACAAGGTTATGCCCTTCGGTTTGAAGAACGCAGGGGCGACCTACCAAAGGCTGGTTAACCATATGTTCCGTCCTCAAATCGGGCGAAATGTGGAGGTTTATGTGGACGACATGCTGGTGAAGAGCCAGGACGAGGATAAACATCTTGAAGACCTTCAAGAGACTTTTGACACGTTGCGACGGTACCACATGAAGTTAAATCCGAGCAAGTGTGCTTTCGAAGTTTCGTCGGGTAAGTTCTTGGGGTTTATGGTGTCACACAGGGGAATTGAGGCGAATCTGGATAAAATCCAAGCGATACTGAACATGGAGCCACCGAGAAATATCAAGGAAGTCCAGTCTCTTACTGGACGAGTCGCCGCCCTCAACAGGTTTGTATCGAAAGCTACTGACAAATGTTTACCTTTCTTTAAAGTCCTTAGGAAGGCTTTTGAATGGACGGACGAGTGTCAAAAGGCCTTCCAAGACTTGAAGGCGTATCTAATGACGGCCCCATTGTTGAGTCCGTCTATACCTGGGGAAGAGTTGTACTTGTACTTGGCAGTGTCCCCACACGCAGTAAGCTCAGCGTTGATCAGAGAAGAGGGAAGAGTCCAGAGGCCGATCTATTACACAAGCCACGCGATGAGAGGGGCAGAAGGACGATACCCGATGATGGAGAAACTAGCCTTCGCGTTAGTCACGGCTTCCAGGAAGCTGAGACATTATTTTCAGGCACACGTCATCAACGTCCTAACAGACCATCCCATAAAAAAGGCGATGAGCAGGTTGGAAGCTGCTGGACGGCTGGTACAATGGGCCGTTGAGCTCAGCGAGTTCGATGTCAGGTACCTCCCGAGGAGCACAATAAAAGCGCAAGCGTTGGTAGATTTCATTGCAGAATTTACCCCGCCGGACGACCCGAACAAGGGCGAAGGAAATGAAATGTGGGTGGTAAATGTAGACGGATCGTCCACAATGTATGCAGGAGGGATTGGAATTGTACCGAAGTCCCCCGAGGGTGACAAGCCGGAGTATGCGGCCCGTCCGCGCATCCAACTACCAACAACGAGGCTGAGTACGAGGCTCTACTCAAGGGGTTGGAATTGGCCAAGTCCTTAGGGGTGGAGTCGTTAACAAAAAAATGAGACACTCAACTTGTCATAAAACAAGTAAATTGGATGTGTGATGTCAAGGAGGATAGAATGAAGAAGTAAATTAAAAAATTGAAAAGCCATTCCCGAAAATTTTAAGCCATAAGTTTTATTCGGCTTCCTGTGGAGGAGAATGCGTGCGTACGCCTTGGCAAAAGCCGCCTCGGCAGGGGTCATAGACGAGTTCGACGACATCCAGTACATGCCGAGTATAGACATCCCTGACATACAGCAGATTGGAGGAGGAGAGAATTGGATGAGTCCGATAATAATTTACCTCAAGGATGGGAGGCTTCCAGAGGACAAGGATGAGGCGAGAAAGTTGAGGGTCAGGTCGGCCAAGTATGTCCTCATTAATGAAGTGTTGTACAAGCGAGGCTTTTCCCAACCCTACTTAAGATGCTTGGCTCCTGACGAGTCAAACTATGTTCTAAGGGAAGTTCATGAAGGATCGTGTGGAAATCATTCAGGGGCAAGGTCCCTTGTCCATAAGGTTATCCGTGCCGGCTACTATTGGCCAACAATGCAGGCAGACGCTAAAGCCTATGTCAAGGTATGTGACCAATGCCAGCGTTATAGCAACGTACCTAGACAGCCGTCAAAGTACCAGACCCCAATGACGGCCCCATAACCCTTTTCACAGTGGGGCCTGGATATCCTGGGTCCTTTCCCCGTAGGAATCCGGCAGATGAAATTTCTGGTGGTTGGAATAGATTACTTTACCAAGTGGGTAGAAGCCGAGCCTCTTGCAGCAATCACTCAGCAGAACGTGAAAAATTTCGTATGGAAGAACATCCTATGCAGGTTCGGAGTACCCAGGGTATTAGTATCTGACAACAGGCGTCAATTTGACAACGCACCCTTCAGGGACTTCTGCAATCATTTTGGAATTAAGAATCACTATTCTTCACCCTCCCATCCACAAGCAAATGGGCAAGCAGAAGTAGCAAACCGATCCCTTCTGAAAATCATCAAGACTCGGCTTGAAGGGGCAAAAGGGATATGGCCAGACGAGCTACCGAGTGTTCTTTGGGCCTATAGGACGACCGCACGAACTCCAACAGGAGAGACCCCATTCAAACTAGCCTATGGGAGTGAAGCTGTCATACCAGTGGAGGTCCACATGGCGAGTCACCGAGTGATGGAGTACCAGGAGAAAGACAACGGGGAACAACTTCGCCTCGACCTCGATCTTATCGATGAGGTAAGAATGGATGCGGAACAACGGACGGCAAGGTACAAAAATCTCATGGCCGACAAAGATGACGCCATGGTGAAACCCGAACGGTTCGGTGTGGGGGACCTTGTCCTTAAAAGGGTCTCCTTGGAGACCAGGAACCCAGCTCATGGAAAACTGGGACCCAATTGGGAAGGACCCTACAGGGTGATCAACTGCAAAAGGCAAGGGTCCTACTACCTGGAAGCCCTAGACGGGCGAAAGTTAGAGCATCCTTGGAACGTGGAACATCTGCGAAGGTACTATCAGTGATGAGCGGGGACAAGGGAAGTCAGTGGCAAAATTACAGTTGTGATTTGCGTGTTTGCTTATGTTTACTTGTGCTTTTACTACTATTATGGTGTGTTATGAATAAAAGTGCACTAGTTCTTAAACTTTTGCACTACTTACAGACTAGCTTATGAAAGACGATGCTATGTACTTGATATCTTAATAAGGCACTAGCTTGTAAGCGTGTGCCAAGTTTGTGAACAATGTTCATGTAATAATGTGGTTTGGATTTCTTATGTACTTGAATTCCAGTTTCCTTGATAATATCCACGGACGAGGCAAAAGCCTTAGACAAATAAAATCTCGGGACGAAGGCAAACTCGTCTAAGATTTCCTTTAAATGAGGATAAAGCAAAGAAAAAATGCTAAGGCATGCTCGTCCAAGATTCTTCTCGTCCAAAGCTTTCCTCCAAAAAAAAAAAAAAGGGATAAAGCAAGAGAAAGAAGCCAAGGACTGCTCGTCCAAAGCTTTCCTTCAAAAAAGGCAAGAGAAAGAAGCCAAGGACTGCTCGTCCAAAGCTTTCCTTTAAAAAAGGCAGGAGAAAGAACTTAAAAAAAGGCAGGAGAAAGAAGCCAAGGACTGCTCGTCCAAAGTTTTCCTTCAAAAAAGAATAAAGCAAAAGGAAGGCCAAGGCCCACTCGTCTAAGGAAGAAAAGTAAGCCTTAAAGATATAACATTCCAGAGACGAGCACTCGTCAAGACAAGAAAGTATAAACATTATAAACTGCTTTCGAGAAGGCGAATAATAATTGCCTAAAGGACAGGCTAAAGTAATGCAGTCATCATCAGTCCTAAGCGGGTCGTCCATAAAAAGATTGTAGACGATCATTCAACACTTAGAGCATAGTTTAAAGCACAATGACATAAACGATAAACAAACAAAGAAGATATTCTTTAACTTGAAAAGGGTAGACGGCCACCGTCCAAAAACCCTTATAAAATAAACAGTAAAAGACATTATTCATAAGCTCGTCTAGAACACTCTAGACGAGGAAATTGTACTTAAATAACATTTCAAATTCTCAAATACATTTTAAATAAAAAAGAGAAAAAGAGAAAAGAAGAAAGCTAAACAACAACAACAACTTCTTCAAGAGGAAGGGGCATCAACGTTGGGGTCGTCCTGAGCCGGTTTGGTGGAAGCGTCGTCCTCGATGTTGACATCGTCTGAGCCTGTGTGGACGAGGGAACTTGTAGCAGCAGCAAGGTTGAGTTTAATGGTGCTAAAGTCAACTTCAGGAAAGTTGTCCATAACATCCATTCTAAAGTCCTCAAACCCTGCTACGTAGTTTGTATCCATCAGGTCAGTGAACTCTTTGGACGCTTTGAATTCTTCCACTGCCTCGTCTTTAGCCTTCTTCAAAAGTAGATTCAGCTCGTCGTTCTCCTTTTGAAGAAGTTCAAGACGCTCGTCTTTCCTGGCAGTGTCAGACTTCAGCTCCCCCACCAAAGCTTTGAACCCCTCAGCCTCGTCCTTGGCCTTGTTCGCTACCTCTGCCCACGTCCTACAGTCGTTTTTGACCTCTTCTATTCTTTTCTCCAGGAGGACCCTCGTCCTGTCCATCTCTGTGGCCTGCCTGGACGCAGCTATGAACTTGGACATTACCTACATAGAAGAATAGGAAGTTTAGATGATAGAAGTAATATTGGGAAAACATGGACAAATCAGGACGAGGCAAAGATGGTTACCTTGAAGAGATCGTGGACGCCAGAGTGCTCGAACTCTTTCAAGGACATGTCGTAGCACGCAGCTACGTCCTCGCCCTTCACAGCCTCTTGGAATCGTTCCCAAGCCAGATCCTCGTTCTCCAACAAATTAGTAGAAGTCCTTTGAGGAGGCTGGGACGAGTCAGGAGCAGGGGACTTGGACGAAGTGGCACTGAGGGGCGTGGACGAATCTACGTCAACGACCAGGACAGGTGGCTGAGGAGGAAGTTCAGTCCTAACGGTTTTAGTCCTGGACAGCCCGGACTTAGCTTTCTTGCCCCGACGACTTGGCAAGCTAGCCAAGTCCACATGCTTGGACAGGCTTTTCCTTTTTTCTCCAGAAGCAGGACGAGGCTCAGGTCTAGCTACCTCGTCGACAACTTCCTTCCCCTTGTTTCCCTTCATGGTTGCCATTCCTAAAAAAAAAAAAATAATAATAATAATAATAAAATAAATAAATAAATATACAAGTAATCATAAACAAAAATGAAAAGTGCATATCTTAAGAGGAGCACTCACGTCTACGGGTGGTTAACTCGTGTGCTAAAGCTTCGACGGGCGGTTCAGGGCCGAGTCCCCACTTGTGTAGACGCTTAAGGGTCACTAACGAGTGGAAGTCTCGTTCAGGATGTAAACGAGCCCTGTGGACGCGGTCACGATGGAACTTGCTCAAAGAGGGTCGTCCAATGGCTGGAAAGGGAAGAAAGAAATTAAGGTCAAACCATCGTCCAAACAGAAAGTATAATATAAAAGAAACAAAAAAAAGAAGAACGTGACATACCTTCTGGACGAAGGTTCCCTATGTCTCCAGTATAAGGAGCAAATGAGTCTCTACCAATCTCAACGGGATGCCCCGCCCGTAAAACCGCAGACGAAGAAAAACTCCGTCTTCCGGCTCGTCGACGAGGGCAAAGACTTAATCGCCCATACGTCATTGCCCCCCGCCGTGAACCGATGGAAGCCTCGAGATCGATTTATCTCGGAGGGTTTATAGCAAGACAAGAACTCGTCCACGGTAATAGGAAGGTCCCCGACAAACTCCTCCATCCTTAATACTTGCATGGACACAACTAGTCTCCATGCGTTGGTGTTAAGCTGACACACTCCCAAGCCCACCTAGTGAGTAATTCCCTAGCAAAGGCATTTAAAGGAAGTCTAAGCCCCCTAACAAATAGGCTTCATAAACACCTATTCCAAAACGAGGCCGGCAACACCACTCACCTCGGACAGCCTAGCCTAGGGTTTAGATCATCAGAATCCGAAACCAAGTCCTAAGGGAATCTAACCTTCTCTCGTCCGTCCCGGAAGGAACCTCTAGAGCACAACTATATACGGTTTCCTGTTCGTCTAAAGGGGAGGACGGCGGGGAGCTCGTCGAGGTGTCAGCCCGCAGGCCGTCCTCGTCCTAATACTCTCTTGAAGAGTTTCTACAGGGATTCCAGGAACACCAGATGTATATTCCTCAGTTGTGTGACCACTACTACTACTGACGTTACTAGAGGTGTCATAACTAGAGTCGTCGCGATACTCGTCTATGGCCCTGACCACACTGTCGCTAGACGAGCAGGAGGCCATTGAAAACGTCCTAACACTTAACAAGGAAAGCTAAAGTAAGTATAGAAAGATTACCTGGCTCTAGACGAGGGACACTAAGGACGCTGAGGATACTCTTAGACGAAGCGACGGACGAGAGTGTCAAAGCGGAAAATTTGAAAAAGTGAGAGGGGCATGAGAGAGAAACCACTATTTATAAGTAGAAAAGTCTCGGTAACCGCAACGACGGACCTAATTATAAGGTGACACGTGGCGCATGCCTCGGAGGAGTAAACCAGTTGACTAACCTCCTATGGATGTGCGACACGTGGTGCGTTTTAAAATCTATTGGTACATCGTATAACTCCTGGACGAGGGGCAACTGATGTGGGATGAAAACACTCAAACCACCCAAACCGTTCACGGACGGTCATCACCTCGGCAGCCGTCCAGAAGTTATCCTCAGGACGAGGGTAACGAACAAGGGCGTCCAGAGGGTGATAGCGAAGCTACACCCCTCGTCCGTGGGATGCGCACAGCCTACCCTGAGAGGACTCGTCCACGTGAAGATCCATGGACTAGGATTTTACACGTGGAATCAGCAGGTGCACTCGACGAAGGAAATTCAGGACGAGGGCACCATACTTGGGAGAATCTCCGAATATAATGTGACAATCCCTTATCCCACGCATAACGGTCATGTATCCGTTGTGAAATAGAAGTGTAACTCCTGGACGGTTATGGCAGTTACGTTTAAGCCTCGAATCCAGGAGAGGTTCCTATTTCGATAACCGTCTATGAAGGCACTATATAAAGACTGATTCAGACAAGGCAAAGGTATGTTCAGTTTAGGCCTCAAAAAAGTTGGAACTCAGATTACTTAGAGGGAAAACTAACTTTACCATCGGAGGATTTTTGGCCGGCAGCCCCGGTCGCCTTTGATACGCTTTTCTTTCTTTTTCAAGCCGTTGAAAGAACCAGTAGTCCTTTCAAGTCCGAAACATCCAACCTACTGATTTTCTTGGCATCATCAGTTCTGAAATACATCTGTGCTCAAAAGGATCAAGTACATCTTGATTCCTCCTATACAAAAAAAGAGCTAAACTACTATACAACAAAAAACTATACATTCTAACAAACAAGAATCATAGATTCCTTGCTACCTTTAATACCCTTGCTGCTTCCAAGAAAGAACCTGTGCACTGAAATATAATACGGTGAGCTGCGAAACCAGTAAGGTTTTAAGCTCCATGACCATTTAATAAGAATGCATGTAAATCAAATATTTTTTAGATATGCCAACTTTGATAAATAATCTTCATGTTATTCATACTATTCTTAAAATAACTTATGAACTTTTAGATGAAAATACATTATTTTCCTTTCATATAATAATAAAATGACATAATAAGGAACTTAAACATAATTCAGTAACCTTATCTTAAAATAGACTATAAAATATTTTATCATTAACTTTCCATCAGACTTATAACACACTCAATATACCTTACTTATCATCATACATTTCTTATAAATTCCAAAGAGCTTAATAGCTCATTCATAATACATATTAGTTAGTCCAATTGTAAGTCTGTCATAATTTTGGGAGGCTTCTAGCACATTGTGTCAGGCATCCAGCACTCCCCACAATGTTCGGAAATCCCAGGATCGTATTAGAAAGTATCACACCCCTTCGATATGATCATGTCATCAACCATGGGGTCAGTTGACATCTTTTACAAGTTGGCCGTTTCCAACAAGAACGGGTACATCAGATTCCTCACCACTTATAATGGCCAATCAAAATTTCCATGAAAATGTCATTACTATAACATTTACTGGCTGAGTTCAAATCATAACAATGGAATAACCCGAAACTATATTTTTCTATAATTATGCTTTTACATAAATATTTTCATAACAGTAACATATCCACTTCATTCTTAAATATTATGTTCGTGATATAAGTAATAGCATCAATATGCTAGAATTATTTTATATATATATATATATATATATTTATATAGGACTCAACAATTCACGAACATATATCTTTACTTAATTCATGCTTATATGTAATAGGTTTAATTAAAAAGTTTTGATGCATAATAATTTTTTAAACAATCCTTATACTTATCAAACGTAGATGCCATATATCCCTCACCAGAAAACAGAAGACGCAAAAGATTTGTATAAGAGGAGCTTAAGTGTCTATGTTCTCGTTCTCGTCACCTAAATGAAAGACTAAAACTTATTACTGACAAATTCTTCCAAAGTATTTAAATTTATACATGAATCACAACCTAACTCTCAAACTCAAGTAAATCTTAATTTTCATCTCAAAAGGTTTCCACAGTACAAGATACATTCATTAAACACATTATGTACCAAACCATAGAGAAACCAAGGCATATAAAATTTATCTGATTTAGACATACCAAAAGATGAGCTTACTAATTTATAACTCAAAATATTCACCCTAACTTTAGAATTAAATCCTCAAAGTTAGGTATATCATTTACTGTTCATTGCTTATTTCAGCAGCATATACCTTATTTATAAAATACAAATGGGCTATCCATTCACATGCAATTTTACAATGCCACTTCTCAAAATGTCTAGTAAATACCATATCAGTTTCAGAGTCAAAGCATAAAACCATGATTTACTAAAAATCATACAAGATAACATACTCAAATTTGTCCTAATAGAATTTCATTCAACTTAGAAAATAAACCATTATTTTTATATTGATCCAATTGCTGGGAGGCCACTTCCATTACAATCGTGTGTGTCTTAGAATTCATAATAACTACTCCTAGCATCCTAATTCACAGAATATGATTTAATCCAGCTTTTTCATGTTATAAACACCGAATTTGTCATAATGACAGCTTCAGCACATTTTCTCACAAATAATCAAATAATTTCAAATGGCCTTCATTTTCGTGTTGGCATTTTTATACCTATACTATACATGTTAGAATACATTAATAGGCATCCAATTGACAATAATATCTTTAATATTTTAACTTGCTAACACAAAACCACAAATTCCAGCTTCCAACAATCAAATTAGAGAATATAGAAGGGAAACAAAAGCAAACCATTACACCATTAAAATTACCCATAATAGAAAATAATCTTATTTACTTATCCACAACTGAAGCTGAAACTTTAGTAAGAGTTTGATTACTTCTTAGAGAGAGATATATGTGGTTTCGATGAGAGTGAGAGAGAGGGGTATATATATATATATATGATGTTCTGAAATCGTCAGTGAGTTGTGAGTTTCAAAGCGCTCCAACGTGTACCTATAGAATAAGAACAAATGGACCAAACAGAAGGCACCAGTGTGGTACCGGCCAAAAACCCTTCGAATGTCAAGTTAGTGAATGAAAAATCTCTAAGAACATTATAACGAGAGAGCTATGAATTTTCTGCATACTTGAAGAAAAAGGAGGTCTAGTGCTTATATAGTGATGAGTAGTGAATTGAGATCCCCCAAAAGTAGGGATCTTTCCTTGCGGAGGGTATTTGGTGTTAGGGTTTCTGTGATTATAGGGTGTCCATATGAGAAAGATGTGTGACAAGGCCTTGGTATGTGATGTGCAAGACATTTCCATATACGAGCACGCGTGGAGACCACGCATAGTTATGCTGGAATTGTCGGCCTCTCTAGCCTGTTGGTCTTTATTGTCCGTCGTCACTTCATTTCTTCCCGTTAGTACAAGGCATAGTCGTCGGCCTCGTCATTGTCCGCTTTGCAAGTGCCGTCAGCTTCTTACGTCACCTTAAAGCAGTCGACCCTATAGAGTTCGTCTGCTCTCTTGGCCCTTCGTTTATATTTGCCTTTTATGTCAAAAATGCCCCCATCAATATATATATAATCTCAGTGAGAGAAAGGAGGACTATTGGTGTGAGATGGTGCTGCCGATTCAAGAACAAAGAAAGAAGAATAAGGGATATACATTCTGGTGCAGCAAAGAAGACAAGAGAAAATAATTTGGGTGGGGCACGTGTCTTACTAAGGGGAAAAGGGTTGATGAATCACCCTTACAATTTTTAAAATTTACTTACCACCACCCTTATAAGCTTATATTCTAGAAAGACCCAATTAATAAAATAACTATGCACATATATCCTTACCTAGATAAACTTCTTTCCATAGCATAAAAAAGAACCTATATTTTTTATAACATCAAAGTATCAAAGTCTTATGCACTTAAATTAATTAACATAATAACAAGCATATAAATCCATAAAATTGATTATACAATTGAGCTGGGATGTTACATTTGATGAGGATCATATTTTTGTGTTTTGAGCTATAAAATAGCATTATAGCAATTTTCACATCTTTGATATGAATGCCCTTATTGTTGGCATGATTTTATTTACTACTATTTTTTATGGAGTTGAGTTATGCATAGTTTATGTTGAATAAAAACTTTAGGTATTTGAGTTATGTATATTGTTGTTGTTCATCATGACTAGTGTTTAGAACTATAAGCAACTATAATTTTTTTGCTGGGTTTATTTAAATTATTGAACATTGTTTTTCATTTTGAATATTCTTAAAAATTTTACGTTTTATTGGTTTTTGGATTCAAAAAAAGGCTCAAGTAGAACCTACTCATGGAAGCCCAAACACTCGAGTATACATAATAAGGAAATTGAAGCACCAACAATTGGCATGAAATTTGATTATGATGATAGTGCATACGAATTTTACAAATAATATACTTACTGGATTGACTTCAACGTAAGGAAACGATTTATAAAGCAAGGAAATGTGGAACAAGTCATAAGGTGAACAAGCTACTGACAAATGCTGAGAACATGTATCTTTCCATCACCCAATTTCATGGATTGGTTGTTTAGCATAAATGATATATCAATTTTAGAAGGATAGTATGTTAGAAATGACATGCTAGTAACTCATTCTCTACGCCCTATTAGATAGAAAATATTTAATATCGTCTTCTGAAAATATTTTTATTACGAAATTTAAAAGCTTTGTATACTTGGATTTCTTATTTGTTGCTGTCACAACAAAACTCGAGGTACGTCATCTCATCTTCGGCTTATGATCCAAGCTCATAAGTTTCTTTGGAGGAACTTTGGGAGTCGTGGTTTGGAGGGCCAAGAGATATGTTTAGTAAAGTTCCAGCGGTTTAAAGTTGATAAAAGAAACATGTTGCTTGGGGTATCTTCTTCAACTCCCTAAACTCTGACGAGTCCGTGTGTGGCGGGTAACATATGGTAAGCATCTCTTATTACATAGCACTTAAAATGATAAAATTTCTTATTACTCTTTTCTTAAAGCTTAATATTCATCACATGACACATACTCAATATCCCCAGCCATTTAGCTGCTGGGAATATATCTGCTCATTCAATCCCCAGCTGTTGCTATACAAATTTGGAAAACTTCATTGTATTATTCTACATAATCTCATTACTGCTTTCAGCTAAAATCCAACTCAAACACATGGCCTAATCTGATTGGCTATCTTTTATCTCCAACTATGTACAAAATATTCATTATATCTCTTATGCCCAGCTGCTGTCTGCCACAATCAGACCATATATTTCTCTGCCAGCTGCTAGAGCAGAGCATTAAAAACTTTTCTTGCTCACCAAGATTAAGTTACAACACAATGGGACACTAACTAAATCTCTAAACCTTCATTACCTTTCAACCAATGCTTCTATTACTTGCTATAAATGTTTTGTAATGGAACCTTGCACCAAAAACACAAACATCCAAAAGGGGAAACATTTCCAGCAGACCCCCAGCAGTGTATTCAGCACTTGACACCTGGCTGGGAGTGACATCAGCACCCATTTAATGCTGAAATCCCAGATGCCAGCTGCTATGCCTAAAATAACAAGATACCCTTGAAAGAGACCTTACCATTTTCAACCAAACCCATAAAGTACATGCTGAAATGTCATCTCCAGTAGTCTGAAATCACCCAAATTTTGACCAAAGTAATAGCTGTCTTATGATAGCTGTGACAGCTGTCTCATGATAGCTATCACAACTTTTCCTGACAGTTGGGACAATCTTTTCAGAACAGCTGATAGCTGACCCAGCAGCCTGGGCATTACTTTTTTTTTCTACATTTGGCTAAAACCAAAACCAACTTTGTAACTATCTTTTCTGTTGCTGAAATACATTCATTTTCTGTTAACAGCAGCTCTTACCCGAAATAGCAAGAACACCTTAAAGCTAAACTTACCATTTTTGCCCAAATTTTAAGATGGATTTTCTGAAGATTCATTGCTATTTGGGACAGATTTTTTGCTGATATTATTTGCTGAAATACCCCTTTAAACTCAGCTTTAAATAGGACTCTTCATCAACACCTCAAAAGGGGGGGGGGGGGAACCAAAAAAGGGAGAAGAACTCTTTCAAAAAACTTCTTCATGCTCTCTCCCTAAGCTCTGAATGAAATTCTGAGATTTTAGTTTCTAAATAAGGAACTAAACTCTTCAGCCCTTAGTTCACAAATGCCTTCATAAGCCCTCATCCATCCTCCAGTAGAAAATCCCAACAGTACATACCAGAAGTAAATTCCAGCAGAAAAGCCCAGCAGCAAATCCCAGCAGCTTTGCTAAACACACTACAACCCTATTACCACTCTTATACTGATTCTCTCACTCTTCATACTCAGAAAATAGACCTATCTTACTGCTCTCATCTCCAAATACTTATACATATCTTCATACTCTTCTCCTACAAAATCTTTCCTCTTGGAAAGCAATCTCTACAATTTCTCCAACGGTTATAATCTCGTATTTTTACAATCTTTAACTGCCATATCCTTTATACTTTCATATATCATACATATTATAAATACTACATCCCACAAAACATCTCTTTCTTCACTTCTCTTACACAATCTCATACATATTTACTACAACATTACATATAACACACTACACTCTTCTAAACTCCACTCTCATACTCTTTTACTCTGAATTTCTACTGTTTTGCTGCTTATAAACACCTATCAATACTCTTCTCTGTCTCTCTTACTAAGCCCTTCTCCTAGAAGGCACCAAGATCTCATATCAAAGCTATTCTCATGGAATGTACAAATCCATTTTACACAAAGCCCTTCTCTTCACAAGTACTCTATACAAAAGCCCTTCTCATGGAATGCAACACTATTCATAACTTCACAATAACTAAAAGAGCATTGTCAAGGGGAAAATTCATTTAAGTGCATGATAAGAGGGGCAAGCTTAACCAGCCCCTACACATAGCTGGGCATACTCTCTCTCTCTCCAGTTGCATTCATTTTTCCCCTTCAATTTTGAAGTTATCATGACAAACTGTCTCTCTACCGCCGGGGTCACTCTGCTGGGATATTATCAGCTTACAGAAGCTGTACAGTTGGGCTACAAACCATACAAAGATAAGTAACTTTACTTCCTTATCTTTAGATTTATATGATTGAGTACATGATTACTTTACATCTAAATACATATTACTTTACTCCAACTTCTATTACAACTATTAACTAAGGCTTAAACTCATTTAAATGCATGATAAGAGGGGCAAACTTGACTAGCCTCTACCGCTGGCAGTCTGCTGGAATCCTATCAGCTCACTGTTGCTACACAGCTGGACTATAAACTATACGAAGATAAGTGACTTTGCTTCCTTATCTTTAAATTTACATTATTGAGTACGTGACTACTTTACTTCTAAATAAATACTACTTTATTTCAACTACTGTTACAACTACTAATCAAAGCAATTATATCAAACAAATATTACATATTTATTCGACCATTATCATGATTCTTAGACTTTGGCTTTAATGGTTTGGTAGATTTAAAAGTACACTGGTAGCCATTAGACCACGTGGCCCAATGTTGAGTTCCGGGACGCAACTCCCCAAAAAGAACTCGGGCCTAGCAAGGTCACCCCTCCAAAGGACCGCACGTGGCCGAGCAACCGAAAAAGGCCCCCGAACAACAAGTATGGGGGTTAATGGGTCGAGGACAAGGATAAATAATAACGAACAGATGGTGTCTCCCGAGGAGCCAAACTTCCTCGGGAAAGTGTTGTGGAAGGTTGGAACTCAGCCGCCTAGAGAATACCGTGCAAGAGGCAACCATACTCTTAAGGATAAGTTTCAGGGAAAGGAGCCAACAGTGACCTACGAAATATTTGAGAAGAAGACTGTTACCATCACATTAAATGATCTGCACCTAATCAACTGGCTGCATTTATGTGGAAATGACTCCTGAACAACGATATTCTGGCTTACAACTATTTACAAAGTTTCTAAGAGGGTTATGATGGGACAAGCATCCAAAAATCATTTACCAATATCAACAAGTGGAAGGTGGGGATGAAGGATAAACTAATTATATAAGGAAAAAGGCCTCCATAAAAAAGAGGGGGCATGTAATCTAAGAAGAAAATTGAAAAACAAAGAGAAAACCTTGTATTGAGATAAACTTGAGTGAATATAAGAACATTTCATTCTCGGACTTGACCGATGAGTATTATTCCTTTCAAATTGTGTTTTCTTATCTTCCTGACACGAATCTAATCTATTGCAACCCATGCTTAATTTGCCAAGTCTTTTATCTAGAAAATTTACTCTCTAACAAATATATTGTGTTGGGCTTGTTATGCCATCATTCATTTTTAGTGGGCTAAAGGTTTAATTCTAGTCCTTACAATAATAATAATTTATTATTATAATAAGTTTTGATGATTTGTGAGCTTTGTGTTTAATAAACACAAAGAAAAGCCTATAAAATAAAACAAAAAACAAAAAACAAAAAACAAAAAAGTGAAAAAGTGATCTTTCAAAAACAACACATATTTCTACCATACTTTTTATCTACGTATATTTCAAAAACACTTAAATAATGTTAGGAGTTTTCCTCTTCTTCTCAAAAAAAAAAAAAATAAAACAAAACGAATGGCCCATAATTTCCCACCAAATTACAACAAACATGCATAGTTTAATTCCACTCTCAACTACCTTTACTCTCAAGCCAAATGTCCTCCATTAACACACTCTCCATCATCACTCTCTCTTCCGTCAGCACTCTCCCATCCTCCATTTGTCCTCATCCTCAGCCTCACCCTCACAAAAACTCCAAACGCTTTAAATACCCAATGCCCCTATCCAAATCCAAACCCCTCTTCTCTTTCGTGCACTCCAAATTCCCATTTCCCCAAATGGCAACTCTCATCACCACCGCTCCCACTCACAAGAAAGCTCGCCTTAAGGGCGTCGTCTTTGACATGGACGGAACCCTAACGGTCCCCGTCATCGATTTCGTCGCCATGTACAAGGCCGTCCTTGGCGACGATGAGTACCACCGAATCAAGGCGGAGAGCCCGTCCGGAATCGACATCCTGCACCACATTGAGAGCTGGAGCCCCGAGAAGCAACAGATGGCCTACGAGACCATCACTGATTACGAGCGCCGCGGCCTCGATCGCCTCCAAATCATGCCCGGTTAGCCACTTCGTTTATTTAACAATTTTTGCATTGTAATGTAGACTCTCACTCAGTTCGGTTTTTGTAAAAGACAAAGTTTTTTTCTCCAAACTTATTTGGAGAACGTACTATAACGCATTATGCGGAGACGTCTATTATTTAAACAAGTCAAGTCATACGAGTAGTTAAAAAATTTACACACTCGCTATTGCACGGTCTGTACATGTGAGTACTTTGAGTGTGTAACAAGGAGAGTGTGACTATTATTAGTTATTACTCATAAAAATGGATATAGTTAATATTTTATGTCTAGGGCTATGAAGCACGGGTGCGGCGTTTGGGCCGCCGCACCCGCGTCGGACGCGGCCGGACGCGGCGACGCGCAGGCGACGCCGCTGCCTGCGCGTCCGTGCCGCGTCCGGCAATAAAAAAACATTTTTTTCGGCGCGATTCGGCGCGATTCGCGCCGATTCGGGCCGACGCGCGCGAAATCGCGCCGATTCGGCCCGAATCGGTCGGTATCGGTGAAATCGGTCCGGCCGAAATCGGCCGATACCGGCAAAATCGGCCGAAATATGCCGATACCGGCCGAAATCGGCCGATACCGGCCGAAATTCAAAAAAAAAAAATAACAACAACAACAACAGGTGCGTATGGCTGGGAAAAAAAAAAAAAAAAAAGTGCAAACGCACCGTTTCGAAAAAAACCAAGACCCAACCCTCTCCCTCTTCATTTTTCTTGAGCCTCTCTCCCACTCTCTACCTTCACTCTTCAGCTAGGCTCTCTCCTATTCTCTGTATTCTAGTTATTATTTACCATTGCTCTTAAATTTGGTATATATTTATATAATGTAAAAAAAGTATGTTTAGCAATATATTAAAAATATAAATAAAAATATTTTTAATAATTTTTTAATCGCCGCACCCCGCCGCACCCGCACCCTACTTTTTCAAAAAATTGCCGAGTCCCGCACCCGCTCCCGCACCCGCACCCGAATCCCGAAACGCACCCGTGCTTCATAGGTCTAGGGTCTAACTATGTAAAGACGGCCTCATCATTTAAAGATATGGACACCGTCAGATTTGGGGAAATGTTAAAGCTACTAAGCTATGAAATGGATTTATTTCAAATAAAGAGTAAACTTTTACTTCATAATTTTCTTTTGTATTGGAATGCTGTTTTTCTTTCTCTGCCTTGTTTTTCTCTTTTATATTTGTGTGATCATTGTATTTTGACTTGATTGTACTGCTTTCTTAGTACCAGGGTATTCTCTTTCTAATATAATTTTTCATTATTTATTGAAAAAAAAAAGAAAAGGATTTAATACATGATTGTTATTATTTTTAACTTATACTTTTTTTAGGAGAACTTCACTCAGATTAGTTGCACGTAGAATTTTTAACTTATACTTGACATAGGTTTTAATATTTTTGGTTAATTCTAGTGCAGGTGCAGCAGAACTTTGTGAGTTGCTCAATGCAAAGAAAATAAGGTTGAAGCGTCACTCTTTCGTATTCTTTTTAGTTGTTTATAATTATCTTGTGTCTGCAGATTGGTTTTTAAGCCAGCCTAAGTTTGTTACTTTTCCTTTTTAAACTTTGATTGGGGGGTTTTGGGTTTGGGTTTGTACATTAATTGATAAGGAGATTAGAATTGGGCACTGATAACAAATCAAAAAAAAAGGGAAGAGGCAAAACCACTCTCATCCAATTTAAACTTTTCTATGATCCCTAACCTATTGTGCTACCTTGTGGAGCTTTTCCTATATACATTTTCTTTGATTTTCTTAGTTGACTTATACTTACACTTATGTGGAGTATTGTTCAATGTGTATGAGAGTGATAAGGTTAGTGGATTTATCGTGTTTTGCTATGAGGCGTGGCGAATAAATATTTTCTCTTACTTTCTGAGATGGCCCATGAGTTGTGGTCCTTAGTATTAACCCTATTTTGAAGTGCAATGAGTGATGCCCCAAAAGATGATGGATGTATTGGCTTCGTGGAAAGGAATATTGGCTCAAGGGGGCTAAGACAAGGTGACTTGCTATCACCACTACTTTTTATATTGGTTAATGGTTACGGAGGTGTTGAGTCGGATGTTGAAAAGAACTGAGGGTGGCTACATCCATGGTTTTAGGGTTGGGAATGATACAAGAGAAGGGTTCTATATATCTCATCTTTTATTTGTTGTTGATGCGATTTTATTCTGTGATGCAAATTCTGAACAAGTTCTTTTTATTAGAATGATGTTGACTTGCTTTGAAGTTGTTAAAACTTTAAAATTTAACATGAGTAAGAGTAAAATGGTTTCCATTAGGAGATATTGGAAACATGGTAGAATTACCAAGTATCCTATGTTGTAAGATGTTGTGACTGTGTGTTGGGTAGCTTCGGCTGAGCTTATTTGTTTAAAGGGGAAACAAAAAGTGGCTTTAAGCAAATAAGCTAGTTTTTTTCCCTCAAATAAGCCAGCTTATCTGCTTATAGCCACTTTTTGTCGTACCTTTAAGCAAATATGCTAACCAAACACACTTGAGCTATCTTGGAATGCCATTGGGGGCATCCTTTAAGGCGAATGTGGAATCCAATTTAGAGAAGATGAGCACAAATAATCTGGTTGGAAGAAATTATATTTGTCAACAAGGGGGGAAGATAACGCTATTAAAGAGTATGCTTTTAAGGTTACGAATGTATTATCTCTGTGCATGATTCCCATGTGTGGCAAACAAACATGTTGGAGAGGCTACATAGAATATTTTTGTTTGGCAGCTTGGGTGTTGAGTTCAAATACCATTTGGTGAGGTGGAGTATAGTTTGCTCTCCTATTGCCAATGAAGGATTGGGAGTAAGGACATTAGGAATTTTTGATCAATCTTCATTGGAAAAATGGTTTTGGCTTCATGGGAAGGAGGACACATTTGTGGAGACAGAAATAGGTATGGAGTATGGAGAGGAATGGGGTGGATGGACATTCGAACCAGTTAGAGGGACTCATAATTGTAGTTTATGGATAAGTATTAGAACGGGATGGGACATATTCCTAAATTGTGTACTTTGATTTGGGGGAATGGTAGCTGAGTACAGTTTTAGTTTGGAAAATGGCATGGGAGTCATTCTCTGAAGATGTTGTTTCCATAATGTATGCCTGCTCAAGAGATAGATATGCACAGAGCTGGAATGTTCGATTTCATTGAGATTTTAATTGTTGGGAATTGGAGTTGGTAAATTCATTCCTAGATCTCCTTTACTCAAATATCCTGAGGAGAGAAGGTTGTGATAGAATGAGGTGGAGATTGAACGGGAATGGCAGATTTAATGTTCATTCATATTATGCTGCCGTACGAGGTACCGGTGAATTCTCTTTTCCTTAGAAGAGTATTGGTGTATTAAGGCTTCAAAGATGGGTTTCTTTCTTTGCATGGACTACAGCTTGGGGGAAGATTATTATGTAAGAGAGGATTTACTTTAGTTGGGTGGAGTCGTATCTTGTATGTGTTGATGCAGAAAGAGACAATGGACCATTTATTGATTATTTATGATGTTGCCTATGATTGGTGGAGTTTTGTTTTTAAGAGCTTTTGGGATTCAATGGGTGTTACCACAAAGGTAATTGATCTCTTATATGGTTGGAGTATTTGGTTTGGTAAACATTTATTGGATATTTGGAATCTAGGTCGCTTATATTTGATGTGGACATTGTGGAGAAAAAACAATTGCCTAACTTTTGAAGATGGCAGAAATTTTGTTCATTCAATTGAAATCTTTGTTCATCTAATCGTTGTTCAGTTGGTCTTGTGTGTTAGGTTTCACTAATAGCAATTCCATTGCAGACTTTGTGGCATCACTATAATTCTATTCTTTAGGCTGCTTTGTGTCCATTATATGTGCTCCTGAAGTAGTCCTTTTCCTCAATAAAAAATCATTACTTGTCAAGAAAAGATTTGGTCGTCATTAAATGGTTGAGGCTTGGGGGGCTGTTCGGGCTGTTCCTTTATGCATTATGTGGACATGGCAGGAAACAAATGATCGTACCTTCAATAATGTAGAACTTACCAGGAACTTGTAAAATACAATCTATTACAATCTCCATACGTTTGGATTCAAGTGCTTAGACACATGCATCGTGACTCTTTCTTGTACTTTATCGCTTGTATGAACTTTTTAAATTTATTTTATTTTATCTTTTATTGTAGCTTGTTTTGAGGATCTATTACAATTATCCTCTCTCTCTTATTATTTATTTTTATTTTTTAAGGAAAGTTATTACTTGTCAAAGGAAAAAAAAAAAAAAACTTGACCCACATGTTGCAAATTTTTTGAATGCCAATATATATTCTTGTGATAATGATCTTTGGCAACAACTACTATGTTGTAATTATACAATCTACCATGAGAATTTTGTTGATTATTTGTTTGTATTAATTTTCAGAAGGGGATTAATCACACGCAATGTTAAGGCAGCTGTTGATTTGTTTCATCAACGGTTTGGGGTAAGTTTATCCTAGTGTGCAATCTAAAGTTTTGTATAAAGGTTGTTGAACATGATATCATCTATGATTGACGATATTGTCTTCTTTTTGTCAATGTCCCATTACAAATGACTCCATGAGGTGTATTGGAAAGGGCTATTGAAGAAAAAAGAAAAAGAAAAGAAAAAGGTATAGGTCGTGTGTTCTTAGCAGTGTGCTGTCTAGTTAACCATCTTTACCGTTAAGGCTGACCACTCTACACTACAGAAAATATTTCCCAACAAAGTACTTCGCTACTCCCATGTTAACACTAATCTCATTCAAATGAAGGGTTAAAGTTTTTATATATTATGTGTTTGTTCTAGTCTTCCCTGAGTTTGAATACCTCCTTTTACCCCCTCATCTATTAGATGCCAATCTGGTGAAAAAGAAGGTCGTTTACATTTAGTTGAGTATTCTGAAGTTTTGAGCATCAAGATACCAAAACCATATAAAGGATCTTTTTTGTTAGAAGCATCTGGCATATGTTAAAATTATACTACAAAAGAAATTTGGCAAAACAATGCACTGGCTCATATGCGGAAATCAAAATTTCTCAAATAAACGTGTCCCATTATTTCTTTTTACCTGGGGTCCAAAAATCCTCATAAATGAAAAGTGGTTGGCCCTCACCCCAAAAACATGTTCCCCCCCCCCCCCCCCCCCCAAAAAAAAAAAAAAGTGGAAACAAACGTGCTTAATACCAAAAGTTGTACCAAAACATTTTTTTTATCACTCACAAAAGAGCTGGACAAAAAAAAAAGACATGTAAAAAGTTAATGTGTTGTGTTCAAATATGAGCATATTTCTTTCTTGCTGCATGAGTGTTGTAATTTCTATATGCTGATTCTTATTCTGCATATTTGTATCCTGGCTTCAAACTTAGCCTACTTCATGCATGTTACTCTTGAAGTTTCCCTTTGTGCAGGTTGGCCCATGCACAATCTAGAATTTTCTTTTCTTTTCTTTTTTACATGATGCTGGTTGGTTTATTTTTATTATCAAGTGTCAATGTGATAACTGTGTTCAATTTTATTTGTCCATACAGCTCTCCCTCTCTCTCTCTCTTCCCTCTGGTGTGCATTTGTTGAATAGGTCCATCTTTTTGACGGCTCCTTCTAAGTAGATATACCCTATGAGTGCTGCAGTTTGATATCCTTTGTAATTTTATATTACTGCAGATGACATTTTGTCCAGCACTAAGCAGGGAATTCCGTCCTTATAAACCAGACCCTGCACCACTACTTCATATCTGTTCGGGTTGGGAAGTTCTACCAAATGAAGTAATGATGATTGGTGATAGCCTTAAAGATGATGTGAGTTCTTTCTTTCTTTCTTTCCTCTCTCTCTCTCTCTCTCTCTCTTTGTGTGTGTGTGTGTGTGTGTGTTTTTTCTGATTATCTTGTTAATGCTTTGTGAAGTGCCTTTCATGTTCCCTTGCTTATATCTAGAATGCGGCCCTTCCCTGCTTTTCAGTGAGAATCTTCTTTCCTTGTGCAAATACAGTGATGTATTTGTATAAATATATTATGATTATGATTTTATTTGAAGAGGTATTTTCAATGGCAAGGGCCAATGTCAGATATCTAAATGCGAAAGGATTAAGATATTTGCAATTTGGAGCATGAGCTGTTGTGAAATTTTGCTTGCTCTTCCTATGGATAATTATTCACTCTCCCAAATGGATGAGAATTGGTTTCTATAATCTGAATTTTACAGGTGGCTTGTGGGAAGCGAGCAGGGGCTTTTACATGCTTGCTTGATCAAACAGGGAGGTACGACTCCCCTGAATATGCTAACGTGGATCTAAAGCCAGATTTCAAGGTCTCTTCCCTTACTGAAGTTTACTCGCTATTGGAAGAACATTTCGACCTAGCACCATGATCTTCAACCTGTAGACCACAAAATCTTCCACATTTAAAAGGAGAAGCTTTAATTGTGCTCTATGAAGGGAAGAATGTAGGATAAATACTTTTAGGATGGTTTGTTCTTCGTTCTAAGAAAGATCTCAAAAAAGATATTCATGAATTATGAAAAAAGAGGATATCAACAAAAACAGTACTAAGCAAAAGATTATGAATGGCCCATTCTTCAATCAGAACCTGAGTAGAGATTCCACCTAATTTATTCTGGTGAACAATGCCCAATTGTTACTTGCAGGGGCTATGAGCCTATGAACCACTTTCAGAGATATTGAAATATGCCTCTCTTGGTCTTGGTCTTGGTCTTGGTGTGGTTCTGTATGGTATAAGATGTTTAACCTTTCCAATTATTTGTATGCAAGATTGTTGCAAATGTAGATACAACTATTTGTAAGGATTCATTTCGGACATTTATCTTTTTGCTGGATTAGATACACGTTGTAATGTTGAATGAAAACAGCAATCCATCCTATTTTCCTTCTAGCCAGATGCACCTTCAGAATCTGTAGATTATGCCTTAACAGAAAGATACGCATAAAAGCCAAGTGCCTTGTATTTCAGTGAATCAGTGATATAGTCCGATCTCCTTTATTTGGAGAATCAGATTTGAATCTTTCTATATATATAAATATACACACACACACACACACACTTCTCAGAGTAAGACTCTTGAAAAGGTTGAAAAAATGATTGCTGATTTAAATGCAAAAACTGATTCAAAAATCAAAACTGAAGAGACATCTACTTCAAAAAATGTTGCTTGTGCTATTTCAAGAAATGAGAAAGAAATTGTTTTTGAAGAAGACACAAATTCTAACTCATTATTGGTTTTAGGATTTACACAGTAGTAGTTACAGGATTACAAAATCAACAGGGATAGTAGTACAAGGCTTGAAGGCTAGTCCTGGTTCTAGTTACAAGTTTTGTGGAAATAGTGAGATATTCTGATTCAAGGAAAGTCCTAAAGAGGGTTCTAAAGGAGATCCTAAGAGAGAATTCTGAATTGCAACAAGGAACAACCCCCTTATATAGGTAAAAAAAAAAGTGTATAGTGACATTTTTCACTATTCATATCAGGACCCGTGCGGGATAGCAGGGGCATATAATCAGGACCCGTGAGGGGCGCATAATCCGGAAGTTTATCAGTTTGGCTTTTTGTGCCGAACGTATTGTGGCAATTCTTGCTAAAAAACAGTCAATAAAGGAGTTTTCAGCAACATTAATGGAGACAACTTTAGTAAAGGCACTAGATAAAACAATAGTAATTCTTTTCACTAAAAGTGAATATATTTGAGTGGGCCGTACAAGTAGGAACATTTAAGGCCATCAATGAAGTGTCAAAGGAGCCGAAAAAGTCAACAAAAGAAGTCGAATATTATGGTAGTCAATTAAAGCATCATTCAAGGGTAAAGTAATAGTAGTAGTAGGAAATATATATATATATATATATATATATATATATATATATATATATATATATATATATATAAGATAAGCACAAAAAAAGGCTGCGGTTTTTGCAGGCGCCTGTTAAGGGTAGTTTATTAGAATTTATAAGCATTCTCAAGCAATCTGTTGATAGATAATACATAGGGTGCCTTCCTAGTAGGTCGGCTGTTGACAGATGCTTTGATTGCATTTGAGTTGGTTATATGGTATGTCCACAACATGGCAAGGGAGGAAGTGTGGTTTGGTTTTGAAAGTGGATATGAGTAATGCACATGATGGAGTTTAGTGGGTTTTTTTTTTTTTTTTTTTTTCAAGGCAATCATGTTGAAACTGGGTTTTGCGGATGCTTGGAAAACTCTATTGATTTCGTGTCTGTTAGCTCGAGTTTGGAAAGCGAAATATTTTCCAAATGAGAGTTTTATGAGTTCAAATTGGGTCATCAGCCCGTCTTATATATAGCATAGTGTTTTATCTAGAAGTCGAAGGCCTCTACTTGAACAAGGAACAAGGTGGAGAATGTTAATGGTTTTTATTTTTTTTTATGAAGAGAACGTTAATGGTTGATTGGTTGTATAGGAAATGTTTATGCCTGAACTATTGCTTGACCAATAGAAAATAGTATTAAGAGACAAAAACCAGATATTAATAGTATTTTTGTTTAGTAGAAAACACTTGTCTTAATAAGTATTTCATAGTTTTCATGTGTTTTTTTTTTTTTTTTTGAACTGGTTTAGAAATATCTAATAACTAAAGGACAAAGCTTAGGTATTAAAAAAAGATGAAGACGCCCACCGTGGGGCTCGAACCCACGACCACAAGGTTAAGAGCCTTGCGCTCTACCAACTGAGCTAGACGGGCTTGGTTGCCAGAGTTCATTATACATGGTATTTAACCAATCTACTTTATCATCACACTTACATGGTAGTCAGTACTCAGTAGTCACTAGCTAAAGTGAGTCTGTTTCTACTGGTGCGACTCACTCACAGGATGACAACCAAATCGCCATACTATTCCAGTTTCATTATTTATTTTTAAAAAAAAGTATAGAATGACGAAAATGCCCCTCTTACATACCACCTGGCTTAAATCTCTTGGTTGTTTCTTTCTTTATCGAACAACACCCCACCCGTACATCCTAACCTCTATATAAAAGGAAAATCCTGCTTCAAAATTCACATTCCCTCCAAAAAGCCACAGAATCCTATATATATAACAAACAAACAAGCAAGAAAGAGAGATAAAAAACAAGCAAGCAAGAAAGAAAGAAAGAAAGAACAAGAAATCGAGAGAGAGAGAGAGAGAGAGGAAGCAAATGAGTAAAGAAAATAAGGCAGAAGAGGCAGAGGCGGCCCTCCAAGACTTATTAGTGAATGATCAGCCTCCCTTTGATAACCGCTTTGCCATGCTCCATCTCAACGGCTTCAACTGCCATAACTACCACCAACACCAACCTTGCACCACTTGCGGCTGCCTCTGCTCCGCCTCCAACCCCATGAAACGACGTTCCCCAGCGTCGTCTTCTTCTTTCCAAGACCCACTCAACACCTTCTCCTCAGACTCTGAGCCTAAGCCCAAGAAGCTCTTCCAAGACCCGGTTCTCCGCCGCACCGTTTCTGACCCGGATCCTTTCCCATCTGGGTCGGGTTTTCCCAACAATTCCCTGTCTCCAGAGCAGCATCCGAGGTCGACGGGTACCGTCAATGTCATTCCGGCTACTCCGTCTTCGAATCCCGGGTTGCCGCCTCTTCCGCCGACTCTGCGTCGGTCGGTTTCTGACCCGAATCCGTCTCCCTCGAAGACCTATTCAAGGTCCTCGAGTTCTGGGGATGTAAGTGTGGATTTGACTAAGGAAGATACTCCCAACTCCAACTCCAACTCCAACTCCAATTCCAAGGTTTATACTTTTTCCTTATTTTAGGTTCTTGAATTCAATGGGAAAAATTGTAATCTTTTCATGGATTGTGAATATATTTCATTGACTGTAATGGTTTTGGTCTATAGAAGAGGCTGAGAAGGATGAAGGACTGCATGAGAGAGATGAGCAAGTGGTGTGAAGAAGTCATGCGTGAACAAGAAGATCCAGAAGAAGAACAAGAACAAGAAGATACTAATGTTCATGCCGTAACAGAGGTTTGGTCTTTAATTTATTGTTTTCTGTTTGGCTCCCAAGAAATTGGAGAATATGTAAAAGATAAAGAAAAAAAAAATAAAGTCTTTGGTTCTTAATTAATTTCTTCTGTCTAGCTATATGGTACACATATTCTCAGACACCAGGCAGAGTATGCATTCGTTTTTATTTGATTTTTATGTGAATTCTGTAGTGGGTACTAATCTATGCAAATTCATTTTGTTTCAGAATAATTCTGCTCAAGATCTTGAAGAATCTGTGTTCGTGGAAAGGGTTGGGGAGGAGGGCCTAACTGTCCATTTCAAGTGTCCATGTGGCAAAGGCTATCAGATTCTTCTCTCTGGAAGGAACTGCTACTACAAGCTCATGTAGAAAAGCCAATACCCTGTACTGATAGAGTAACTAATCATACTTGTTTTCTTTTCTTTTTCTTTTTAATTTTTAATTTTTTTTTTTTTTTGCCTCTTGAATTCTTTAGAGTTTAGATGATACCCACATCAGTCACACTGCACAGGATCCTTATGCTTTTAAATTTTCTGTGTGAGATTTTTTAGGGGTAAGTAATTACCTCTTCATATATGTACCTATTATTCTTGGGTTTCAATTCCTTTACTATGATTTTTTTTAGATGGAACGCACACCAGTTAGAGTACTTGTAATTTTACCTTTTTAGAAGATGTACCAAGTTTAGATGTAAATGAATTCAATTCCCATATATGCTACTTTCGTTTTGCAATTAATTTTATGTTTTGATGAATATTAGATTTTTCATTTTTGTTCTTCTCAAAAAAAAAAAAAAAGATTTTTCATTTTTGTGATCATTATGAATGGTTGGAAATTAAGGCCGCAAAGGAGGTGAGTTAAATATTAAAATTTAAAATTGTTTATTTAATTTTATATCAAACATTAGTTGAAATCAAACTTATTAACATATTTAAACTTAGTTCATTTTTTTGACGAATAAGCTTAAATTTGTTCACAAACTACTTGATTGACATATATTTTTTTCTTATATGTAATGAACACCACCACTAAATTTTTTTACCACTTTACAAAATTTTAGATGAAATTACATTATTTGACACAATTAGATAGAATGATTTTGTTTATAAATTTATAAAAATTAGATTTACCAACATTGTATTATTAAGAATAGAATTTTTTTGATCAAATTGACTATTTATATTATCAATAAATTCCAAACAATTATTAATATTTTTTATAACTTATTTGCAAATTTACACAATATAATATCAAGTCTATAGTATTTTTTATACATACATGTTTTCAAAGGTAAAATGGTTTTCAAAAGGAAATTTGTTTTCAAAAAATGCTTCCAAATTACCTAAGTTTTTAAAGCTTGTTTTTTGGAAAAAAAAAAAAATTCAAGCATTAGTTTTCTCCAAGTCCATGAAATCCATTGTTTCTTTAAAAAGTGATTTGTCAAAACCCATGGAATTCCTCTTAAGGTCTCATGGATGTGTGTGTGGGATTGACACATGGTTCCTAATAGGTATGTACTCAATTATCATATCAATATTAGTCTTATCATATCAAGATATTAATCAGTTTTTGGTGTATGTGAGAATTGAACTTCAGATCTCTTATTCAACCATCAGAAACTTTACCAGTTGAGCTAATTGGAAACTCACTTATCTTCTAAATTATCAATTGGCATAATGATAGTTGTAGTTATATCTAAAATGTGTTATGCACCTAAAGAGTATAGACTATGTGGTTTTTTTTTTTCTTTCAAACCTTTATATAAATGGGATACATCTACGGTCTGTGTTATTCTTTTTTTTTTTTTTTGCCTATATTATAATTTAATTTTTATACAGGTTTTTCTATGTACACAGTTTTTATTGACAAGATCCCTTCTTATCTTCAATCTACATTGATGAATATAGTAGTAATTGTTTATTAGCCATTGCCTTTCTTGTGAGTTTGATTTTGCTGATAATTTAAAGATGATTAATTTGCTGATGGTCGGTGGACTTTCAGTAGTTTTTTTTTTTTTTGCCTTCCCCTTAACAATCCCCTCAAGTTGGAGTTTACCTCAATTAGATCATATTCAGGTGTGATTTTTTTTTTTCATGCTATAGATTTAATATTACTTGGTTATTTTAATATTTGTAAAAACCAAAATATAAATTAATTACTGTGGGGGTCCGAGGTGTAGAGAAGATTAGACCAAGGAAAAAGATTGTATAAGCTAGCCCGAAGAGATGCATAGGATCCGAAGAAATCAACTGCCCAAGGATGGAAATGGAAATAGAGTATTTAGTATCTTACGAAGACCCGGGAAGAGGAGGGACCATGGAGGAAGCAAGGGATGTGGTAGGAAGTTTCTTGAGGGATATATCTCCCACCCTTGCATTGAGTGCTTCACACCAACCATATCAGCTACATTAATGTGAAAATGACATCAGAACAATGATTTCACAGCTAGCAACCCTATCAATCATCTGCAGAGCTGTGATGGCACAAGTATCCTGGAAATGTTTTAAGGCATATAGGTGGAGGGTTATGATAGATGGAGGAGAGATATAAAAGGAGAAGGAACCTCCCAGAAGAGAGGGGCTTACAAAAAATAAATGGAGAAAAATAGGAAAGTGAACAGTGTTTAATCTGGTGTAAAGTTGAACTAAACATTTATAAAGAACTTATCTTTGGATCAGCCCGAGGAGAACTGCACTCATAATTTTCCTTCTAGTTACGTTTGTCAAACAGTCAAGGGATCTTGACCATAAACTAACTTTTGACTCAGAACTGTGTTTGAAGTTTGTTTTCTCACTCTCTAAAGAAATTTTATTGTTTGAACTTAATTTAAAGGACAAGACACTACTATTCTTAGTGGGCTTGAGCTTTTAACTTTTTGAGCACCTACAATTACAGTAAATTTTTTTTTTTTTATTTTGAATTACATGCTCATAATGTTAGACAATCTCTTCACACGGGAATAATATGACTAACAACAAAAATAAAAAGGAGAAATGATAACATAAAATTTTACAATTCAAGAAAATCAATTAAATCTAATGCACATATAAACATAACACAAATACAGCCCAAAAATAAAAAGATGGATAGAATAAAAAATTTGATAATTTTTCAATAATAAATAGATAAAGAGTAAAAGTTTTTCAAGTTTTATATAATGAATTTCATGGATTTAAAATTTCCTTTATAACTCATAAGTAAAAGCCTTAAATAAAAAAATAAAAAAAGAAGAGAAATACATACCTATAATTGTGTGGATAGTAGGTTTGATAAGGCATTCTAGCATGGACTTTAAGAATGTCAAATTGCCTAAGTAATAAGAAAAAACAAAACAAAACCCACATAAAAATTATAAGAGAATGATAATTATTGATAATAGGGGAGAAAAAAAATTGATTAGAATAATAAGTTGTTTCTAAAAATAGAAAAGACCAAAAAAAAAACCCTCTCTCTCTCTCTCTCTCTCTCTCTCTCTCTCTCTCTCTCTCTCTCTATATATATATATATATATATATATATATATATATATATATAGGAAAACACACACACACACAAAACATAGGCTTTTTCAGTTTTGTTACTTTATCCAAAGACAAAAAGAAGAAGTTGATGCTTTAGCAATTTTTAGAATAGATACAAAAACTTAATTATTGTTATCACTAGTATAATTCATGAAGATTCATATGTAAGCTAATTTTTTTTCAAATAATCAAAACTAAATTATTAAATAAATAATAACAATAATAAATTATAAACTAAGTAAATAACTTTAATAAAAAATTACTTTAAGTTTTAATTTTTTAGACTTTAGACTTTTTCAGTGTTTATTTAATTTTATATTTAAAAATGATCTTTGTGCTTTGTGTTAATTTCTTGATATGAGATGTGGTATGAGTTTGATCATTTCTATTTGAGCTATATTTAATTTATGTCCTAACCAACACAAACAATAAAAAACAAAACAAATCATCAATATCGATTTTTTGTTAGTTGTAAATGCTCGATTTTGCACCCATGATTTAGTCCAGGAAGATAGCTAGAATGACCATTTATATACCCAAAATTCACGATTGCATTACATGCATTAATTTGTCCATTGCATAACATAAAAATGATCTTGAGATTCTAACGGTCGTGACAGTATGCCCGATTTCCAAATCGAACCGTTAGATTGAAAGATATCGTATGATTAAGCTTGCAAGGTCAGCATGCATTGTGTTTAGATAAAATCAACCACACATGATTGATTTAAATTAATTCTGATTAGCTAGGCAATCAAAATTAATTAAATAATTTTGTGATTGGTCATTAGTTAGTGTAAAAAATAGGCTTGCTTGCATGTGAATAAATGGGATAATTGGATAACGATAAAATTGTGGATAATCAAGACTTTTTGGAGTATTTATCTACAAAATAATTATTGCTGAAAAAACCCGAATTATCAAGAAGGAGTTTAATTTTTAGAATATGGATTTAAAACGCATCTAAGTGCAAGTAACGGCTAAAAAAAATCTCAAAAAAGGAGTCCAAAATGGACCGAAACTCAAAAGTGGGACCGGCACCCAAAAGAGCCATTCGGCACTTTTGGAGTGCCAATTGGCACAAATGCGGGCCTCGGCCGGAGGGCACTTGGATTGAGATAAAACACATCCTTTTCGATTTTTTAGAGATAAGGACACGTCCTAGTTCGTATTCTGATCATTTAGTTAATTTTTTGAACATTCCAACATCTATAAATAGAGGCTGCATTTCAAAATTCAACACACTTTTTCACACTCTCTGACTCCCCTCTTTTTGACTCTTCCCTTCTTTTATTTTCTCTCTTACGTTAAAGACGTTCTAGAGATTCTGGCCTTAGGAATTTCTATTCTATAAGCAAAGTATTTTAGATTTAAAAGATAATTGAATAAATTTTTTTGAACCTTCAAATATTCCTTCACTAAGAAGAGCACGTTCATGCAAGAGGTAGTTTTTCTTTTCATTTTTCTGTTTTTTTATTATTATTATTATTAATTCTACTTAATGATGTATGAATAGATTTAGGATGTTCTTTTATATATATATATATATATATATATATTTCTGATGTTGTTGCTATGTGTTGTGTAAACATTTTTTAAATATGTCTTCAAATAATTCTTTTGTTGTTATAATTTTTCTTTTGAGTTTCAAAAATCTGCTTATTAATAAATTCTTTAAAACTAAAAAAAAAAAAATCTGTATTTTCATTAAATACAGATCTGAATTTTCATTAAATACAGATCTGAATTTTTTACAAATCAAAATAGAATTATATTTTCATTAATTACAAATCTGAATTTTTTTACACTTCAAAACAAATCTATATTTACATTAAATACAGATCTGAATTTTTTACACATCAAAATTGATATGTATATTCATTAAATACAGATTTGATTTTTTTAACTATCAAAATTGGTCTGTATTTTCATTAAATACAGATCTGATTTTTAACAAGAAAATTTCTTTTGTCACAAACATAGTAGAGATGCTTTTTTGTTTGATGCATGTAATGTAGATATATTTCATGAGTGTAGTCCTCTTCTAAAAAAGTCTTTTTCTCATCTTATTCATAAAAAATAGATCTAATTTTTTCTTCTTTACAAATCTAGATTTTCTTACTTACAAATTGGATCTGGTTTTTTTTTACATATAAACCAAAATCATTTGTTTTTTACTTTATTCCAGAATAGATTTGATTAAAAAAAACTAATTTTTTATTCATCAAAAACGGATCTAATTTTCTTTTTACATACATAAAAATAGATCTGGTTTCTTTTTAATGAATCAAATCAATTTTTTTTTTTTATATTCACAAGAACAGATCTGAAATTTTTTTCCTAAAAAAAGAGGCTACATTCATAAAATAGATTTATGTGAGTTAGTTTTGGTTAAGTTTGTCACATATGCAACATATCATTCATATCATGCATAAATGGTATATTGGTCATTAGAGTTTAGAAGACCAAACTTTGTTTGGGCGGAATGGGTGCCTAACACTTTCCCATTCCATAACCTAGCCCCAAACTTAGTTCTTTTAGATAGGTATACCTAGGCTTTGTCTTTCTTTTATTTTTGGGTAGATTGTAACTAAAACAAAAAGGCATGTATTTTTTGGTATATTGTAACTAGGACTCAAAGTTTTGTAATATTCAATCTATCAAAGTTGTATTTATTTTTATTCAATTAATGACAATGAAAATTTTTGATCATGTAAAGTTGTATAATTATTATTATTTTTTGTATAAAAAATAAGTAGCAACTCCACACCACTTACCTAAAAAGAGAGGTACCCTTCAAAGCACCCACAAAATCTCTTTTTTGAGAGGCCTGAATTTCCTGGTCTCTCACACTAGTGATAGTCTAATTTTTTAAAAAATCAACAAATTCACAAAATAAATACAATGACCAAACCCCAAAAATCAAAACATACACAAAAAAGTTCAAAATTTGAGAATAAAAAATTAACTTACATAAGAGAACCAAGAACTTAAATGGGTGTCCACTATTTTGCTTCTTTATAGTGAATTTATTAGAATAAAATATAAGTGGAAAAAAGAAAACTAGAGAGAGTGTATTGTGTGAGATTTTTTTTTATAGGAGTGACTTATTAGTTAAGATGGATTGTATTGAAAAGCCATGAATGAATATATATAAATTCTGAAAATTTTGATAATAAACTTTTAGTTGGAGTAGAATTTAAATTTCTAAAATTTAAATGAGAACATTTTATCTAAATTGAATTATTTTTAAATCTTATTTTAGTCAAGAGACTTGAGTTTAATATCTTTTTAAAATATTAATTTAATAAGATACAACTTGAGGAAAAAACAAAAACAAAAATGTGGGTTGTGAGGAATTTAAGTTTAAAATTTTTTGATAATAGACTTTTAGTTTGAATAGAATCCTTTAGTCAAGAGCCTTGTAACTTAATTTCTTAATAAAATATTAATTTAATGAGATGCAACTTGAAGAAAAACACAAAAACAAGAACAGGGGTTATGTGGGATTTAAGTTTAGAAAATTTTGATAATAGACTTTTAGTTTGAATAAAATTTAAATTTGTTAAAATTAAAATAATGAATTTTTATCTAAATTAAACCATTATTAAATATTATCCCTTAATTTGAAGAAATATATCCTAACAAATAATATAAAATTAATTTACTAATTAACTGTTTTTAAAGAGGCTTGAAGTTTAATATCTTTATATAATATTAATTTAATAAGATAAAACTTGAGGAAAAAAACAAAAACAAAAACATGGGTTTTGAGGAATTTAAGTTTAAAAATTTTTGATAATAGACTTTTAGTTTGAATAGAATTCCTTAGTCAAGAGTCTTGTAGTTTAATATCCTAATAAAATAAAATTTTAATAAGATGCAATTTGAAGAAAAACACAAAAACAAAAATGAGGGTTTTGTGGGATTTATGTTTAGAAAATTTTGATAATAGACTTTTAGTTTGAATAAAATTTAAATTTTTTGAAATTAAAATGATACAGTTCTATACAAATTAAACCGTTATTAAATATTATCCCCTATTCTGAGGAAGTATATCCTAACAAATAATATAAAATTAATTTACTAATTAATGTTTTTAAAATGTCGACAATAGACTTTTAGTTGGAATATAGTTCAATTTCTAAAATTTAGATGATAAATATTCTTAGTCAAAATGTGGGTTTTTTTTTTTTTTTTTTGGTGAAAGAAAACATGGGTTGTTGTGTGAGATTTAAGTTTAGAAATTTTTTATAATAGAATTTTAATTTGAATGAAATTTAAATTTGTTGAAATTTAAATTGATAAAATTTTACCTAAATTAAATAGTTATTAAATTGATCTTTTAGTTTGAGGAAATATATCCTAAAAAATAATATAAAATTAATTTACTAATTAGTGAGAGTAGCCACTTGGCCTAACTATGGCTTCTAAGCCCAACTTTTGTTACATAATAACTAGTTAAAGCTTGTGTGTTGCACAATTTTATCATAAATTTATAGAATATATATTTTATTTGATAAATAAAAAATAAAATAATAATTATTATGACAAAAGGACTGAATTGCATTGGCGTAACAGCCATCAAATACAAAGCATTAACATCTTGATAAAAAAAAATTATTTTCTAACATACCAATTGTGCTATAATGACATTTATAGTTACATGTATCAAGAATTATGTATCTAATGGATCTACAATATAAGTACTTGAGTTTTGTAAGTAATTTGCATCATTGTTAACAATTTATGTTAATGATTAAAAAAATGTTAGAAGTAGTTTTTACCTTAGGAAGATTGCGGAATACATTTTTGTACACTATATTTTTAGTGTATCATTGTTCTTCTTTGTCATTGTTCTTTATTAAAAATTTTAGAAAGTCAAAACCAAAATTTTCCTAGTAATACTCTAAGAAAAATATCTAAACACTCACAAACTAAATATATAGAATAACCAAAACCCAAAAAACACACTACATAGTTCCAAAATGAATAAAAAAATTAATTTAATATGTAATTAAATTTACTATAATTTAGTGAAACCACTTGTTTGTGTGTGTGTGTGTGTGTGTGGGGGGGGGGGGGGTTAGAGAGCCTGAAAAGAAGGAACCCTTCACCAGATCAACTCGAGGAGTAATTAAGGCCTAGTTGTCTAACAAGCCGGGCCCGGCCCAATCAAGACAACCTAAGCATTTTGCGGACTACGAAAACTGAGGGTTACGGTCCACTTGAGGATGCTGAGGAACAACTACTTATCAGGAGACAAGAGGAAGGCCGTAAGAGCTGAGGTTGAAGAACCTAGGAGGACCATGATGCATAGACAAAAGAGAGAGGAAACTTTTAGATAAAACATCAATTACCACCGCATTAAATGCCTTTTAATGACTCAATCTTTCACATTAATGATAAAATGACCAATGAACAGTGTCTTCATAAGCTGTATCTTACTCGATCACCACCAGTAAGGCAGTGATAGAATAAGTATCCAAAGAAAGATAAAAAGCCCTCCAAGTGGAAGGTTGAGGTGCAATTCAATGGCTATATAAGGAGGGAAGATCTCACTTAAGAGGGGATTGGATAAGTTCAAAGAAAGAGATAGAAAGAGAGAGAGAGAGAGAGAAAGAAACTAGTATAACATTGAGAACTAAGTTTTCCTAGAACAAGTGATCCTCGGCCAGCCCGAGAGGCGACTTTAATAAGAATCTTTTTTCTTGTTGATTAAAATTTTGTCAAATGTTATCTTTGTTGTTAATCCCGCTTCTTTAATCATTAAGCCGTAGTTTGAAGGAATCAAAGTGTTGGCTTGCACTCCCATCTCTACAAATTAGTTGTATTGGGTTCCTTTCTTAGCCCATTCTAATTAGGCTGGGCTTGGTATATAGTTTTGCCCCAACAATACACACACACACACACACACACACACACACACACACACACACTATTAATAACAGGAAGGATTCATTGTTTGAGTTTCAATATTTTGTGTACTAAAATACTCTCACACAAATTCTTAAATTCTCTAAAATATCTCTATCTTTAGTTAGATAATTTTAAATTAAAAAACACAAGCTGGTTAAAAGAGTAATTTATTGTTCCTAAGTTTTAGGTTTTTTTTTTTTTTTTCCATTCAATTTAAAACTTAAGAGTATGAAACTATCTCTATCTCATTTTTAAATATAATTCTACGTTGTCTTACCTCTTTCTTAAAAAAATAAAAATAAAATACAAATGGTTATTTATATATCACTTTTTAACATTACTAGCCTTATCACATGCGCTCCGCACTTGCAGTGAGCCTTTTTTTTTTTTGAGTTTAATATAATTTTTCAATTTGAATTTATCTATTATTAATGAGGTTATATAGGAATGACTTTTTAAGAAACTATTTGAAATGGAGTACACTGCTGGGTTTATTGTGTACTAGTTTTTAGAAAAAATATATATATCAAACCCGCGTAAGATATATTTAAATAGTGACAATGCTAATTTTAAGGAAAAAATTTACTCTGGTATTTTTTTAAAATTACAATTTTAACCCCATTTTTTTAAATTTTTTTAATAAAAAATATTTAATTAAATTAAAGGTATTTTTGACATTTTATAAAGTCATAATTGTGGGGAGTAAAAAGACCCTGATGGAGACGTAAGCCGAGGGTGAATTTCTCCTCGGACGGACACTGGAGAACCAGGGACTTCATGGTAAAGGTTGGGGAATGACACGGTCAAGACCAATGGTTAAAAGGAGTGAACCCTTGAATGTCCTGGAAGCACCGATGTTAGAGAAATACCAAAGATAAAGGCTGCCACCTCCACATTAAAGACCACACGCACCTACCACCCTGGCCGCATTAATGGGGAAGTGACACCTGAACAGTGGAAGGGAAACTTCTGGTTACTATTCAAAGGCACTGAGAAAAGAAATATCTAGGTGAAGGGGGAGTTGGGGCAACACGTGTACAAAGTATCAAAAAGAGGAGTATTTAAGGAGCAACTTAGAACATAAATAGGGATCCCTTCCTTGTAATCTAAAGAGAAAAAAGAGAAAGCGAGAATATAAGAACATCTCTCGGCTTACGTCCGAGCAGGCTGATTTACAATATTCCTTGTTGTTTTCAAGTGTTTGCAATCTTTGACTTGTCATTTAATCCTTAAACACTTCTAACCTGGGTTTCAAGCCCACACTCTACAAATTCATATTGTTTAAGGCTCATTGGGCCTGAGCCCGTAACTGTTCTTGGGGCCAGGTGCAATTGTGCGCTTACAATTGGCGCCGTCTGTGGGAAATCTAGTCTAGAAGAGGCAGGGATACTATGGCAGGCTTAGGTGCTCACCATGCAGAGTCACAGGGATCACAGTCGGAAGATCATTTCGAACGTCTTGAACATCGAAGGGATCGTGAGGGAAGTGTCCATACAGAATACCCAGGTGCTAGCCATATTCATGAGGGGAGTAGCACCACCCACGATGAGGGTTCTAAATCCATGCAGAAGGAAATCAACCATTTAAAGAGAAAGCTACGCTGCGCCAAGCGTAGGTTTTCACCATCCTCATCTAATTCTACCTCAGAGGAGGATAGGGGAGCTGGCTACAGCTCAAGGTCGCGCTCTCCCACCAGTGCAACATCCTTCGGTGAGGAGGACGACCAGCCAACTCGCAGACGTAAGAAGCCTCATTCTAGGGGCTTAGGCAACGATGCTATGAGTAGGGCGTTACACCAGCTCTCCAAATCTCCATTTGCACGGAGGATTGAGAAAGGAAGGCTTCCCAGAAGGTTTACCCAGCCCTCTTTCACCATCTATAATGGCCGGACTGATCCGGTGGAGCATGTGAGTCACTTTAACCAGAGGATGGCAGTGCACTCTCAGAACGAGACCCCGATGTGTAAAGTTTTCCCCTCTAGCCTCGGGACTCCGTTGTTACATGAGGTGGTTCAACGGCCTTAAGTCGGGGTCTATAAGTTCGTTTGGGGAGCTCAGCATTCGCTGCACGGTTCATTACGTGTAGCGAGTACCTCAACCATTGGACTCGCCGTTATCCATGACCATGAGGGAGGGAGACGTTGAAAGCATACTCCAATCGTTACTGGGAGATGTTTAATGAAATAGATGGCGACTTTGATGAGGTGCCGCTTAAAACCTTTAAGGTAGGCCTCCCTACTATCACGACCTGAGAAAGTCTTTGACTAAAAAGCCTGTTCGCAGTGTACGACGCCTCAATGGACCGTATTGACGAGTATAAGAGAGTGGAGGAAGACCAACGGCAAGGAAAGGAAAGGAGAAGGTTGTCCCGCAGAGAGAAGGGATTTGGTCGGACGGATACCACAATAACGGCCGAGGAGAGATTACGTTGGACGATCCGCCTCGGCATCACCTCGGGCCGTGAACACCGTATTCGGGAACCAAGACATCACCGCCGGAGAAAGTTCGTAAGGAACCCTTCTTTAAATGGCATGATAAGATGGCAGGAGACCCTGCGAAGAGGAATCATAACCTCTTTTGCTAGTACCACCGGGATGTAGGCCACACTACCGAGAACTGTCGGACCCTGTGGAACCATCTGGAGCAGCTCGTCAGTGAAGGAAAGTTAAAGCAGCACTTGTGTCAGCCCACTGGGCAGGTCAGTCAAGTTGGCTCAAACAACCAGAGGAACAATACATCTCGGCCAGCATTGGGAACAATTAATGTTATCTTCGCTGCCCCTGGTAGGACCGGCTCAGGTCCCACTAGGGTGATGGCGGTTTCCCATCCTCAGGCCGAGGATGTGGGTCGTAGGCCGAAGAGATTGAAGGACACTTTGCCCGTCTTAGATTTCTCCGAGGAGGATATGGTGGGGACTATCCAGCCCCATGACGATGCTCTTGTGGTCACCCTCAGAATAGGGAACTATGATGTGAGGAGGGTGATGATAGATCAGGGCAGCGGTGCAGATATCATGTACCCTGATCTATTTAAGGGGTTAAGGTTGAAGTTGGAAGACCTTACTCCTTATGATTCGCCGTTTATAAGCTTTGAAGGGAGAGCCGTTGTGCCGAAGGGACAGATCCGTTTGCCCGTTCAATCCGGCTCAGAAACGGTTGATGTGGATTTCATTGTGGTTGACGCGTACTCTCCATATACAGCCATCCTCGCCAGGCCTTGGCTGCACGCGCTTGGAGCTGTCTCCTCTACCTTACATGTTAAAATTAAATTCCCCTCGGGGGAATGTGTTGAGGAAATCCTCGGCAGCCAATCGGTAGCCAGGCAGTGCATATCGGCTGCAGTATTGCATCAGACAGAAGCCGAGACTTCAGCTTTAATCACCAAAGACTTATAGCAATTAACGGCTCCTGACTCATTTGGAATGGTGACAGGAGATGAGACACATTGCGAGGGGTTGGAGAAGTTTCCAGTAGCCGATGACCCGGAGAGATTCTTCCAAGTCGGTGTACTTTTGCCACCCCAAGAGAAGATGGAATTGTTAGAATTCTTGAAGGACAATGTTGATGTTTTCGCGTGGGATCCTTATGAAGCTCCAGGCGTGGATCCGGGCTTCATTTGTCATCACTTAAATGTCAACCCAGCTATTATTCCGAGAAGGCAGCCACCTCGGCGCTCTTCGAGAGAACATTCCGAGGCTGTGAAGGAAGAGGTGCTTAAACTCAAGAGGGCTGGGGCTATCAAAGAGGTTTTCTACCCCGAGTGGTTGGCCCATACAGTTGTCGTTAAAAAGAAAAATGGAACGTGGAGGGTATGTGTGGACTTTACGGATCTGAACAAGGCCTGTCCTAAAGATTCGTTCCCAATGCCACGTATTGATCAACTAGTGGATGCCACTGTCGGACATCCTCGGATGAGTTTTTTGGACGCCTTTCAGGGTTATCACCAGATTCCTTTGGCATTAGAGGATCAGGAGAAGACTGCCTTCATTACACCGACGGAGAATTATCATTATAAGGTCATGCCATTCGGCTTGAAGAATGCTGGGGCTACCTATCAAAGGATGATGACCAGAATGTTCGAACAGCAAATGGGGAAAACCATTGAAGTATACGTTGACGATATGGTGGTGAAAAGCAAAACAATACCCTCACACGTGAAAGATTTGGCCGACACTTTTCGAGATGCGAGAAAGTACAAGTTGCGCCTCGACGCCTCAAAGTGTTCTTTCGGCGTGGGGTCTCGGAAAGTTCTTGGGATACATGATTACTCATAGAGTCATAGGAGGTAAACCCGGTGCGGGTCAAGGCTATTCGGGACTTGACCCCCTCGCGGCCAAAAGAAATTCAAAAGTTAACGGGAATGATTGCCGCCTTGAATAGGTTCATATCTCGGTCGGTGCCAGGTGTCGTCCTTTCTTCCAACTGTTGAATAAGTGGAAAGGGTTTCAATGGACCGAGGACTGCGAGTTAGCTTTTCAACAGCTCAAGCAATATCTTTCTCGGCCACCCATTTTGTCTCGTCCGGAAGCGCATGAGATTTTGTTTGCTTATCTGGCAGTGGCCGTCCACGCGGTCAGCCTGGTCCTGATAAGAGATGATAATGGGGTGCAAAGACCGGTATATTACGTTAGTAAGTCTTTGGGTGAGGCCGAGGTGCGTTATCAACCCTTAGAGAAAGCGCTCATGGCCGTGGTTCATGCCACGCGAAAGCTTCCCCATTATTTTCAGTCCCACACAGTGGTTGTTCTGACCCAGTTGCCCCTCAAGGCAGTGCTGCGTAACGCCGACTACTCAGGAAGGATAGCAAAGTGGGGGACCATCCTGGGGGCTTTTGATGTTAAATACAAGCCTCGCACCTCGGTGAAGGGCCAGGTCCTCGCTGACTTGGTGGCGGAATTTGCCGAGCCATTGCTAGAAGAAGCTCTGAAGGAAGCACACATGGATGCAAAATCAGTTGGAGTGATCACGGCCGCAGTGCCCTCGGCTTGGGAAGTGTATGTGGATGGGGCTGCTAATCAGAGAGGGTCTGGTATTGGACTTGTTCTAATGTCCCCTGAAGGAATTGTCTTTGAAAAATCTTTAAGATTGGCCTTCTCAGCTACTAACAATGAGGCCGAGTATGAAGCAGTCTTAGTAGGCATGCAGATGGTACGTAAGATGGGTGGAAAGGAAGTCCATGTCTTCTCGGACTCTCAACTGGTGGTCGGCCAGGTCATGGGGACCATGGAGGCTAGAGACCCCTGCATGCGGGGAATATTTGGCCCGGATCAAGCGCCGGCAACTCGAATTTGACTCCTTCGCCTTAACTCATATCTCTCGGAGCGGAAACACCCATGTACGGACTCCTTAGCCACGGCGCAACTACCTCGGCTCAAGGTTTACCTAGGGTTATCCTCGTTGAGGATTTACTAAAACCCTCTCGTTGTCATTGCCAACGCACCTCGCATCCATCTAATAAGGCCCGGACCTAGTTGGATTGACTCGGTCATATCTTTTCTTAGGAATGATGTCCTTCCCGAGGACAAATGCGAGAGCGAGATAAGATACGCCGAAAGGCGCCGCGTTTCCGGTTGTCCGAGGACCGGAAGCTGTACAAATGATCCTTTTCGGGACCGTACTTGTTGTGTGTACACCCCTGACTCAACGGAAGGGCTTCCGGAAGAACTGCATGAAGGGATTTGTGGCAGCCACACGGGAAGATCCTTAGCCCACGTAGCTCTAACTCGGGGTTATTGGTGGCCCGATATGCAAAGGGAGGCTCGAGACTATGCCGGGAAATGCGATCGGTGTCGGAGGTTCGCCCCTAATATTCATCAACTGGAGGAGTTCTTAACCCCCTTTCCGGTCCTTGGCCCTTCGCACAAATGGGGACTAGACATAGTTGGGCCATTCCCGAGGGCAACAGGTAATAAAAGATGGCTCTCGTGGGAACGACTATTTCACTAAATGGGTTGAGGCCGAGCCCTTAGCAAACATTAGAGATGTTGACTCCAAGAAGTTTGTACGGGAAAAATATCGTTACTAGATTCGGTATACCACACACACTCATCTCGGACAATGGTGTTCGGTTCGACGGTAAGGCTTTTTAGGAAGTATTGTGGTGACATGGGTATCATAAATAGATATTCCACCCCGGCTTATCCTCGAGGAAATGGGCAAGCCGAGGCCGTTAACAAGGTCATTGTCGGTGGGCTGAAGAAAAGGTTGGATGATGCGAAAGGCGGATGGGTAGAAGAGCTCCCCTCGTGTGTGGATGTATCGGACCACACCGCGAGTCCTGGAGAAACGCCATTCTCTATGACTTATGGAGCCGAGGCGGTGATACCTGCGGAATGGTTTTCCCACCCTAAAGACGAGCTCTTTTAATCCAGAGAATAACGCGGGAGTCCTGGAGAAAGGCCTAGATTTGCTTGAGGAACGGCGCGAGGCAGCTATGGTCCAAATGGCTTATTATCAACAGAAGCTAAAACGGGGATATGATGCCCATGTGAGGCTAAGGCCACTTGCACTTGGTGATCTCGTACTAAGAAAAGTTGTGGGCACCTCTAAGAACCCAACTTGGGGTAAATTAGGACCCAACTGGGAAGGCCCCTATCGCATTGTTTCAGTAGCAGGCATAGGGTCGTATCGGCTAGCTGACCTAGATGAAAGAATTGTACCACGTCCATGGAATGTAAATAATCTTAGAAGATATTATTATTAATAAAACGTGCTTTTGTCAGTGAACATTACAAAGTTATGAGTACCTCTGACGCATGCAGCTACTATTCTTAAGAATCAAACAGAAACTTGGTTAAGTGTAGTCCTCGGACCACAAACCTTGTGAAAATTGATATCTTGTCATTTGTTAAACAGAACCTTAGTTATGTCGGGTCCTCGGACCTCCTACTTTGGGAAAATTAACATTTGAAGTTACTGTTCTTAAGAATCAAACAGAAACTTGGTTAAGTGTAGTCCTCGGACCACAAACCTTGTGGAAATTGATGTCTTGTCATTTGTTAAACAGAACCTTAGTTATGTCGGGTCCTCGGACCTCCTACTTTGGGAAAATTAACATTTGAAGTTACTGTTCTTAAGAATCAAACAGAAACTTGGTTAAGTGTAGTCCTCGGATCACAAACCTTGTGGAAATTGATATCTTATCATTTGTTAAACAGAACCTTAGTTATGTCGGGTCCTCGGACCTCCTACTTTGGGAAAATTAACATTTGAAGTTACTGTTCTTAAGAATCAAACAGAAACTTGGTTAAGTGTAGTCCTCGGACCACAAACCTTGTGGAAATTGATGTCTTGTCATTTGTTAAACAGAACCTTAGTTATGTCGGGTCCTCGGACCTCCTACTTTGGGAAAATTAACATTTGAAGTTACTGTTCTTAAGAATCAAATAGAAACTTGGTTAAGTGTAGTCCTCGGACCACAAACCTTGTGGAAATTGATATCTTATCATTTGTTAAACAGAACCTTAGTTATGTCGGGTCCTCGGACCTCCTACTTTGGGAAAATTAACATTTGAAGTTACTGTTCTTAAGAATCAAACAGAAACTTGGTTAAGTGTAGTCCTCGGACCACAAACCTTGTAGAAATTGATATCTTATCATTTGTTAAACAGAACCTTAGTTATGTCGGGTCCTCGGACCTCCTACTTTGGGAAAATTAACATTTGAAGTTACTGTTCTTAAGAATCAAACAGAAACTTGGTTAAGTGTAGTCCTCGGACCACAAACCTTGTGGAAATTGATATCTTATCATTTGTTAAACAGAACCTTAGTTATGTCGGGTCCTCGGACCTCCTACTTTGGGAAAATTAACAATTGAAGCTACTGTTCTAAAGAACCAAACAGAAACTTGGTTAAGTGTAGTCCTCGGACCACCAACCTTGTGGAAATTGATGTCTTCTCATTTGTTAAACAGAACCTAAGTTATGCCGGGTCCTCAGACCTCCTACTTTGGCAAAATTAACATTTGAAATTACTGATCTAAACAATTAAACAGCAACTTGGATAAGTCTTGTTCTCGGACCGCAAACTTGATTAAAGTTAATTCCTCATTGCGCCTGGAAATTAGTACCTTACTATTTGTTAGATCGGATTTTTAAAGTTCTATATCTTCAAGTGTTAAGCAAATTTATGTAAGGAATGGTCCTCGGATCTTACATCCTACTAAAAACAATGTTATACATTATAAGGTTTTCATTGTTATATGAGGTCTCTCTTTTTTAACCAAGGCATTGTTTAAACATATTAGCCATATCACTTTTTATTAAGTTTTTAATAACACGCAAATGACTGCGTGGAAGTTATGATTGTGCAAAACTTGAAGTTAGATTTGTTTGCTCTGCCCCTTTGTGACCCTGTACTAATGGCAATCTTTATGACCAATATAACAAGAATAAAGTAAAATGGATGCAACATAAATGAGAATCAAACAAAATACTTCTTCATTAATTACTTAAATGTACATTACATATTTAAGACAGATGTAGAAAAAGAGAAGTCCTAAAGCTAGGTTCTAAGCTTTTGGAGGAGGGTCTTGCTGAGAAGTACTGGTGGCCTCGGTCTCTCTCAACTCTAGCTCGAAGGAAGTCATGACTTGCTTTCCTTTGTCTGCTGTCTTAGTTGGAAGGACGTTGGGTTCCACTTTCTGGCTCAAGTCCTTCTCTGCATCCTCGCCTCCTTCCTTTTCTTTGTTGGAACCTGAAGGTTCTGTAAGATCTGGAATTAGCTGTGGGACCATCGGAGGCAGAGCAGGGAGAGTTGAGTCAGGGGTAGGAGTAGCAGCAAGAGCCTCTTCAATCTCCTGTATCTCTAGGGGAAGCCAAACGTTTTCGGACTTCCTCAGATCCGAGGATAGAGGAACTCCAGCTACGTTTAGGGCTTCCCCCCAGACTTTCTGACAGTACTCCCGGCACAAAGCCGCGAAGGCCTCTGTCAGCTGCTCTTCGGTGTTTGCTACCCCTTCCTTGTAGCTTGTCTGCTTGGCAGCCTGTAGAGAGCGATGGAATGACCTGGCTTCTTCCTTCATCAGTGCAAGTTCCTTCTCCAAATCCGAGCGTTCCCTTTGGGCTCGGGAGAGCTCATCATCTTTTTCGTGAAGGAGCTTGCGCTGCCCTTCTATCTGGGTCTTCATAGTCTTCAAGTTTGACTCGACCCCATTTTTCTCTCTCCTTAGCTCAGCCACCTCCGAAGTAAGCTTCTCATTTTCAGCAAGGGCTGTGCCCAAGGACTTCTCAGTCTCCATCCTAATCTCTTGCTCAGTTCTGGCCTTCTTCCGAGTGTCTTCTATGAACTTCTCGGCTACAAAGACTTCTTGAATGGCCTGTAACAAAGTGTGATGGAATCAGGAATACTAAAAAACTTACTAGTATTCTTAAAAGTGGAATCTTCCTAAAAATGGGTAAACTTACCAGCGCTAAGTCTCTTTTTAAAGAAAGGAATAGTTGTGGCTGGCTCATTTTTTCCAAGGTCTCCATATCCTTGGGCAGCAGAAGAGGGCGCTCCAACACTTCGGCCAAGTGGTGGGCATGGCCTTGTTGAACCGCCCTTATACTGGATTGGCAGGAGATGGGAGCACCATCCAATCTTAAGTCAGGGGACCAGGTGACCGGTGCTCGGCGCACTTCGGCCTCATACCTGATCTCCCCGCTTTCAACTGAGCGGGCCCTACCCTTGCCTTTATCCAGCTTCTGCTGCTGAACCTGTGGGGGTTGTTGTCGTGGTTTCTTGGGGTCCTTGCTGATCGTCCCCTCAGCCTCCCCCTTTCTCTTCTTTTTGGGATCCTTGGCTGGAATTTTTGGCTCAGCTGGAGGAGAGGGAGGTGGCAAAGTTTGAAGAGCTTGGGACCCCCCCGTCTTTTTCTCCACGACCTTAGCAGCTCTATTGGTTAGGAGACCCTTCATTCTGTCCATATCTTCCTCGGATTCGTCCTCTGGTTGGGCGACGACTAACCCTACAATTCCAGAGGCCTCGGTGGCTTCTTCCTCCTCGTCAGAAAGCACGACGAACTGATTCCCTCGAGGTCTTTTGGTGTCTTCAAGTTGGAATTGATCTATCTCTTCGTCTAGTGTATTTGAAGAAGACACCTGCTCTTCGGGAATAACAGTTGCCTGAGAATGCACGGCAAGGGGAATTGCCGCTATGGGCTGTCCGTATAAAACGGTGTTAGGGGCGTCAGGGAGATCGTGGTCGTCCAAAAAGTGGGGCCGGGCTACGTTTATCTCCCTTCGCCTTCGGTCACCGGCTACTATGGCGTTTTCTATCTCCTGGAAGTCCGAGGAGATGGGAGTGTACCGCAGAATCAGATGAGCTGCTCTGAGTTGTAGGTCCTCGCTGACAAACACCTCGGAGCGCAGTACTCGGTTAAGATCTGCAACGTTGCAGTGGCTTAAGCGTGGGCGCACGTGTCGCTTATCTGCGAAGGAAGACACCAAATCAAACGAACATGGTCAGATTCACACAACATATGATAAACCTAAATAAACATGAATGCATGTGAGTGCGTATTTTTTGTGAGTATTAGAGGAGTTTATGCGGAGGGGGGAGGCTAATCCTAAGGTGTCGCACCTAGATCTCCCCACTCAACTGGGCAGTGGAGGCCATCGTGCCAGTTTCCAGAGACGATCAGGTAGTCATCCTTCATGCCTTTGTTGGATTTGGGCAAACAGGAGATTAGCCTAACGACGCTGGAGCGGGATTTAATGTAGTAACCTATTTTGGAGAGTTTATGGGACTCGTACAGAAAGACGACATCATGCCAGGTGAGGTTTAGACCCATTTGCTCATTTAGAGCATCGACGCTACCCAAAACTCTAAAAACGTTTGGGAGGCACTGATCGGGACACAATCGGTGGTTGTGAAGGTACTCCCTAGTTACAGGCCTCATTGGGAGGGTCATCCCACCTTCTATAAAGGCTATCATTGGGATGATAACCTCTCCCTCCTTTCTAGAACCGGCCACGGCTTCTGCCGGGCAATATTTTAAACCTACATCGCCGGGAATGTGATACTTGGCTCTGAAGCCTTCCATTCCAACGGCGGTATCTACTAGACACTTAAACCTACCCATCAGAAAAGAACGAAAGACTAAACTCTAAAGGGGAGAATATTTACGAGGACAGTCGATGACTATATCCGAGGAGAAAAGGTTAAAGATAGAGAGAGCAAGAACTTACAAAGTTAAAGGTGTGAAAATTTCCACGGTTTTCTGCAGGTAAAGTATGATTGCTAATGTTTTGATGGGATTAGCCCCTGGGGAATTAAATGAAGGCGCAGGTTCCCGAAGCGTCACGATGTGCGGAAAAGCGGCCTCGAAATTATATTTGTCCCGCCCAAATTTTCGTGGAGTAACGAGGACCGTTGGATATCCATCTCGCCGTTGAACGTGGAAGACAAAGTGTGGCTTACAGTCATAAATGCGCGCGTTTTTGAAAATAAAACCGCCAAGTGGCATCTTCTGGGACGCGAAACGATTTCCGCACGTGTAATCACTCACAAAGTGTGTAGAGTAGGTTCTTGTCAGATCAAAACCCTATTTTTCTCCTCGGACGTTGAAAATTAGTGTTTTGAGGGGCTATTGTGGGGAGTAAAAAGACCCTGATGGAGACGTAAGCCGAGGGTGAATTTCTCCTCGGGCGGACACTGGAGAACCAGGGACTTCATGGTAAAGGTTGGGGAATGACACGGTCAAGACCAATGGTTAAAAGGAGTGAACCCTTGAATGTCCTGGAAGCACCGATGTTAGAGAAATACCAAAGATAAAGGCTGCCACCTCCACATTAAAGACCCTGCACCTACCACCCTGGCCGCATTAATGGGGAAGTGACACCTGAACAGTGGAAGGGAAACTTCTGGTTACTATTCAAAGGCACTGAGAAAAGAAATATCTAGGTGAAGGGGGAGTTGGGGCAACACGTGTACAAAGTATCAAAAAGAGAAGTATATAAGGAGCAACTTAGAACAGAAATAGGGATCCCTTCTTTGTAATCTAAAGAGAAAAAAGAGAAAGCGAGAATATAAGAACATCTCTCAGCT